>NW_009648590.1:974570-1014106 GCF_000708025.1 Charadrius vociferus
CGGGAAAGGCGGGGAACGGGGCGGTTGCCCTCAGGCTTTTTGCCAGAGGGAACAAGCGCCTCCCAGGCCTGCTTCCCCGCTCAGTGGCAACACTTATTTCCCCTGGCTTTTTTTTTTTTTCTTCTCCTTCGCTTGTTTTTCCGCTGTTGCCAGTGAAACGTTTGGGGTTGCTCCAGGCGTTGCCCAGTTGGGACGGCCGGGGTGAAGGAGAGGGCTCCAAGGCGCCCCAGAAGCCATGGAGGGGGCTGAGCCCTGTGCGGGAGCCGCTGTTGGTCAGAGCCCCAGGTTGCTGCTGGGGAGGTCTCACCGAGCCGGGGAATGTGAGGTTTTGCCCGTCAATTCACATCCTTTTAATTCCTTCCCGATACAAAAGCCCCGTGAATCACGGTAAAAGTGCCAAGTGGTGTCTCTTGGCACAAGAAGCAGCGATTTCTTTCCTCGTAGTTGTTACCACGGTGGATGGTGAGCTGTGGGAGTGGAACAAAATCCAGGAATTGCATTTTAAAAACTCTGTCCCAGAATGCAAAAACCTACGTTGTTTGTATGTAGTTCTTGATGGAGACATGTGCTATGACAAACAATATGAAAAAAACCTTTGATTTGGAGAAAGGGCATTATGAAACAGTGTTCAAAGGGCTACACAAATGATTTCATACAGGACTTGGCGCATTCTTCTGTGATGTCTCTGGTGGCTTTTCTTGGCATCTGCTGTGCTGTTACCAACCATGAACTCCAGGAAGTCCCCAAACATTTTGAAATCTATCTCAGGAGTGTAGGAGTCAGGGCATGAAATGCCCAGATGTGAATCTTCTTGAACATTAGAGGAGTTAAGGTCTAGATGCCCACAATGTGATGCCATCCCTCTGCTTAATGAGCTGACAACCCAGACCTGAACACCCCTGGTACCTGTCCAGCTGTGGGTGCATATTTCAGTGGGGGATTGTCATGAGTTTGTGGTATTGCAGGAGGTACTTTTGAATCTGGATACACCTAGAATATATTTTTGATTATATGTTCAAATAAGCAAACAAAACCTTATGAAGTGGCAGTGGAGTGATGAAACTGAACAGATTCTCTCTCTTTTTGTTGAGGGTTGTTTGGTTTTTTTTTCACCTGTATGCTGGAATACAGAAAATTGGGCTTGAGCCCTGACCTGAGCTCTTGGCAGTGATACCACTCTTCCCTCTGTATAGAAGAGGCTCATTGATGCCCAGAAAATTGCAAATTAGTGGGACTGCAATTAAGAACCGGCAGTGCTAAAGGTGGGTGTGACTTGTGCAGCAGAAAAGATGCTCCTTTTCTAGGTGATGGAAAGCAAATTCTGCTTTCCCAGACTCCCACACAGCCCCTTTGTTTTCAGCAGGCTTCCCGCCAGCCCTCTACAAGGCTCTTCTCAGGTGCAACCAAAAGCAGAATTTTCTCTTTATTATTGCCACACCTCAGATGCAATTCTGCTTTCACTGAACTGAATGGAAATTTGTAAGGGTGATGTTTAGATTCATCTGCAGTATCACAGTAGAGTTCATGCATCCCTGCCAGTCTTCAGTAAATGTCAGCTTTGTGTTGTGGTTTTCACTGAAGTGACATCTACTGAAGTGGAGAAGACCCATGGGAGAAAATAAACTGACGACAGAAGTTTTAAACGATGGGCTTGGGAACAATAGATGCACATGTTTATAGAGTACATCTCTTTCAAGCTCCTGAGAGGATTTTTTCCTCTCATAACATGAGTAGGATGGAAATCTTTTCGGTCTGGTGGATTTGATATTTTTAACTTGATTTTTTATTGTGTTGTGAAAAAAAATGAACACAGTCTTCTCGTTTACATCCCACAGTGTTACCCACTGTTCCAGAATGTCTGAGGCTTGCACATCTATTCCGCACCTCCACTAACACTGTGCCAGTCCTGATCTGGTCGAATGAGAGCTGCTACCACAAATAATGTTAGCGACTTCCCCATCTCCTCACTCCAGTTTTCCTGTTTCTCCGGCTTGCTTTTTAGAGCCTGCGTATAAGGGAGGGAGATTGCTAGAGTCCTTTCTTGTTCCTAAAGGCATCTGAAAATTCTGTTGGGAGTCACTGGCTGTAAAATTATCTCCTGAAGTCATTGTAGAAATTTTTAAGATTTTGTAGAAATCCTTTTGAGGCTCAGGAAGTTACAATCCTTTTCTTACGCTCAGTTTAACAAAAGTCTCTGTAGCCTTGGTCTCACCTTCGTTAATGCTAAATTTGAGAATTACTGGTTCTCCCAAGCAGGGTGCCCTGCTGTTGAGTTAGCCAGGCACAGCAGAGAGCCCTTGGTCTGGCCTTGGGGAATATGTTTTTGGATAGTCTTGGACCAGCATGGTAAGTTTATGTTATTGCAAGGATTGGCTACAATGTCTGTGGCGTTTTTGACACAGTACTGCAAGCATTTTAAAGCCATATACCTTTTTTTTTTTTTTTTTTTTCAATGAACCAGTCTGAGAATCTGTAGAGCACAGGATTATTGCACTATAATATAAGGTATTAATATAGTGGCAAAGCCTTCCTTGCTGGTTTACTCCTACCACAATAAGACTGTTTCATAATGTGTGTAGTGGAATGAAAATGCTAATAAATGCAACATGAATATTTGCTAAGTGCAGGTATTTTTACAGCGCTGATCCCTCTAATATCAAGGCAGATAATGATTGTCATCTGTGTACTTCTATGAGTCTGTGCTATGTTTAGTTTGTTAATGGATTGGAGAGTGATTTCTGATTATGATTCATGCATTATTAGAAAGGGAGAAAGTGGATGTGGAAATGACAGGAGAGACTGGGAGCTTAAGTTTATAAATAATCGTAGCATCTGACAGTTGATCCAATCTCAGTGGAAATTCTTTGGGAACAGTGCTAAGTGCTGGGTCTTGGTAAATGGTCAGAGTAAGGTGGGAGAAGGAACTACGGCTTTATTCAGATCTTCCCTGCAGTTGACTTGAGCAGACAGAAGCCCTTTTGTAAAGAAGCACTTTTGAATCTTCCTCCAGACTTTGAGGGTTATTGCCTTTTTTTTCATACTAATGTACAGCCTTTAAAATATTTTTCCCTGGAAAAGTGTACCGATCTATGTGTTTCTTATGGAAGAGTGTTAATATTAACTATTACATAAAGAAGCTCTATTGTGCCAGAACCACTAGACGAATATTGTTGCAGAACTGTATGTAAGTGGTGGTATAATTTAACTGTGATTGCTCAGACATCACAGAGGGTTATTTTTATCAAAAGAATTGGTGCTGACTTGGGGTTGGTAACACTTATGCAAGCTCATTTTGTGAAGCATAAAACCATGGGTAAAACAGGTGTCTTAAAGGTGATGGTAGGATGGGATTCAGTCTGAGCCTTACATGCCAGGTGAAATTTTGTAAATCAAACAACCAAATAGGTTGCTTCCTTGTGAACTGGTAGTCATCTGGGATTAATTTAGGGACTAATGCTGTTGTACAGTTATGGCCTGATTGTACATTTTCCTTAAACACATTTTTAAATAGGAAGCTGAGTTTTCAACTTAATTTGTGCAATTCCCTGTTTCCTCTGAGAAATACTAAGTTTTCCTTGTAAAACGGAAAGGTGCCTAAGCTGAAAGAGCCTTAACTTTCAAACAAAAATCAGTACTGTCCATGGGAAACATCCATAGACTCTTCAAAAATATTTTTGTAGAGCCCTTCAGACATCTTCCTCAAAACCCCTCCTTTTTTTCTAATCAGCTCTATTGGCACTGTAATTTCTTCAACTGCCAAAATACCCTTTTGAAATCCAATCACTAAACTGCTGGGCAACTTTGGACAAAGCATCTTTAATTTGCTTTCTGTCAAATTTACACAAAGTGGGGAAAAACTGCTTTTTCTCTGTTCACATTCTTAATTAGAATATCATAGTTCAGCCGGAAGGGACCTACAACGATCATCTAGTCCAACTGCCTGACCACTTCAGGGCTGACCGAAACTTAGAGCATGGTATTTATCTATGATTAAGGGCATTGTCCAAATGCCTCTTAAACACTGACAGGCTTGGGACATCGACTGCCTCTCCAGGAAGCCTGTTCCAGGGTTTGACCATCCTCTTGGTAAAGAAGTATTTCCTCATGTCAAGTCCAAACCTCCTCTGACAGATGCTGCTTTGAGCCATTCCCACGCATCCTGATGCTGGATCCCAGGGAGAAGAGATCAGCACCTCCCTTTCAACTTCCCCTCGTCAGAAAGCCTTAGAGAGCAGTGAGGTCACTCTTCAGCATCCTTCTCTCCAAACGAGACAAACCCAGAGTCCTTAGCCACCCCTTAGAGGACATGCCTTCCAACCCTTTCACCAGCTGTGGTGCCCTCCTTGGAATGTGTTCAGGTACCTTAACATCCTTTTTAAATGGTGGGGCCCAATCCCCCTGGTATGGGGATGCAATTAGTACAGCTGTAGCTAATTATTTCAGGATGTGCTATGCCAGCACTATTTGACTTGTAGGGCCCTTTGCAGAGAGGAAAGCGTGGTCTCAAAATGCACTGGCCACCAGTTTGTTTTCAAGCGTAACTCAAAGCATAGGTTTTAGCTCATAAATCCCATGTAGTTTGAAATCCTTGCTACTTAAAGCCTGTCTTTGTCCTCAAAGCCCAATAGACAGGGGGCACTCATGGCAAGGGAACTGATGTCTAGCCTTGCTCTGCCTGTTGATCTCTCAGCTCCACGTTTGGACACATGTAAGGGCCTGTGAGCTTGCATGAAAATGTTGAAATTTTTTAACTGAACAAACAGCCTGGCAGCTTTCTGCACTCACTGCACCAGTTTTACAAAGTAATTACCATGTGTGTGCTAGAAGATTGTTCTTCATAATTTCCTTTATTAATTAAAAAAAAGAAGTTCCTTTGTATCTGAATGATGTCATCAGTAATTTCATCACACCGACATTGTCAGGTAGTTTCAGGTGGGCGTATAAAAAGCTAAATTTTTAGTTCTTCTTTGCAGCTATCTTACAGGTGCATAGGGCCTCTTAAAGAGAGGCAGTTGCCTTCAGTGTCAGATAGCCACCTGGCCAGCCACCTCCTTATCCATATCAACATTACCAGTAACAACCTTCCTCTTCACTAAATGCCTGCAGAATTCATTTTAAAAGTCATCAGCAACCTTTATTCACACTCCTGGAGAGTAAAACATATCCCCACAGACAGCAGTGCTGTAAGCTGTATTGCACTGACCCACCAGTGTTTTGTCTCTTGTAGCTTTTTTAGCATCTGGGCTGATTTGGCTCTTTCTCCGATGAAACCTCCAAAATGGAAGCTCAGTTAATGCCAGCTGTGGATATTTTCTTCCCTAGGAGGCAGACATCCATTTTGAAAAGGACTGGACTGACACCGCCAGCTTTGTGTTCAGAGCCCACCCACACAGCCTGTCCATTGCTCGGCCGGCCAGGGGAGGGCTGGATCTGCTGGTTGTGACTGCATGGAGCTGGACTCCAGCAGATTCCTCATGGGTGAAGGCCTCCTTAACACATCTGTCAGGCTCCACCCTTCATGCTTTGATGTCATCAAATGTATGAAAAAGTGAAGTTCATGGTCAGGTCTTCTGAATTTAGATTGCAGAAAAGCATTGTTCAAGAAGTATAGGCTTCCTAGTCTACATCATATTCTGGATTTCATGGCATTCATGAACCGGAAGAAGCTGTATCTCATGGTTTAGTTCTATGGCCCCCAAACTCCATACCAGCTGAAGCTATGACAGAAGAGACATCCCCAACTTCAATAAACCATGCGTAAACAACAGCAGGGTAGAAGTAGGTCACCCAACATCAGGTGGGGCACCATGGGTTTTTGCTACTGTTTGTGAACATCAGAGTAGGCCAATGTTCCTGGAGGCATGAGTGGGTCACAGGGTGACTATGAGCCATTAATGTTATACTGGAAAATGCCTTCTTATGCATCAGGCAAGTTATTTCTGTAGGAAAGGCAAGCATTGTGTAAAGCCCTGGTGAGAACTCACCTGTACCACTATGGACTTTTCTCATTCCTCGGTTTCCAGAAAGACAGATTTCATCTGGGATGAAGGCAGACAAAGACTGAGCAGTTGATTAGGGACATGGAACACCTATAGAAGATGATGGGTGGAAGGAGCAAGACAAAGGCTGAGAGGGCTGTCATCACTTTCAAGAAAGATATCAAGAATGAAGGCCAAAGAAGAAAAAGTGCTATTGAACTGCAAGGAAAAATATGGTAAAGAACACAAAATAATTCAGGACTTCTTTCCAAGAAGAAGCTCTCACCATAGACAATGTAGTAGCAAATGTCCCTTGGTGCATTGGGAAGGAATGGTGAGGAAATCCGGCATGCTCTCTATGCCTCTGCAAAGTTCCTGCAGAGGGAACCAAACCCCTGTCTTTCACCTGTGTGTATCAGCACAACCAAGTGAATGTATATGGTATAAATGCCTTTATTTACATAGTCTGAATGTACGTACAAATTTTTAGACCAAAGTACAAAATGACAAGAATAGTACCTTCCTTACTCTTTCAGTACTCAAAATACTAAATCCTAAAGGAAAAGGAGACTTGCCAGGGGTTTAGATAAGATCTTCCTGCAAAGTGAGGTATGCAAATAACTCTCAGCAAGACACAAATGAGCTCTGCAGGTTTTACCCTGTGGCTGAAGCACGTTTTGTATCCCGTATAAACACAGCCAATGGTTGTGTTTTACAGAGGAGCTGCACAGCTTGGTTTCAGTGCAACAAGGGGATGTGATGGTGACAGCAGCAATGGGCTATTTTTACAGTTTGGAAGAGTCCTTTGCTGGGGTGTGTTTTGGTCACGGATCCAAATGTTCTACGCCTGAAAATGACCAACCTTTCCACCACACCAGTGTAACCTCCGCTCACTTGTTGTTCAAAGCCAGCCTTATTTCCATGGTCATCTGTTGGCACCATCCGCCCCAACCTGTGGCTCTGGTTACGCTTTGGCTTCCCTTCAGGCTGCGGCTGCTGAAATCAGCCCCCTTATGCCCCAGGAAAAGGGGTTGTGTCCAGCCAGATCAAGTCCCTGGTCCTCCTCGCTGTGTGGCCTCATGGACATCAGCTGTGGTGCAGAGAGGGCACGGCTCATAGGGGTGGTCTGGGGGCTGCAGGGGTGGTTTCAGCCATGGTCCGAGACGAGAGAACAGCACCAGGTTTGTCCTTGGGAGCTGAATAGCAGAGGAGGTGTCAGGAACACCCAGCAGCTGTGCCCAGTGCATGGCCTCCCAGGGCAGTGGTGGCCTCCTGGGCACAGGGACTGCCTTGGGGCCAGCACCCCAAAGGCCTTCCTCTGAAGGATGCTGGGTGGAGAGGTGGTGAGTGGGGCTGCATGGGGGGACCCCATCAACCCTATGTCACAGTGCCACCACCCAGCAATGCAGCAGTCACAGTGGCCAAGGCCAGGATAAAAAGGAGGATCCTCCCATGTCCCACTGCTGTAGCTGGCCCGGGGGCAGCCTGAAGACAGCTGAGAGGAAGACCTTGAGGGAGGTGGGGTTACTTGGCAGGACCCTAGGAAGGAAGACTGGAGCCTGTATGAGGCTGCTGGAGGTTCTTCACTGCAAGGCCAGCTCCCAGCAGTGCCGTGTTTAAAGCCCATCTGATAGATGGAAATCCTGCTTCAGTCTTCAGGGAACAGATGCAAGCCTCCTCAGGAGATAAGAACCACAAAGCCCTGGAGGTGCCTGAGGCTATCAGGTGTTTTCAGCTGGATACTAGTGGTAAAACCATGGGAATGCCTTCTTGAGGAGCGCTGCAGAACTCACCATCTTCATCCCCTGCAGAGCCAGAGGGAGCAGCCATAAAAAATGGGATGCAAAGATGTTGCAAGGGGTCCCAGTGCTTTGGAGCACCCACTGGTGTCCTGCCAGGCGCAGGAAGGATTCTTGTCCCCAAGGCTGATCAGGCCAGGGGCATATGGCCGCTCTTGGAAGCCCCTGAGATAGCTTCAGGTTGAGGGAGAATAGGGCTTGGGCATCTCCCGGGAGGTGGGACCAGCCTGTGGGAGGAGGAGGCAGGTCTTGCTCACATGCTCAGGGAATAGCCGATCGCCGGCTCTGGGGTCAGGAAGGGATTTTCCCCCGGTGCAGATTGGCACTGGTCCCCAGGGGTTTTTTGCCTTCCTCTGCAGCACTGAGCATGACCGCTTGCCAGGGCTCCTCTGGTCCATTTTGGCTAGGTTGCTGCCTGCTGCTCATGCACCACAAAGATGGCCTCTCGTGCCCTGCAGCTGCGGGGAGGAAGGCTTTTTTCCCAACACAGTGAGCTAGCAATTGTTCCTGGGGGTTTTTTGCCTTCCTCTGCAGCATTGAGCATGGCCCCTTGCCAGGGCTCCTTTGGGCCATTTTGGCTAGGTGCCTGCAGCTCCTGCTTCACGAAGGTGGCCCTCGTGCTCTGCATCCGGGGGGAGGAAGCTTTCTAGAGTCTCAGGTGGTCCCCGGGTTTGCTTCTTGTCCTCTGTAGCACTGAGCACAGCCCCTTGCCAGGGCTCCTCTGGGCCCTTTTGGCTCAGTTCTTGCCGGCTGCTCGTGCACCTCCAAGGCACCGCTCATGCCCTGGCTCTCTCGGGCTCTCTTGCCCATTGCCAGGTTGTAGTGGGAGTGAGCTCTGCTCTTCCCATGGCTCCGTTTTCCCAGGGGTTCTTGCTGGGTGACCATATGTAAGGGCTGTATATGAGTGACAGCCAGTATTTAAAAAACACAAAAGTTGCTGAACTGAGCCAGACTAAGGCATGAGCAGTCCAGTGGTCTGTCTCAAGTAGTGGCCAAAAGTGCAGGGTATTCAGCTTATTTTTTAGATGCTTGTGATGGGGGATGTGCCTCTTGGATTAGATGATGAAGGCTAGGGCCAGATGTTTCCCATTCTTCTGCTGGGAAGAGAGAACTTTTCCAGGTTCAAAAGGAGTGGAGAGCAAAGAAAACCGGTGTCTCAAGGAAAGTACTGAAGTAAGAAACTTTTGCAGATTTTCGCTCAGATTTCCTCCTATTCCAGTCTATTCTAGGCAGACGCGGGTATCTGGGCATCCTATGACAGCAATTGCTTATGGAGTAATATAGGAAATGGCACAAAGACTTGATTTTTGTTCTGCATCCCCACTTCTGAATGGGGAGAATGGCCTTTCAGCTATGCAGGAACGTACCCAGGTCTTTGTACATAGGAAGTATCACTAAAAAAGGGTAAGGGGTGCAGTGTGAGAGAGAGATTAACATGCTTGGGCTCATCCAGCGATGGCTGTAGTTCCACTCAAGTGCTTCAAGTTGAGGGGAGCATGATGAGCAACGGAGGAGAGGGTGCAGAAGCTCAAAGACAGAGGATTGCTGGTGGGCAAGGGCATGCCAGTCAGGAGAATGTCTTGCTACCACATCTGGTACAACTTTCCTGTGTCTGGTCACTATACTATTGTTTATATGATGTATTTTCTCATGGAAGTGAGCTAGAAGTCATGGTAGCCCACATGGGCAGAATCCTGTTCTAAAAATAGCATGGGTTATGATTGACATCTGTCTGTCTTAAATTCACTGCACAGAAATATATGACCTAGACCAAGCTTTCCAGATGTATATTTACGCTTAGGAGAAAGTTACGAGTGGGTTCGCTGCAACGGGCAATCTGTTAGAGGTACAAGAAGTAAGAAATCTCAGCTAAATGTAGAAAATCATCCTGGACATTTCCAGGTTTAAAAAAAAAAAAAAAAAGGCTCATGCTTCAGAAACCAAAAATTAAGGCAGCTTCATCATCTTGCAGCAGAGAAGTTTTATCTGTCTATATAGTTCCTTTTCCCTCACCTGATTCACAGCTTTTGTGGTAGCCCTTTTCAGGCTCTTAGTAAGCAATTGGGGGTCCAGGACATGGTGTTGGTGACTGGGTGTGCCCGAGCCTAGCTGTGTATGGCCAGGGAGGCAAAGGGGCTGTGCTCTTTCTACTCTGAAGACTGGCATGGCAGAGGTTGGGAATGAGAGGAGGCTGGAGCTGGTGTAACCAGAGCCATTTGTTCTGTGAACTTGCAGAGTTGGGGGATATTTGGTCTACAGAATAGATGTTAATACCTTGAATAGATTACACAAGATTGCGTCTCAGTTTTGAGGTCAGGAATATGTTTAAGATGGGCCTTGGTGCAAGGAAGGTGGTTTTGGTCCAGGTAGTTGCTGGTGTTTGCTCCTATTTTCCTTCATCTCCAAAGCCCAGCATCAAGGTTCCTCCAGTCTTTAGGTGCCAATAGGGCCAGAGTTTGCAAGTTCAATGTTTGCACCTCTGCCTTGAAATTAAATTTCATTGTTGCTCAGTAGAGTATTGAATGGTTCTGTTTCTTTTCACGTAGATACTTTGCACCTCTTTCTCACAGCTCCCCTGGGTACACCTTGCCCTTCTGAAAGCATTTCTGTGGCTGTTGATGAGACGCAGAAGCTTGGAGATCTGTGCATGGAGTCAGAGTTCCTTCAGTGAGAGGCAGCAACTATCTTGAGTTGTCTGAGGGAACAAAGTGTTTTCCACTGCAGAAGCAGCTTTCCCATCACAGATACAAATAACCTACTGTGTAAGGATCCTTTCATAAGGAAAATGAATCATCATTTGTGTATGGTGTTCCTCTTCCAGTTAATGAAGAAGGACAATGTTTGGTGTACAGTGTCGTTGCCAGGCAAACAGCAGCAACAAAAATCCATTAGGAGTTATTTCAGGAAATGCTGGGTGGCGTATGCCTCTTGGTTATTACTTGTAAGTGAAGATTACGGACTGCCTTCCAGAAGTATTTTGAAACATAGCTTTTGTTTTGAGTGTGTTTTGTGATCTTCAGGGTATATCCAGGCGATGCATATTGTACCTTTTCCATCTATGTAATTGGTTTATTACTTAATTGTAGTAACTAATTAGAAGCTTAAGTCCAGAGAGACAGTCAAGTCCTCCAGTATTTTTGATCAGCCAAAGGTTGATGCATATTCTTGTAACTTTGTGACCCTACCCCGTTTTGGTTTATAGGGTGTGTCAATACTGCCTGTACTGTTGTTGTTTACAGCATGAGCATTTCAAATCCTATCAAGTTGCTGGCGTTTCCTGCGTGGTACTGGGATTCAACACTCTGGAAAATGCTTTGGGTGACTGACTCTGGAGGGGCGTGAATAATCTCTGGCTCAGTAACTGGCTGCACGGTTCCTGTGCTTGTAATTTACGTTGTGCTGGATAAAAACTCTCAGAAGCAGAATTTACCTCATTATGGGGCGTTCTTTGTATGGTCTGAGACTTTTCTGATCTCCTTATTGGACTCAAAAATCCCCCAATAACAGGTTTTCTTATGAGGAACCTTAGCTTCTGAATGGGTCAGAAAGCCACCAGGAAAGCTTTCCTTCAGTACTGTTGTGCTTCAGATCCCTGTGTGGGCCTGATCTTGTGTAGGATTTTTGTTAATGTGACAGAGAAAAAAGGAAAGTGCTGATAATTGCTGCTGATGACGCAAAGCATTGCTGGTACAGGGAGAGATCTGAATATCTCACAGTAAGATCCACGTGACCTAAAGGATGGAGTGAACAACAAGGGCTGAAATTAAGAAGTACGGAGTGAAAGATCATGCAGATAAGGACGTACTAGCCAAAACTTCTGCTAAAATCTGAGGGTCTGTTAATTGGATGAGGAGGGTGTCACAGCACACAACTAATATGTGACCAGGGAAGAATAAGGCCTCTTAATGTTTGCATACAGTACTCATGAGAAAATGAATCGACACTGAAGGGGTTCAGTAAAGACGGGGAGGGGATATAGAGATACCTACTCTGTAATGCAAAACTAGATGATCACGGTGTGTTTAGTTGACAAAATGATCATGGAAGGGGGAAACACAGTCTTTTTGTGCTTGAGTCAGAGGAGGATTAAGCACCAGAAAAAAGAAACTCTTCAGCTTAAAGAGATTGCTGGTGCAAGAACAAATGGATATAAATTGACACAAATTAAATGACAGGTCATAACCAACACTGCAGTCAGGTTCTGGCTCATAATATTACATGGGTAAGCAGGAAAAACAAGCTATGTTTAAGATTGAGCTTGATAAGTTTATAAAATGTCTAATGGCATTATAGTCTTTGAGAACAAAAAACGCTGGAGTTCCCAGAGACGGTCTTACTTTGATTTGCCTGTAAAAAGTAGACATACACAGTTGTCTCAGCAGTCACACTACTGTATTTTATTTTTCTGAGTTTTGAAGGAAAAGATTACCAGGAGATGGTATGTTAGGAATATCCAGAGATTTCTTTTTACAGGAACACTATTCAAAATACGTGGCATTGAAGAGGAAAAGAAAGAAAAGAAAAAGAAAATCCTAGAGAAGAGTTTATTCAGATTGTATGTTCAATGTAAATTTATCTACATATCTGTGTTCTCACCTTATCTGATGTACTTTTCCTAATACTGATAAGTTTACTAGCAGGGTGAAATACATAGTGAAGCTCATCTGCCCTTTGGCTGATTAAAAAAAAAGAAGTCTCTTTGAAAGAATGTGTTTACCGGTGGGTAAAAAATAACCTGACTTGCTTTTTTCAGCCTCTCACCTGCTTAATGGCAAAATATAGATGATGTGCTATTGTCTGTCAGTCTTGATGAGTCAATACTACAAAGTGGTATATTTTTCTTTGCATTATACTAGAAGTTTGACAAAGGATCTTTGAAAGCTAAATTGGCTGAGGGGGTGTACTGGTGGAATGGATACCTTCTGTAGAAAAAAGTGGCAAGCTGTAGGAAATAGTTTAACAGGGCAGACATTAAAAAATGAAACCTTCCCATGAAGAGGACACACTGTGAACTCACATATGAGTGATCCATGTTAATCAAAGAACTGATCGTGCGTAGGAAGATATTTTTATAATTGAAGTGAGGGGCTCTTGAGATTTCCGGGCAGTTATGGTACAGCAAAATACTTCTGAAATGGAAGAAACTTGGCTAGGCTTGGTATTTTATTGTCTGCTTGGACAAGACAGCACAGACAGAATGTGATGGTTTTGCACTAACAGGGTGATTGCATGATGACATCTCCTGTCTGTCATGTCTGTCTTTCTGAAGGAACAGAAGTTACTTATAAACTACCTGTATGTTGCTATACCCTTCACCAAGATTTATTTGCTTCCAGGTTAGAATGGAAAATAACTTCAAATTGTACATGGCTTAGTATTAAAAAAAAAAAATATTTAAAGCCAGTGGGATGGAAACTGAAGAAGGTCCCACCCACTTAGGATAATGAAGTAAATATCTGCATGCTGATAGTATTATCTAATCAGAGACAAAAATCAGCCTAGACTTCAGCGTACAAGGGTAGAGTGTGGCTGACGAGCAAGCATATCTGAAGATACATCAGTATGGGAAACCTTTGGAAATACCAGAAGTCATCTTTGGTGTAGGTTGTGACTCGTTCTCTCAGAGATTTGGCTTCTTTCTCCAGCTTCATTGATTCATACCTGCTTTCTCCCAAAAGCTTATTACTATTAATAAACTTCAATAAACATAGGGTGGGGAAGATTTCAGGCCATCCGGAGAAAAAGTCTTTTCTCATTTCCATGTGTCATATACATAGCTCTGTTAGTTCTTTGTGTCTTCAAAGACTCCTGTAAGACAACTGTAGGATATATATGCAGAATTTCCATAGTAAAAACTGCATCAAGTAAAATCTTCTAAGATTTTTCACACAGAGCAAACGAAAAATACTCTTTGCCTCTGAATCCCTTTTGATTGCAGGGCTAAACAAACCTGAGATCTTGCCTCATCACGTCATTGGTCCCAGACAATTCCTGGGCAGCAGTTAGCTGCTCACTGGTACCAGGAATCTTGCTAGTAATGCAGGTTCAGCATCCCCACTGCTTTCTGTCCTGCTCATTGCTTTGCTGTTCTACCTGCACTTTTGCTCCGCATGGCTGTACGCCAGATGGAAGGGCATTACTCTGTATATGACACCATCTGATGTCTGGAAAGCACTGACAGCCGAAAACAAAACTACACAGACTGGAATTGGAAAATGCTTATTTTTGAGGGGGTTAACGACATCTGTTGTGTTGGATGCTGTCAGTCTGGGAACTGAACTGCCTGAACACAGATGTTGGGTGGAGTGCTTCAAAACTCTTGTTGCAACATCCAGCTGGAGGGTGGCACAGAGGTAAGACCTTGTGTGCACCTAAAGCTGCTGGTGACGAGGGAGTGCCATCTGTCACCAGAGTGGAGGAAATACTCTACAGCGGACAGTAGTGCAGTTAAAAGGCCCTTAGCTGGCTCTTTCCTCATTGATCTAATAGATCACTTGATGCCCCAACTTAGACATCAGTGCATGTTATGAATTTGCCCAGGCTCTGTTGTGAAACAGAGAGATACCTAGGACCCCAGAGGGGACCAGTCTGTGAGGCGATCTCTCAGCCTGCCTCATGCAAGCCATCATCACTGAGTTAAAGGCAAAGCCTGGCTGCCAGACCTTTACATATTGGCTGTAGCAGTGTTTTCTGGCACGGTTTCTGGTCTCTCTGGGTCCAATTCTTTTGATCTCTGCCCCATGGAGGATGCTGCTGCCTCTCCTTCACCATGCCATTACCTCCAGCAGAGCTAGATTTGACTCTGAAACTATGAAGTGCTCTGGAACTGCCTAACTCTCTGAAGTCACTCTGGTGTCCCTGCATGAAATATCCCGAGAGAGCTTATTTGATTGGGGTTTGCGCTGCAGGTACCTGTGGTGGACTTAAGCCAAGGAAGGTTGTCTTGTGGGATCTGGTAGACCTCAGGGCCCTCGCTTTGGCTAGCCTGGTGAGTTCCCCAGGCTGATAGAGAAGCACCAGTGTTTTAATGGCACCATCTACTGGCTAATGGGAGCAAAATGAGGCAGTGATTTGTTAAGAAGTCCCTCTGTTCACTGCAATGAGTGCTGGAGCCACCTTAATCAACAGGTAAAGATTGGAGAGCAAGTAGGGAAGGCTGGAGTGACACTGCATATGGGTCTTAAATAAAGCCAAGGTTAAACTGACAACCTGAACTCTTGTCAGAAGAATTAAATTTCATCAAAAGTCTTTTCTGGCTTCAAAAAGTCCGTTATAGTTTAGTTGATGTTATCTTGCTATGAACCTGTGAGTCTCAGTCCTGGTCATATTTTGCATCCTTTTGTGGGATTTCTTAGCTTGTTTAGTCTTGTCTCTAGAAAACAGCATTTTTAAAGCAAGCAAGGAATTGGCAAGGTTTCTGTGTGTACTTATAATATGCTCTCTTCCCTATGTGCCCATCAATGCTGTTCCTCATGATTATTCTAGCTAAAAAAAAAATGTTATGGGTGGTAATTTCTCTCTTTGATAACTCTCCTCTTGTTTCAGCTGTAGTTTAATATTGTGAGAACCCCAAAGAGTCATTTATGCTCTTGACTAACTGCGTACTGGCTGCATACGGTCACAGAAATGTTGAGAGCTATGCCAGCATGAATGTGAGGAAGGAAAAAGTAGGGTTTTACAGGTTTTTATCCTAGGTGATATCTATGTGCAGATCCAAATGTCAGAGGACTCCTTTGCACAGATCCTTAAATTTCATTTAATTTGCTATTAAATGATCCTCTGGGCTTCCAAAATTGCTAGTGCATTTCCTTATATAGGTGGAATAATCTTACTTTTTTCTTACCACACTCATTAATGCAAACAGGAAAAATGCTGTTTTATTTAGGACTTGGAAAAAAGTCCAATATAAAATAGGATTTGTAAGGATGACTACGATCATATATTGCTATGTGCTATTCATGATTAATGCTTGAATTTTAGGCAATTACATGATTCAGTTATTATGTGGGAAAAGACAATGTTTGCAGGTGCCTGACTCTGCTGACTCTGAAAGCCAAACATGCGAAGTAATATATTTGGTGGCATTAAAAAAAGTATTAGGTATCTATGTGTGTGTATACCTATAAGTATATATCCAACTGCTGTTACCGTGAACAGTCTTCTCTCCTTTATATGCATGAGAATTGCTGTTATCATTAATTTTAATGTAACATTTAGATTTAATGCTTTTTATTTCTCTGTATTTTCTCCTTTCAGTTGCAAACGAGACAGGTGACAAAAATGCACGACCACTTTCACGATTTGCCCGTAAGTAGCCTTTTTTATTTTAACTGGCTGATTTCTATATCTTCTGTAGATATGTACACATTTAATAAGTTTTTTTAGTCTCACATTATGTCTATCCTGTTATTACAGTTCATTTACAGTACTAAACTGAGGAACCATAGTACTGAGTTGGAAAAGTTACTTAAAAAAATTCAGTCTTATTGGACAGAGATGATGCAAATTGAAAAGAATGGAAGGCTTTGTGGCCTTACTGTTGTCTCAAGCGTAGAAAGTTGTAACGATATAAGTGTCGCAAAGCCAGCTGAACTTTACTACAGTGGCTACAAAGGGATTTGGGTCAAGCCTTAGAAATAGCATATGAAAAATGTAATTAAACCTTACTGTTAGCTCCTCCATCACCTTTTGCTTCACAGAGCAAGGTTAGGAACTAAAGGTATGGCTTTAGGTTTGAAATAAGCGTCCCAAGTTTGGACAAAACAAAGGGATGCATCTGGTAATGTAACACCAACTAACCATGACTTTGACCATATGGATTATTAAAAACACACACAACAAAATATGTAGGAATGAGGAGGAAGATAGGAAATCCTTTTAATAATATATGCTGTTTCAGAATGATTTGTGATCACTTAGCAGGGAAAAAATCCCCTTCTCGTCATTAAAAGGGGGCATTTGCTATTGATCATGGGTGGTGCAGAGAAAAACAGCAAAAGGATTTACATCTATGGTGCAGTATTTCACACAGTCACAGGATGGCACTCGGAGCATACCATACTTCACATAGGTAGCTAAGGTGCATAATGTAGACGTAAGGTCTGTGGCTATGGAATCTGTTGCATGTAGTGACTTACAAGGTCATTGAGCAGAGTGAACAGGACTGAGAGGAAATTATCCTGGCATTCCTTATTCCTGATTTACAGTTTATTTTCCTTCATATTGCAGACAGTAAAGCTTAAAAAGGGGCTCTATTCATCAATCCTGGCTGGTTCAACCCTGAAAGTGCATATGGCAAAGGAAATCACAGAGTAATGTACATGTAAATACAAACATTTTCAAGTTCTTTATCACTCTGCTTCTTTTCCTTTATGGTTACTGAATACTAGGTACAGAGTTGGAAGATTGAGCCCAAGTGCTGTTTATTCCTGGATATTTGGGTTATGAGGACTTCATGCTGCAATATTGCCTGACAAGTAGGTCAAGCGTAATGTCATGACATTTGGCGCTGGGCTGGCATTTCAGTTCTGATTCTGACATTCATATGAACTTGATTTTTGGTGAATGCGTATAGGGTGCAGGGCTGAGACCCAGGAACAACCAGGTTCTGTTCCTGCTTTAATCTTGGCTCTCAGCCAGGCAGCCAAGCCTTATTTGCAGAGGTAGAAGTGACTGCATGACGTGGAAGAGGCCAGACTGGTGGATGGCTGACTGGCATTAGATGGAAGAAAACAGATTGGCAGATGGTTATCAGCTGAACGAAAGCACAGGATACCCCCCTAATAAGGCCTCGTTGTATGACCCAGTGCTGCATGGGACTGTGTGGAGGTGGGATCAAGGCCACAGGCTATTTGACAGTAACAGAAATCAGAAATGCAATGCAGAGAGGAATGCTTAGATAAGCCTGGTTGGGAAGGAGTCACAGAGGCATAATATAGGGATGAAGAGAGATAATTCAAAGTGTAAACCAGACCTTCGCTGTTAGGAGTTAAATTTAGTGATCTGGGAGTCTGGTTGAGCTAGCTTCTCACAGGGTATCATTAATGATGACTGTGTGATCATGCGCAGTATAAGGTGACAACTGTGGGAATGGGAAGGAAAATTAGAATGGGAACTGTCTGAGCTAACATGAGTTAAATGGAAAATGGAGAAAGGGAAATGTCTGAGCTAACATGAGTTAAATGGATGATGCCCAAGTTTATGCTGAGAATACTATAACCTACTCTACCATACCATGTTTCATTGAACAAACAGTTGAGTGCAGATCAAACACTCAAACGCATCCTGACTGAATGGCAGAAAAAGCTGCAGCATTTGAGAACAAGGATTCAAGCAGTAACTGATGTCATAGAGGATTATAATCATTATCCTTGTGTCTGAGTTGCAAACTAGGGACTGGGTATCTTCCTGGATCATGCCTTTCACATTCATTTGAACGATTAATTCAAAGGCAATTATTAACTTCACAACAGAGAATGGGATTTCCATTGCTCTGTAACAGCTGCCCATTTGGGGGCAACATTAAAACCTTCAGAGATATCAGTGGGATCACAGTTGCGCTATCATTGAACACTTGACAAACCATACCTGTTTTGGCTGACCTTATTTACTTGATCTAACTTCCTGTGCATGCAACCAAACACAAGATAACATACAGAAACCCAGATGAACCTTGTCTGTCCTGACTGTTGTCCACAGCTCTCTGGAGCATGGAGCTGTTTCCCCTTTAGTTCAGGAGCAATGAAGAGGGCAAGGCTGCTGGTGTTAAGGGAGGCAATGGGAATGATAGTTGTGTGGTTACCGGTGATCCAGGTAGCTAGAAGTGCAGTGTAATATTTTCAGGCGATATTAAAGTATTTGAACACGCACCTGCAGATTCTTTATGCAGAGTTCTGCTTTTTAAATTATAACACCTAAATCTATTTTGCTTTCACCTCTAGCTCAGCTATAATAATCTTTGACAGGGTACAATAAAATGAGGGAGAAGCATTTTTGCAAATGTTTACACTTATTCACAAGGATTTTAAATTAAAATTAAGTGTTATTCATTCCGACACTAGGGGTACCCAATCTCCTGTACTCTTAAATGCCAAATTCTGGTCAATTTAGGGACTTCGAATTTAAGAGGTTACTACTCTATTTAGCAGAAGTTAATATGCCTGGTATATCACTATGTCATTTTGCCACAAGTGTCGCTATGCCATCCATCCTTGAACAGTTGTGACTGTGGAAATTTAAGTTCATCAAGCTCTCAGCATTTCAGACAACTGAAATCTCCTCACTGATATCTGTTCAGGCAGGCCCATTAAATAAAGGAATCATTTGCCAAATGCCCTTCACCTGAGCATAGCTGTGGGCTGATCAGAAGAGGTGGGCATTTCATTGCTCTAGTGAAGTTGGTTAATTCACGTCACTTGGCTGTTTTGACACAGTTGATCTTCAGAAGAGCAAAGTAGATCTAAGTCCACAGCCCACATCTAATCATAGGGGAAAGCTGCATGGGACGGATATTTATGCTGGAGGAAAAGGTATAGGTGTATGTGCACAAGAACATAGGGGGAAAAAACCCCTATATATACCGAAACAAATACTTGATTGATTTTACACTGTTTTTGTTTAAAGAAAAAGAAAGCAGGCAAAAAAAGGCTTGATTTGAGTGATTATGTGGTTTTCAGTTAGTTAGCCTGTCGGTGTTGGGTTTCAGTGGTAGTGCAAACAACGAGGTACTTGTAAGTGCAGAAAGAGTGCTAATATGTTTTTTTCCTGGACCATGGAGTTGTCCTGAGCCTGACAAGCTGGAGGGCTTGTGGAATAAAAGAAAGAGTAGAGCTAAGGAAATAGGGAGAAGATGGTGGTTTGGGAAGCTCAGCAGATTCCTTGGAGTAATTGCAGAGAAACCCCTAAAATTATAAAAGTAGCTTCAGAGAGCCTCTTTTCCACAACATATGATTTTAATAGTGCAAAACAGCTTCTTGACAAGTGCTGATGTCCTGCTTTCCTGTCTTAGTCTGCAGTCTGTATGGTAACTTCCTTTTCTTTTTTGACTATATCTTAACATAGACTTAAACTCCTGGTTCCAACTGTGCTGAGTATGCCATGCTTCTGCTAAAGAAGTGATCCTCTCAACGTACTATAGGGAGTCACAATATTTTTTGCTCTATCACAGGTGGCCTGTATGGTCAGATAATTTAAAACTCTTACATCTTTATATTTCCCTTTACAGAATGGGAAAACAAGTGCTTACCTATTCAAGTAAAATTAAGAAATTTGGGGAAATTTGCATGGTGCCATAAGGTTGCATGTCCTTGAATGATAAAGATGTATGGATGTTGCGTTTATTGCTGCAGTGTAGACATTGCTTTGGACTACCTTGTGTGAGGAGTAATTTTTCTAGCTATTGTAGCACAGAACTCAGCATAGGATGACAAGGCTACCTCTAAATCTGAGTAAATGTCGTCCTTGCACTTTAAATAGCTGCTGACAATTAAGAGCAGAGAAGCCTATGAGCATGGAGCTTCCCTGATTAGCTGGCAAATACTCTGAAAATTACTTTGGAATGGGGAAGACAGGCGAGGATTCTTGCTGATCTGTCTTTGCACCATTTAGGCTGTGTGAAAACAAGGCATTGAAGACAACCAGCAAAATAAGGCTGCCATCACATGTCTGTAGCAGCAGATGTTGCTACTTGTAACAGGGTAGCTTCTCATGATGTATTCCCAGGAGACACGATATAATAGCTCTTGTATTTGGTTTCCTCTTATGTACTTAGTGTGTACTGCAACAAAAAAGTCAGCCTTAATCCATATGTGCTAGGTCCGTTATTTGTTTTTTAATTGTTTCTTCTGGATGCTTAAGTCTGAATGCTGGGAAAATATTTGAAAATTTTACCTGTACAGTCTCTTATAGAAATCAGTTGCTGACTTTAGAAATATTCTATTTGTCAGAATTTTTTAAATTTTGTGTATTGATAAAAAGCCCATGGAGAATGACTACCAGCAGAATTGGTACATCTTATTACTTTGGAATCCAGTAAGATTAATGCTTGCTGCACCTGTGTTGTGGGAAGTCTCTTAACTGAAATAATCAGTATTTCAGTACTTAACTGCTCTTCTTGGGATTTGCTAACTTACTCATGTATATTATATAATAATTGAAAGTTAGAATGTGACACAGCTGTTCAGTATGGGAGTATCACTGGGATTTTCAGAAGTGCCTAATTTATTCAGAAGCTATTTGGATTTATTTTTTTTTTTAAATATGAAACAGATACTTAAACTTCATGAAGTGTAAGTCACGTATTCTCTTCTCCAAAGGCGGGGAGGAGATCTGACTGAAGGATGCTAAGTGTACTTTGTCAGTGGAACTAGACTTACAGGTGAGCATAGGTTCTCTGAATGACAAGCAAGAGGCACCTGGTGGCACTTCTAAGTAGATGTAAAAAGATTATCTGTATAAATGCTTTGGCATTTGAATGTCTACCAAGAAAAGTTGAAGTTTCAACAGAAAAGATGTATGTTTTCTGATACTAGTCCTTCAGTGGTATCTTTACTCTATAATTTAACCACTATTAACTTTAGTCTAAGAAAGTCAATGATTAATATTGTATTGATTTGGTACTTTGTTTTCTGGTTAGTTATTTGGCTTAAAATACTGCCACATCAATACATGCTAAGAAATAATCTAAGTATAATGAGGAGAGAATGTTTTTTATCAACACGTGAAAACTCCGTGTTCTGTAATCAAATCTTTTTACGGGAAGCATTACAGTCTTGAATTTGGAATGACCTGAACATTAGTGCTTATTTCCACTTTGAGCTTTATTTCAGGTTTTCAGCCTTAATCCTAAACTGTGGTGATGCAAAGGTAAAAAGATGAAAGACCATCTTTGTTTTCCAGACTGCTCAGAGACTGGATAATAGGCCTATGAATTTATTTTCCTTCTCGCTCTCTGTTTTTGCAGGGTCTAAATCGCAAAACTGCTTGTGGAACACCATTATTGGTGGGCTGACTGGCAACCTCAAGGAAAGGCCAAAGCCGACTATCATCACTGACCCTAGACCTCCTGAAGAAATCCTAGCGGATGAATTACCACCAGTGGACAGTCCTGAGGCGTTGGTGAAAACATCTTTCAGGTCTGATGGATATGAGTTTACTTTGTTAATCCTTGAGAGGGTATCTTTTAAGATTAAGTCTGCAGTGTGGTTTTGGTGGGAGGAATCGATGCAGAAAGATTCTGCAATGCAGCATGTCTTTGTACTGACCAAGAGTGAAAAAAGAGGTCCATAAATAATACTGACTGGACTCATCTTTTGCTTCTCAGACCTCATTAGCCTTCTTAAAAGATTATGGACTAGACAGATACAAATACTGTAACTAGTCAAAATGGTCGACAAAGACAGCTCATTATATGAAGATGTCTTTGAAGGTTGGTATTGTTTCATTTGAAAGTGGTCTAGTGATGAAGACGTGCACTTTGGGTCAGATGATTTGCTTTATTGATGCAAGTTAGAGCTAAACCTTTTTCTGTTGATGTAATGTCTTGAGAACTGTCTAGCATTAATTTATTTTGTCAAGGAGAAGGAATCTGGCCAGGGGGTTGTAAGCCAGTGATTGCTGCTGTTATAAAGTGAGTGAT
The DNA here is from genome assembly GCF_000708025.1 of Charadrius vociferus. Taxonomy (NCBI): domain Eukaryota; kingdom Metazoa; phylum Chordata; class Aves; order Charadriiformes; family Charadriidae; genus Charadrius; species Charadrius vociferus. The sequence continues at coordinate 996,983 of NW_009648590.1, forward strand.
ATATCTATTGCTGGGTTTTCCTCTCTTTTATTTAATCATGTGGACATACAGTTGTCAGATGTTTCTTGGAGGCATGTTTTCTGAAAATAATTTTCTCAAAATGAGGTAAAATAGAGAAGCCATGTGGACACAGTGGCTCTTTGACCAAAATGTGATAATTGGTGTGCCCAGCACAAGCAAAGTGAGTGGCAGAATTGATTTTCCAAGTGTTTTTTGAGCTTTGTTTGGTTGTTGTTGAAAAAACACGCTTTACTTTTCTTTTATATTATATGCATATGAGTGCAAACATAAAATGGTTTTTGCTTTGGATAAGTTTCTCTGACTGCAGTGATTTTGATTATACCTCAGTCTGTCAAACTTGTTTCAGTCTTCATATAATCATTATTTAGAAGGTACTTATTTAAGTCATTATATTAGGTAGTAATTTCAGGTATCTTGTTTATACTGCTTGACATTTAAAAACATATTACCATAAAGTGAGTTTATGTCAGTCTATATAAATAAATCCTGTAATTCCATGGTGCGTTTTCATTCTTTAATATTTTTATTGAAAATGATTCAGGACAAGTGTTTCAGAACCTGGCTCCTTCTTTTAAGATGACCTGTGGTATTCAATGGCTTTTTAAACACTTTGTGTCTCTCATATTTAACGTCTGTAGTTTCATGAGATCTAGCTCTTTTTCAGCTTTTACTTCTCATAACAAATTCTGGGTAGTAGCAATCCTTACATTGCCGTCGTCAAGATAATTTCAACCATTTTATATGACAAAATAATGTCACAGCGCTTCAAATGGCATGATTTGATTATGTGAGTAGGGGTGACTCTTGGAAGAAGTGAGCTTGTATGCAGCATAATAAGGACTGATGAGTTGGAAAATGTGATTTCACAAAATAGTTTCACTAATGCATTTTAAATGGCTTTATAAACATTACAGAACCCTTGTATTTCATCAGTTTAGAAATTACTGTACAATATGGCATTTTGGGGGGCTTTTATAGATGGAAATACAAACAAATTGTTGTTACAAAGTAAATTGTAACTGTCTAGTTTTATAAAGGAAGCCCCATGTGTGTTTAAGAGCTATGCAGAGGAGTGGAAGATAAGAGAGAGCATTGCAATTACTGTCTGAAGACATCAGAAAATAAGAATACTGCAGTGTTTTTATTCAGTTGGGGATCATGTTGATATTATGGTGCAAACTGGGACTTAGGAGGCAGTAGCGTCTTTTGTACGATGGGTTGCGTGTTTGATTCATCAGGGTCTTCTCTGTGTAGTGATCTTCAAGTGCTTCCTTGACAAAATTTGACTGGTGTGTCTTGAGTGCTAGGGATTGCCTAGCAAGTGTGAGTTTTCCTTGTTTCTTGTTACTAGGCGGGAGAGGAAAATCTTGCTACCGTGTTGCCTTTTGGGGAAAGAAATGTGCTTTACAAGTTGTCCAGTTCAGCATGTCTTAATTAGGAATCCAGTGGCTGAATCTCAGGGGGTGTGTGGGGCAATGTTGGGCATGTGTGAACTGTTGAAGGACCAGGCCTTGTTTTTGAACATGACGACTACAAACTGTAAAATGCAGCGAAGCCCTTACTACTTCTGATTCGCCGCTGTGAGAGCAGTGTATGGCAATACTACCCCTTTCATGCGTAGTTAAAAAGAAAATGTCTCTCCAGTGTCAAATGAGTCACACTTCCTTGTGATTGCATATCTTTTTATGTGAATACATATAAGCAGCATGAAATCCCAGTTGCTACCACTTGTATTAGATCTTGTTTTCTGCTATGCAGTACTTATTGTTCTGTAGCTTGGAAAATTAGGAAGAGATCTATATTTGATTTTGTTCACCATCTAGATACAAGCTTGAAACACATTTAACCATTAAAGGAGTAATGTGGTTATTTCAATTACTTCAGTCATACTTTTCCTGCAGTAATAATCCATCTTTAAGATGTAAAGCAAAAACCAAATGAAACCAAGGCCCTCTCTACACCCCAAATAAGTGTAGTGCATCATTCCTCTGTAATTAAAAAGTGTTCTGATGATCTTGATTTTCTTATACAATTATTTTACTGTCTCTTTTCTGAAGATTAGTCTAAAAAAGGTTGAATACCTTTCTAAAGAGAGAATGGAAAGTTTGTAGTATTTTGTTTGCAGTATTGCTGTGAGTGAGCAGTTATAAGTAATTTTGTGTCTTGACGAGTTATACTACTGCAGTGCTTAAAATATAGATTTTAAAATGCATTCTCACTGGCATTTTGTCTATTTGTCTCGTAAAGGCGGGGGGAGGCCCCAATTTGAGATACATTTTAAAATACAGTGGAATACGGCGAATTGCAGATTATTTTTTTTTTCCCTTGTCAAAAGGGGATAATTAGACACGTAGAAATGATTAGCTTCTTGGCTCACACTTTATGCAACAGATCTGATATATCCACTCTCTTTCTTGGCACAAATAAGCAAGTTCACAAGTACAGGAGCTGTGATCACTTTCTTTTTGAATAGGTGTGCATGGATCAGCTTCCATGCATGTACAGACTCTGGAAGTGGCTGTGGATTGATGCTCAGGAATCTTAGGCGGTGGGCGTATGGTCTTGTCAGGGCTGTGTGATCTGGGTATTAGCTGGAGATGTCAGTGGTTGCCGACACTGAAGTCTGTGACTGAAACTCTCTTCCTAGATCTGCTTTTTGATCTGCTAGGTCCCTGTGATGAGCACCCTGTGCTGCTATTGGTAAGAATTAACAGTGGTAATTAATGAGCTTTTAAGGAGACTGTGTAATAACTTTACAGTAATAACTGTGTAATAACTTTACCTTCTGTGTGCAGCTCCCCAGCAGCAGTACCCAAGCAGGCATTTTGATAATGCTGGGTTGGCACCCACCAGGGGGAGCAGAGAAACAGGAGACAGGTTTGGGTGCTGTTCTCCAAATACCACCTAGAAGTTTATGGAACTGCTTTACGTTTGAGGATACAAGACGAACAGTTGCATTTGTCCCTAGACTGTTGTCTGGAGTAAACCAAGTCACCAGGGTGGCACTGCTTCAGCTGAAAATTTGATGTGTCCAAGACATCATGATTTCTCCTCAACTCGTTTGGTTTTGACGTATGGGAGAGATGGAGTGTTATTCTGAGTCTGGAGATCTGAGGCATTGCATTGGGGTATATGACTGTGGTGGTGCTTATGGGATGTAATGCCCGTGCTGGATCTTGTGGCAGGAGAGATCCCACGGTACAAAGTGACTGACACATCCAGGGAAGAAGGGACAAAACGTTCAGTGCAACCTCCCATCCTGGTCCAGGGCCAGCGTGCCAGCTAAAGTTGGTCTGGAATCGCGGTGTAGTCCAGCTGGCTCTATCTAGCACATGGGGGCTGGAGGCAGGAGTGTTTCCAAAGTGATAGATCAGGGTAGCAGGCAGCTGAGCAGCTGAGGCGAAGACCCTCCATCCTGTACCAGATGAGCCTTACTGGGTACCTATGTAGCTATGCCGAACTAGGAAGTGATATATATTGTCTGTTACCAACGCCGTCTATCCTGGGAACCAGAAAGGCAGATTAGCTTCCTTCAAGGTCAGAGTGTTTTTAAGCTCAAGGCTTGCGTGGGTTCTTTATTTCTGTCACCTTTTAAAAACTTCCAGCTTTTAGCTTGAGGCTGGTAACATGCCTGCTTACTTAATAGCTGCTTTTCCTATGTCAGCTGCAAAGTTTCTTTATCTTTCCAAGGACTTTGCTTTCCTTATCTGCTTCTGTTCTGCTTTGGGAGTCTTAAATCACACTGGCAGCTAATCTTCTTGTATTTCTGTTTCGGTCGTGGGTAATGTAAACTCTTGCTCATGCCAGCTACTGGCCACTTGGTCTACAGGACAGAGGTGATACTGCAGCGCTCCAAATGTGTAAACTCCAGTCACAGCACCACGTGCTGGAAGTCAGCCCACAAGCCTCAATCGTGTGGGTCAAGGTGGCATCAATGGGAATAAGGGGTATGAGCCTTCCTTCCCCCTGCCTTGGCTGAGTCATAGCAAGAGCTCATCTCCCGTCACATTTTGGAGAGGGACCTGCAGGACTCCTCCTTTACCACCTGTCAGGTTTTCACACTCTCTGGGCAGCACCACAGCTCAGCTGTAGCTACCTAAGCTAGTATGTGAGGTCTGAAAATCAGAGAAGGGAGTTGATGCTGTGCAGGAGAGCCATGACCATGATTGCAGAAGAACAGGAGTTGAGGGCTAGTCATGGGGTAGAATAAAGCCCACCCACTCTCCCTCCCTCCTTGGTGTCAGTATTTGCTTATTGCCCTTTTTATTTGGCTGTTCTTCTTGTTTTTTTTAAAACACACACACAAAAATGAGAGATGAATCTCACGTGCCCTAACTTGTTTTATATTAAAAAAAAAAAAAAAAGACTGTGCAAGGCTAAAACCATAACAGACAATTTCTCATTGGTTTTTATACCCGTCTACAGCAGATCCAGGCCTCACTAAACATTAAAATGAAAGCAGTCTCTCTGAAAACCACCCTTCTCAACATTTTTCTCAATCCAGACTTCTTATAAGGCACTTTACTTGCATTAATCATAAATTCATCTATGTTCTATTCAAACCTGTTGCTTATTCCTGTTATTTATTGATACACATTACAATGAATAAGAGGTGAAGAGTGTTCTGTTTGTTAAGGAAATGGCTCTGACATCATTTGTCTCTCTTTTCTCTTCTTTTCGTTGTGCCTTCCTTCAAGGTGCATGTTATGCCTTGTGAGAGCTATGCACTCATTTCTTGGTAGATTGAAATTTGTGAGTCAGAGGGGGAAATGATCAGAGGAGAAAGATTTATACCAGTTACTGTTCAAAGGCTGCGTTCTCTCTCTCTTTGCATGTATCCACATGGGTCCAAAAGGAAGGTGTTTTTTTCAGGCAGTTGAAAGAGAAATGGACCTTTTTTTTGTATATATATATCACAGTCTTCTTGTTCTTCATAGGATAGATGTATTATTGATGACAAGCAAAGCCAGCGATTCTGTCCCTGTAAATATCAGACACATCAAAAGAGCCAAGTTGAGAAATTCAGATGGACTGTGGGTGTCCTAACAGAGCTGTGCCTCTGAAAGTTGGTGAACAATTCCACTTCCAAAACGGGAATGAGAGTTTGAGCAGAAGCTCCATGGGTAAACAAAGTCCTGGTAGTAAAGAAGTCCTGCTTTGACTGACCAATGCCTGTCCTTGACCACACTTCTCTGCCTGATGTATGTCACCTGAGTCTTGTGCCATAATAAACTTAGCATTTGTTTTGCAGCTGTGCAAGGTTTCCAGTTCTGGCTTTGTAAGTGTACAGCTCACCCCCAGCTCTGGACGTGGACTGTGCTAGCCCCCACCGCACACAGAGGGCAGATGTATTTTTAAATTCAGATGTGGTATACCTGTACAGCCACGTGAGTCTCAAATGTCTGTGGGGCACTCGTGTGGGTATACAAGGCTGTTCCAGAGGCCGAGATTAATTGCTTGGCTTACCGAAGTTGCCAGCCCAGTGTTCCTTGCAAGTTTACAGAAGAAACTGCATGTGGGCAGGGAGTTGTATATAGGAAAATAAATGAATTTAAGGATAGTCTTTATCCTGATAAGGAAGTATTTAATAATGCACTATTTAGTCATCTCCACTGTGAGAAATTAACAGCCTCCAAATACTAATACTGGACTGGGATGCCTTGCAATTCCTGTTGACATAATTTTTAGCCTGGTTTCCTAATGAAAACTGGCTATCCTTTTCCTAAGGAAATTGCTGTATGTCTCTCAGTCAGCCTTCCCATTAGCTTCTTAAACATAGCTGAACTTGATCACTAATTTAACAGAATGGTAGACATCTCAAAGGTGCTTAGTTCCTACCTGTTTTGTGAAAACTGAAGGAACAAATAGGAGAGAGAAAAGCTGACTTTCCAGAGTTGCTGTCTGGCTGACAGCTGCTTACGTGCTCTCTAGCTGATGAGCATGTGTATAGCTGTGCACGAGGTGCCGTGTGTGACCACGCAAGCAGGCAGGGCAAGATTTGGGGGAGAAACCCAAGGAAGGAAGAGTGGCAGGAGGCACAGCAGGTCGCAGAATGCGTTGCTATGGGGAAGGCAGGAAAGATGTAAAGCACAAGTGCATAAGAAACCAGTCATAGCTTGTGCTGCAGCTTTGAGTACTATAATTGATGCTAATGAGAGGTATTATTGTCACTACTATTACGCTATAAATCATGCCTAATCACCCCGGTGGAGTGGACCGTGTATCTTATTCTGGTAGATTAAGTGAATTACATGCCATGACCCCCTCCCCTTCTGCCATGTGGTTACACCCCACGTGGTCTTTCTGTGCACATGCAGTGGTCCAGGGTTTCCTGATGTGAACTGACTCTCATGGAATGTCACCTAATGAGGAGGAGCAGCTGGGCTTTCTGGCAAAACAGCAGTGGAAAGGGGGTGGTGGCCACCTGGCCCATTCTTCCAGCCTGTGATCTGCACTTGAAGGGCACTTGGGAGGAGGGGAGGGAATGCAGGCTCTGGAACAGATTTATTGTCCTGGAAGTCTGTGCATGTCCTGTGGGCTGTAAGTTGCTCATGCTGTTATTAAATTAGGACTGTCATGGTATATATTTCATTCCCAATGAGAAAATGGGATAGTGGCTTTCTTACTCTTGGCAGTCAGAGTGTGTGATGAGCCGAGATAAAAGTCTTTGAATAATCAATTGCTGAAGCTTTATCTTGAGTTCTTCAATTTGCGTAAGCAAGAAACATTAAAAAGGCACTCAAAGGAAATTCCTATACAGTTTCATCTGCTTTTAAATTGCTGGCTGATGGCAATGACATTAAGTGGTATGTTATACTGTGATGTTTTCCTAAAGGATGTGGTAAAATATCCTCCAGATCAAATCCAATCAGGGACCAATTTGGTTTGGTTTTGAGACCACAAAACCTGCAAGTAAGAGTTCAGGAATATTTTGAAGTGCATAAGAACAATAGCAATCATGAAATTACCCAAAATAATCTTAAGACTGCTGGATAAGAGCTTAATCTTCAGTAATGTCCTGCATTTATTCTTAATGTGAAGTGCTTTGAAGGAGGAGGAAAAAGGGATACTTAGCTCCAGTTAATTGAGTATGACAATAGGATCTGGAGAGAAAACTATTCTGTCTTGGGAAAATACTAGCCATTTATGCATTGAAATACAAATTTAAGATTTTTATTTTATTTTATTTTTCAATGAAGGCCAGGAGAGAATCTCTAGGAAACATTTACCTGGGACACATTGGAAATCCCCATACCTGTTTCAAATGTCACCCATCCAACGGATTGAATTGTTGATTCCCACAGGAATGCTTTTAATACCAGGCTATGGGCTGCTTGGAGTGACCTGTTTGCACACCCTTGTCTGTGTATCTCTCTTTTAACTCCGTGGTTTCTGATGAAGGTTTTGTCCATTTGCATCCCCATGCAAAATGATTTTTGTAACTGCCATATTTTGCTGGAAATTCTTTTGCCAGAAGTTCACTTCCCAGCCTACCGGTGACTTTGCAGACATGTAGCAACATCTAGGTAAGTAAAGCTTCTGCGAACTGTCAACACCCCTTACCCACATAACTTGCTAATGGCTGTTCTTTATCTGGTTTTTGCATGTTAAGCTGCCTGCTGGCAATTTCTAGATACTATTTTATGTAATAGAAAGGTCTCATTTGGAAATTATCACACTATCCATCTGAGTACTCGGCACTTGCTGATGTCAGAGCCATGGTGTCTGTAGTTTGCAGATTGGGACATTTATTTTTAGTTCCAGTAATTTTTGGATCTGAATCTACTGAAGTGTTCACAGGAAGACTGCTAAAACTATCATGTGTTACTTGGTTTCCATTTGAACTTTATAAATTGATCTAAACTTTATAAATTGACTTAGGTTGTTTTGAAACCAGGCCTATAGTCTAAATTTGCTGTCAGTGCTGCTCTTACTCTGGCAAAAAGCAGTGTTGTACATTCTTTTGGTGGAAAGGCGTTTCATCTGGGGTGTGGAAATTGAACCAGGAATATGGGCTTTGGGTCCACATTTGTGCCCAGTGATTCCTCCCATTATATATGTACTTTGGATCTGTCTCCTCTTTCATGTAAGCACTTACAGTTCCTTGTCAGAGCAAATTTTCTCTCAGCTCAGCTGAAAAAGGGCCGGACCTGAAGTTCTGTTTCTTTTAAATAACAGCTAAAGAATAGTGTTTATTGTAAAAAGGAAAACTATCAGAAGCTTATTTTCTTTCCTCCTAAATGATGTGCACAAGCATCATTTAGATCAGTGTGAGCATCTGTAGTTGCAGTTTCTAAGATGAAGATAACATTTCTATTCCTAGTACTTAGAACCTCAGGATTGATTTTTGTCATATAATTGTCACCAATAGTATCTGATCCTGAATCAAAAAGATGCTTGTTATCCTACCAGCTTCTTGTAGCAGTTATAATTAAGTCTTCCCTAATTCTGAATAGTGTTATTCATAATAAAGCGATATTCAGATTCATTCTGAAGATGAGATGTTGAGAAAATTGGATTCTTCTTATGGGACTGTACCTCCTTGTGAGGGCTTCCTCACTTCCTAAATTGTTTTAAAGTTGCTTATAATATAATTATCTGCAATGTCAGCAGTACTTGAATAAGAGAATTACAGAGTGTAGTAGTGTATATACACTGAGCCAAATTTGGTGTAAATTGGCATAAAACTCAGGTTTACTGAGTTATACTGATTTAGCGCTGCTGTGTGGCTTGATATTTCAAAACAGTGCTTATACATTGAAATTTGCATATTTGTTGGTTAATGTTATCAATCTGATAAACTTGGTAGAGTGTTTTTGCTGAATCATGAGCGATGCTGTCGAATATGTTAATCGAAAGGGGACTGGGATAGATATAGCAAATTCCTATCTGAGGAGTGCCCACTGACTTTCACGAAAACTCTGTGAAGCTTGCAGACTTTGAATCTGTACAGCCTTTAATTGCATACGTTTTTTTTCTGCACTGCTTTAATGCTGATTCTAATATAGCCAAGGTACTTTCTGGGTATTTGAGAATGGTGTTGGCAAGCCATGACCTGAAACGTCGGTTTTCTTTGTGTTGCTTGGGCTTTACGTATTTGCTCATTACATTATTATTTTTTTTTCTGAGAACCAATGCACTTAGCATTTTTGTGCTTTATAATTCATTATATAATATAAATAATTGTGTTATCCTGACATATCAGCTCATGTGCTAGTAAAAATGCCCTAATTTCTTACAAAAATTACATATTGGTATCAACAGAATACAAGCTCCTTAGTTTTGTGCTGCAGCAGAATATCAGCCGTATTACTCTCTTTCCTAAACTCATCTAATTTTTTTCTGAATTGAAGTTAAGTTAAACTCAGATTTGTCATATTCTATCTGTCATTCTTTCTGAAGCGGTTGTACTATAATTAATGAAAAGTTTATAATAGCTTAAATTGATTCAATGTATTTTATAAAGATCAATTTTTTTATCCCCCCCCCCCCCCAGGACCCCCATGGTTGTGCTATGGCTTATACAACTATGATTTATGCTGTTTAAGATTAATGACCTGGATGATGGGGCGCAGTGCACCCTCAGCGAGTCTGTAGATGGAAAAAACAATACAAAACAGGGGAGCGGTTGGTAGACCAGATGGATGTGCCGTCATCCAGTGGGACCTCCATGGACTGGAGAATTGGGCTGACAGGAACCTCATGCAATTCAGCAAGGGGAAGTACAGAGTCCTGCAGAATGGCAGAGAACAACCCTGTGCACCAGTACATGCTGGGGGCTGACTGACTGGAAAGCAGCTTTGCTGAGAAGAACCCGGTTGTCCTAATGGACAACAACTTAGACCATGAGCCAGCAATGTGACCTTGCAGCAAAGAAGGCCAGCAGCATCGTGGTTGGCATAAAGCAGGTCAAGCTTACCCTTTGCTCAGCACTGGTGAGGCCACATGTGGAGTGCGGGGTCCAGTTCCGGGTTTCCAATTACTAGAGAGACAGGGGCATACTGGAAAGAGTCCAGCAAAGGACCATGAAGAGGATTAAGAGACTGGAGCATATGATATAGAAAGAGAGGCCAGGAGAGCTGGGCCTCTTCAGCCCTGGGGGAGAGAAAGCTTGGGGGGAGCTTATCAATATCAATACCTGATGGGAGGGAATGCATAAGATGGGGCCAGACCCTTCTCAGTAGTGCCTGGTGCCAGGATAATAGGCAGAGGGCAAAAACTGAAATACAGGAAATACCATTCAAACATTTAAAAAAAAAAAAAAGAAGGCAAAAAAGCAGCTTTTTGTTAAAACTGTGAGGGCGATCAGACACTGGCAGAGGTTGTCCAGAGAGGCTGTTGAGTCTTAGTCCTTGGATATATTCAAAACATGACTGGACACAGTCCCGGGCAACCTGCTGTAGCTGACACTGCTTTGAGCAAGGGGGTTGGACTAGATGATCTCCAGAAGCCCCCTGCAGCCTCAGCACTGGTGTGATAATTCAGCTGAGGCTGAATTATCACCCTGTGAGTAAAACCCTAGTGTCTGATCTGCATTGCGGATCTGTTATCTGCATTGCAGATTTTTGTTGCATCGTCTGCACACATCTGCTGCACGGAACTCCCTCTGACGTCAGTATGAAGTAGAGGTCTGCAGTGCAGATTCATGACTGGGATTTTTCTCTGGAGAGTTTCCCCATCTGTGTTTGAGACAAACCAGAATAACATGTTCTAACTTTTTCTCCCGGGTAAACTGAGTATTTTGTGAATTGAGTCTTCCATAGAGAAGTTTATTAAAATGCAAGCTTCATCTCCCAGTCATCAAAAGAAACTGGCACTGAGTTCACAGCTCATATAGATGATAGGAAAGAAGAAACTCATATAATGAGATACTAATACAGATCCTCAAATGTAATTTAAATTTGTCTGAACAAGTTTCCTCTAAGAACGGAGGGGAAGTGCAAGTGACAGAGGCAACTTCCATAAAGTACTGGTGAAAACTTTTTCATCAGTTCATCATGGGTTGGGTAATGGTCTTAGTGAGATTATTTGTAGCCTTAGAAATATTAATTCATTTCCAGGGTCAGCCTAAAGCTTTGATATGTCTTTAATCGAAGCCTGGTAACGGAGTTTACTGCTTGTTGCTACTGCAGAAGCATTTCTGGGGGTCCTGCTGAGTTTTCTCTAGGTCTTGAAAAATATTGCTTAAATATTTATCTTCACCGAGATACTAGACTAAGGTGTCATTTATTTTTAACCAGTACCCTCTATTAATGTTGATTTCAATAGAGAACTTGGCCTGAAATACTACATGGGAAATTCTCTAATATATTTCCTCTGGCACTGAGATAAGACAAAGTGATAGAAAAGCAAATAAGTGTATTCTCTCATTAACCTTTCAATTGCTGATTTTATGTGTCTATTGATGTGCAAAATGTCATTATACTTTCTTTTTGTCTTGACAAAAGTAAAGTCATCTCAATGACACTCATCTCTTCCCCAGACACTATATCAGGAACTACCTGCTAAATACTTTCAGTAGCTGTCTTCTAAAATTCTCTCTCTCTTTTTTTTTTTTTTTTTTGTTTCATTGGCCTAGGCATGGCCTCAGATGTGAGACCAGATTCTCTGCCATTTTTATCTAAGCACTTTTATTAAAGTATCTGACTTTAGCAGGGCTGTGCCAGTATATGCCTAACGCAACTAAGATATTGCAAGCTGAATGACATTAGCTAATTGAATGCAGTTCAGATGGAGTGAAAGATAATGGATCAACCATTCCTTTTTCTCTTTTGAGTGTCTTCATTCTTCTGTGGGAATTTCAGGGAATCTGGTGATAGAAAGAAAGCACCAAAAGCTAATTTCACTCAAAATTTCGGACAGGTAGTACGAACAATTACTGTCTCTGCCTTTTAATGGAACAAGATTTATTTTCTGTGGAGAGAGTGGAAGAAACAGGCTTGCTATGTGACCATGTTGAGATAAACACTGGCGTTCATGAACTCTGAGGCATAATGTTGGCTTTTAAGGGCCAAGAATGTGCAGTTTTCTGATTATGCCCCCACGGCTGTTGCTCTGGCTATACAACTGCATCAATGTTCGCGGTGTTTAACATCCCCAGCACAGAAGGGCTGAATGCTGTAAGGGATACTTGGTATTCCACAGCACCTGACTACGGTCTGCCTGGATTAGCGAGCATTTGTGCCATACCTGACTTCTCCATAACCATGCGGACTGCAGGGCCACCTCGCTGTTACCTTTTAAGTGGCTCTGCCCAGTGTCCTCCTTGGCTGTTTTCTAGTAACCACAAAGGGATTATTTTTTCACTGTGATGTTACCAGCAAGACAAGGCAGGAGGGGTTCAGCTGTTTTGTGACGGACTTGGGACAACCCAAGTTACAAGTGAGAGAGCTGAGGTGACCTCCTGGTCATGAACAGCCAGCTGGTTCACATGCAAGGGTCTAGCTCCTCTGCCGGTTTTATGTTGTGTGGTTGGTTTTTTTTTGTTGTTGTTTTGTAGGTTTTTTTCCCCCCTGATTCTGACTGAACCAGGGCCTGTCACCTCATGCTGTTTCTGGTAGAGTGGCACCAGCATCCCTTGGTGACACTGGATTTGCAGGACTGGGCTGTGGGCTAAATGAGCTGGCCAAAAGTTTGGAATAGCTCCAGGGCTGGACGGGCTTCCCAGTGCAGAAGAAGAGGGTTGTCATCCCCCTCTGTCTCTACCAAACTCATGTTACCCCGTGGCCTTCCTAGCTTGGCACCAGCCTGTTCCTGTAGCCACCATCGATGTCAGAGTTGTGAAACATGCAGGTGTGTGAAACCACAGCCATCTGACTTGTCCTCAGCTTAGCAGTTGCTTTCTGACAGAAAGCCGTACTTGGCTGGGCTGGGAATGTCCACAGGATCCTGGTTGTGTAGCATCTACTGGAGGATAGTGTCCATTTGTGTGGCACTTATTTTTCTGGGGTGACTGCCATAAGCGTTTCACTTATGCTTGTGTCACTGATCAAGTCCACGATTTCTGCATGTTTTAGGGCTTTTATCTGGCCCAAACTTGTAAGCATTCAAGTCCTAGGTGTTAGTTTACTCTTGTGAAGCCCAATGGCAGTTGTCTGATCATAAACATCCTTTTTTGGTGTCCATGTTAGGATGACAACGTGACTGGTTACTGTGTGGCATTCTTGCATCTAGTTTTCTGAGTCACACTGGCTAAAGCATCATTCTGACCTGGCCATGTAAATACAGTGTTTTGGGCTATGCCTCTTCTCCAGGTGCACATTGACTAGCGACGCTTCAGGTGGCTTTAATCCAGAAGATGCATCCAAACTACATATGAGTGCAAACTGGAAAGTGCATCAAAAACCTAATATTTTCAAAGTGTTACTGCTTGTTGAAAAAAGGCTGGTGCCTTGCTGCAGCCTAGGCAGTGTGGACATATGGCCAACTTAGCCTGCAAAGGAGCTTTGACAAGATAGTCTCAATATAACCAACGCAGAGGTTAGAGAAGATCGCTGGGTACGTTTTATATACATTTCCTGAAATTTCTTCTTCTCAGCTTTACTCTTCTTGGTCATATATTCTTAAAATAAAACTCTTCTTTAAAAAAAAATAAAAAATTCTGGCTCTATAGTTTCCAGGCAGCATGAACTATAAAATGAAATAACCCAACTGTATATTTAGAAGCATGCAAGTAAATGTCTTGTAGCTAAACTTAATATAAAGGTACAGCTAATTGAAATTAGTACGTTAACACAGATAATAATGCTGTACTTGTTTCCAACTTCATAAGGTAGAAAATACGCTTCTGTTAAATGAAATTGCAATGCAAATCATTATTATTTCGCTGTATTTCTGAGAAAGAAATTAAATATTGGAAAATTCTTAGATGATTTTGGAACTTTTTTCTATAATCTCTGTTCTTTCAATTTTAAAACATTTTCATCAGAATTTTTGATACCTCTAAAAAAATAATGTAGGAGATTAGCAACATTAGATAAACAATTGCCAATTAAATCAATCTCACTGTTAAAACACAATTCAAAAATGCACACTGCAAAGCAGCATGAAAAAATGCATAGAAAAATGGTGATGCATGATTTTTAGAATAATTTGCTGTGTGGTTTTTACATTCCTGTTTAGCGGTTTGTCATAATCCTTACTGAACAGTAATATGAGGAGCCAGCTTTGCAAAGGACCTTTGCAACAGTCTCCTTGGCGTACCTGGTTTGTGACAACAAAAATGGGAACGCCGTAGAAAGGAAAATGAGGAATGAGAATGGATGGATAGTATTCTGTGTGTGTGCGTGGAGGCAGCGGAGAGCCCAAGTCCATATCCTGAATGTCAGACCAGGATCCTGCTTGGGGATGCTGATGGTCCTCCAGGATAACTCACGCCCGGATTGTCTACCCTCTTCAAGCCTGAAAAAGGTGACATATCTTGGAAAAGTAGGGGGTGTGGTACCAAGTACCTGTTTTTTTTTCACTCTGATAGGAAAAGAGGAATTATGGCCTGTCACAGACCTAAGCCTGCTTTTCTCTCTAGTGTCAGTGAGTGGAAATTTTGCTCCTTTCAGAGCAATATCATAGGTTGACACCTAGGAACACACTGCAGGAACTCAGCCAGGTGGGAAGCCTGAAAACCGAGGGACAAAACTTAACCGCTAGGAGAAGCATTGAAACTGGCAGTGAAATTTGACATGAACAGGTCCAGTGAGGAACCAGATATGTTGTGTTCAACTCTGAGGAGATGCAAAAAACACAGCTGAATGTTGTGCTAAAAGGGGGAAAAAAAGGGGGGGGGGAGGCATAGTTTGGAGGAAACCACGTTTTTCACTCCCATGTAGAATACAGGAACTGGCTTTCAAATGCTTTGCTGTTGTCATTACCATTGTGGTAAGAGTGTGTTCATGCTGCTACGGGAGATTCACAATTAAAACTGATGATGGTGTCAGGGTAGCGTCTGTGGCAGGAGGCAGCACGTTCCTATATCCTAGTGTTGGTTTGCTGCTGCCGCACTGCTCAGAGCATGGAAGGGGGCGATTTTGACGCTGAAGGTCATGCCCAGCTCCTCTTTCATGTGCCACATGTCTGTGACTAGCTGATGAGTGTAGCTGCACGTAATGTATATGAGGAGATAAGAGGACTGTTTTGCCACGGCTCTACAAGAGCTGTGGACAAGAGGACCCAATGACAGAGGAGTGATAGCTTTGATAAGCCAGACCTCTACACAGTGTCTAATTTTAGTGTTTATCTGACTGGTGGGTAACTGGAAGTGTTGTCAAATGACAGATAAAACCCTAAAAACATACACTGTGACCATCCTTTTATCATTAGTTGCAAGTAACCATGGGGATAGGGATCTAAGAGGTCTGTGTTTGTTTTCCTGTTGTTCAGTTCAAGAGTGAGATCAGGAATAACTTCTAAGTGAGAGTCAAATGGACTCCAACCCTGTAGATGAAAATATATTCAGGGACAGATACTCTGACCTTGTCTGTCTACAAAACCAGCTGTGATTTGGAGATCAGTTTATTAGCTTAGTGCTTGGATCTATTTAATTGAATTCAGTAACAGATGTATGCAGCGTTCCCTTTCTAGCACACCTGCATGGAGGAACATGTTATCACGCCAATTCAGACACTCGTATAGCAGCAGGCAATCATGAATACGATGTTTATCTTTTTCTTCCTTCACTTTCTATAGACAAACATCTGAAGGAAGGCAGAGGGACATCTTTCCATGCTCTCATTCTCTGTATTTGACTTTCTTCAGCCTGTTTCCGTTGTACTTTAATTTTGTGCAGAAGTGATGGCTTGCCCACGACACCTGACTGACGGTTCTTCTCTCATTTGGCCGTTGTCACCGCAGGAGCAGGCTTACTGTGATTGCTTTACTCGCCACATTAGGCTATCAACCAGCATTTGTTGATCATCTATGTCCTTGCAGATTTGCAGTTGTCATTCTTTCCATTTGCCCCAGTTCTCTTTTTTTGAAGCTTCTGGCACAGCACACGCCCTCACTATACTTTAAGTAGTCGTCTCTGACGCCTTCCCAAAATTTGTCATGGCTATTATTTAAGAAAGCAAAGAAAGGGTCAATGAACAACACCGAGACAGAAGCAATTAAGTCCTGCCAGTTTGTATTTAATGGATGGCATTTTTTTTTTGATTCAGAATTAAATACCCATACCTTTTCTCATTTCCATTCTTGGAAAAAGTTTTGCTGTATCTGAAACAATCTGAATTTATTGTTCTCAGGCAAGAGAGGAGGCTTGTTCATGGGTGAATTGAGTGGGTGGTGTAATACGTCCAGCCTCCAGCTCACCTTCCCGTTATTCAGATGCCAGAATCTGGGATCAGTTGTGAAACACGAATAGAGGCAACTGGCTTTATACATTTTTGTGGCACTTGCAAGATACCTACTGCTATGTATTACTCTTACATTTTGCCACCAGTATGAGATTGCTGCTGAGCTGATTCACCCTTGTGGAGAGTGAAGTCAGATATGTAAAAAGTTAATTATTTGGCATGTGCTTGACTTACCACACTGACTTTTTGTGATGTTATGAGTCAAATTCAGAGTGTCTGTCTTCATCTTCAGTGATTTGGACTTTGATGTAGTTCAGGCTGCAAATGAAGACTGTGGTCACCAGCCTTCTGAACAGTGGAGCTTTTTCTGCAAGTGTACAAATCTGTACAGAAAATGGAAATAATTTTAGCTTTCAAGATTTTTCTTCATTTTAGTGGCATTTTACAATTCTGAACAAAAATTTCTGTGCAAACATAACTCAGCTGAAATCTAAGAATGACTCTTAGGCAAACAACAAGGGGAATTTTGACAGAAACTGGTCCAAATTCATGCAAACATTTGGACTAGTTAGTGCAATTTATTGATTTTTTTTTTTTTTTTTTTTTTTTTACAGACTTCAGGAAATATTCTTGGCCTCATTAAGGTATCTTTCAAGGTTTTCAGTTCCTGCAACAGAAAGTTTCCACAGTCATCTTGAGGCCTTTAGGCCTTTCAGGCATGGGATGCTTGGCTGAGCAATATTACTTGAGGAGTTTTTGGAGTCTGCTATTAATAGATGTGTATTAATAAGGTGATCCAGGAGAATTTAATATTAGA
>NW_009648590.1:1014150-1022053 GCF_000708025.1 Charadrius vociferus
CCTCAGATGAATCATTCTGATTTAGATAAATGGTTCTCATTCCGCCTACCAAAATGCATAGTATACAGATTAAATATTCAGAATGAGTAACTGCAAAGTAATGGACAAAACGCAACATCCACCTGCTGCATCATTTCTACCTCTTCTTGAACAGTAAAGGATGCAGCTGCTTTGCCATGCTGCGTGTTTTTAGCTACAGAAATGGGGAGATGGCAATAGAGAGCTGCGATGAGGCTGTGGTAGGTTCCGTTTTTAACAAAGGCTGCCAAAAGTCAGTGTATATTTGCGATCATTTCAATAAAAGCTGCTTTTAGATGGAATACAGAGGGGAAACAGGAACATCACAAGTGGCAGATTTATGCCTAAAATCCTCTGCTTTTAAGAATATAAGTGAAATTTGAGAACAAGTAATTCTTAAACCATATTTTACTCTGTCCATTTAAGTTAGGGGTAAGTAGATGTGTATCAGACTGATAAAAGAGAAGTTGGATCCTGTTATCTGATTTTATTGAACGGTAACATGAACCTAATCTATAGCATCTACCATGGTTGTCCTAGAGACAATGCAGCTCTCCTTTTTTGCATCTGCATCAAGGTGTTGTTGTTTTTTGTTTTTTTTTTTTCCTTGATGGCAATTTTGTTGCCGAATTGACAGTTTAGGAAGATTTCTCCTCTAAGTAAATTACCTGCAGTTTGCCAAGAGCAGGACTGAGGTTTGTGTGGGAAAGCATCTTAATTGTTGTTCATTGCTGATTTTGTTTGGTGTCAGAGCTCTTTGCTGTGCTGGAGGTCTCAGTTTCAAGACAGAGTGACAATTAGAGTAGTCAAAAATTCTCTCCTTCTTTTGAGGTTGTCTGCATGTTGATACAGCTCCCCAAATCTTTTCAGAGACAGACAGCCACATAATTTGCTGGAAAAGCAATAAAGTAACCTTCAAGGCGCTTTCTGTGTTGCTTGTCTTCTCATATCTCTGAAAAGGGATTTGATTGTGGGGAGAAGAAAGTGGACTAGAAGCAGAGAGTATGTGTAATTTTTGTATAGCTTATTTCAATACCACAGTTCTATAACAGGACCGGATGGTGTGTAAAATATTAGTATACAAACTTGTCTTTAGTTCCTATACAAATAAGCCAGTAGTTGATAATGCACTAACACAGCTAATGTTGATTAATGATAAAACCTCGTGGCATGGAGGCAGCAGTGTTTTGGGATTACCGTATTCCCCAGTAGATATCTCCAAGTGCTGCAAAGGGGAAAAAAAAACACAGAGAAAATGTAGGATGTGACTGATGTGCAGTTGTCCCGATGTGCTGCAGAGCAGGGGCTGACTGCGAGTTCTGTGTCCAGAGGGACTGTTTATTAAGGAGAAAATGTGAGGTTTTTTGTTTTTTGGTGTGTTTATCCTTCATGAGTCTTAGATTACATGTCTTTGCACACTCACAAGAGTTTAATTCCTCTGGGAATGTCCACCCGAGGAGAAGTGATGTGGATGTGCAGAGCTCTGAGGTGTCCTGGGAGTTGTGGAGTGGTAAGGGCTGCAAGGCAGCAGGAGCCTTTCTTTCTTCCAGCATGATGCAGAGGCTGCATGCAGTCATTTCAGAAACGTAACACCAAATTATAGATCTTCATGGGTAGCAAGGCATCTGTCCCAAGCAGTATGAAAAATCTGCCCTTTGTCCTGTAGACAATAGTGGGGCAGGAGGAACAGATCTCCATAATCATACCTGCTCTGTGGGTTTTCCTTGTGGGCAATGAAAGGATGTGCCTTGTCATTTTTTTAAATCAGCATTTTCTACTTGTGTGGTTTTTCCATCCACTCTGAATTTTCAGTCATGTTAAAGCGTCTTTTTTTGCCACTTGCGTGGCAACATAAAGGATTATACATGGGCACATATTGAATTGTACCCGCCTCAGGAACATTGTGCTTGGGGAAAGACCTGTGATGTAAACGAGCATCAGACTGGCGGATTTACAGGTGAGGGATGTTTTAGAGTTGCACATACAACTGGACTGCTGTAAAACCTAGAGATGTTTTAAAACTGAAAAATTTTTAAAATCTGAACAGTTGTTTTGTTTGAGTTGGCCCATGTTTAGAGATGGAAATATTTAGTACAGCATAAACCAGCTGGAACTACAGAAATGAAGGATCTCACCCAACTGGCTTACCAGTGATAGAGGTGTAAGGATAAAAATAAAACAAGTTGCAAATTAACCTATTAGCACTTTGTTGTATGTGTGAAGTAGACAAATCACTGATCTACCTGTGCTGATTCACATTTCTCTATTACTCATGTACAAAACCTCACACTCTCCAGAGTGTGTAAAAGATGGTCAGCCTGTCAAGCCATATCACAGTATGTTCTTTGTATTAATCACAGAGCAATAACTTGAAATAACATTCTGGGTAGGTGAAAGCAGCATTAGAATCTAATATTTCTATTGTCGTCTTCCCCTCTGGAAATAGACTAAAAATACAAGGTGTGTTGCAGTTGAAACTTACACTCGAGTGAGTAGGTGTATACTTGTTTTCTCACATTGAGATATGTTTCTTCAGCTATGAAATAAATAATTGATCATTTGAAATGAACACATGCGTATGTATTATATAGCCTGAGATACGTAGTTACAGGACAGTAAGTTCCATGCTGGTGTATAGCAATATAATGATAGTATACAGGAGGTTTTTCCAATAGCTCAGCTGGCTGTGACACGAAAATCTGCTTCCAACAATTATAATCTGAGATTGAGAAGGAAAAAAGCCATCAGTAAAGTGTAGAGTATTTTCAGCACTAATAGATGTGCATGTGTTTTTCCTTTGGAGGCAGGGCTACAAACCATACAAAAACACGCTAGTAAACTTGAAGAGCTGTTGTCATTTACTAAGTTCTGATAACGTCTGGAAAAACAAACAAACAAGCAAAAAAAACCCAGCCAAAACCCCCACATCCTAAAGGGCCATATGGTTGTATTTGTCAAGCATGTACAAGTGGAGAAGGACTGTTAAGTACTTGGCTCAAAAGAAGAGTCCTCTTAGCTTTGGATTTGAAAACAGTTAATAAAAGTGGCAGTTCTTGCTCTTGAAAAGAGTACCGTCCAGTTTCTGAAGGCAAATCCTCTTCCCCTTTCTCCCTTCTCATGCAGTAAATTCACTGTATCACGTAAATCTTAGTTCTGTGTTTGTCTGTGCTGTGGACAGAGGACGCGGCATCTATCTTGGATGCACCAAATGAGACATGTTTTACCCACCTTGTTAGCCTTTGCACAGGCATTGTCTCACAAATGCCAGATTCTGTATGTTGCAGGTGCCTGTGGGAATCACGTGCATACCTAAGAGTTAACCAGCTGATGTTGACAATAAGACAGTATTCAAAGAAAACAGTAATGAAAATAGCTCTGATATGTTAAGTTGCTTCAAATGAACAGAAGTGTATGAACAAGTAAGCGAATATTGATAAGCAATGCAGGTAATTAAGGAAGTGTATAACAAAAGTGTCTCTGTATGTATAGAATTTCTTGCACATGGTGCACGTTAGGAACCTTCACATCAGGTAATTTTAGCAGAGCTTGAGCTAAAGCATACTATTTTTATTTTTTTTAAACACTAAGATTTATTTTTGTTAATACATCTGCCAAGATCTTGATTAATTTTAAAAGTTATGATCTTTAAATTGCATAGTTTTTCAAGCTAAAAAGAACAAGCTTAATCTATGACTATTTACCTTCAGCAACCTGGTAATACTTTCTACATCAGATTTTATGGTCTCCAATTTAATTATGGAACAGCTGTGATGTAGGCTGCATAACATCTTGACTTAAAATCAGTTTTACATAAACAGGACAACTTTAGGAATACTGATGCTGATACATAGAGCATATCAATGATGTTTTGCTAACTGAAGGGGACATGCAAGAGCATGCTGTGAAATATCAGTCACAAAGATATTTCTAAGTGAACTAAGGCAAAGTAGTACTGTACTCTGAGCAGCCTCAAGTGTCCATGGGTCTAGTGAGAGGCAGAGGGGCAAAGATGTATGGTATGCGTAAAAGCGGTGAAATCTTACCCCAGGTAGTTACAAATAGTGGGGATGTTTGCTTAGTTGGTGCAAATGGTGAATATTGGCAAACATAACTGAAATACTGTTTCTTGGGAAATGGATAATGAGAATAGCTCTGTTGCTATTTCATTGCAAGTTTCTTTGACCTGTGAATCAGCCTCTTGAGCTACAAGAGAGCTCTGGAGTCAATTATTGGAATTTAGCTTTTCCAGTTTTTCCCTTGTCCTGTTTAGAGCAGAAGGGATTTTATAAATATATATATCTGTGTGTGTGTGTATGCATGTGTATGTATATATATATATATTACAGTTTTTATAAAATGTGTTTCAAACTTGAGCCTCTTAAAAGATTTGGTCTCATGTGGGGAGCAAAGCTTGGGTCAGTTAATGGGTTCTTGGGTAAGACAATGTCTGTCTGGCATTTGATAACATTGCTTGAAAACAAAATGTATGATTTATTTATCCACTTCAGAGAGAGAGGCATAGAGGAACGTGGGAAGGCCAAGAATTATGTGAACTGTGAAGTATTTTACTTGTGCTTTTGTTAAGGGAAAAAAAAAAAAAGCCTTTTCAGTAAATTGTTAAGATGGAAGGGCTCAAAAATCATCTACAGAGTAAGTCAATGAGACCGAGTGGAATTACACCAAAGCTGCATTCTGTGGTAACTCTAGTAATATATGAGGTAGTTGTATCCATTTAGCAGTGCTATCTTTATTTCTTTAAAAAGATGCTGTTGCCGCCTAACGGGAGGAATCCAAGTCCCATAATGGTCCAACGTTTTGAAACTCATGTGGGGCAGATCTGCTAGTGCAAATGATTAAACTACAAGCAATACCTGGTGAGAGTGTGTTGGTACAGCTGGTGGAAGGTGCTCTCTGTGTGCAGTGGACAGTCTCAGCAGTACCCTGCTTCTTTGGAGGCAGAGAATTACGCTGTCGATCTTGGCATCTGTTTTGTCCAGGACATTTTTAGAGGGAACGTGTTTCAAAGTGTACTGCTGTGCTCGCACACACTGAGAGGTGGCTTATGGCCTTTGTGAGGAGGAGGAGGTGGCAGCAGCATGGGGCACAGTGCTGTGTGTGGGGTAGGTGTGTAAGCTGGGGGTGAGCTGGCAGCGGGGCCCCTGCCTGCATACTCCATCCCAAAGTGTATCCCTGGTCACGGGTGTCCAGGTGTAAGTGTGGGGGTGCGGCACAGAGGGAAAGCACTTGTCCCTGTTGCCCCTGTTGCACCGCTACCTCGGCAGCCTCTGCTGCTCACTTGGAGCCCCGGTGGAAACCCCATGTCTCCCCCACATCCTCTCCCAGACTGCTTCCCATAGGGGAAATCTTCCCATCCAGCTCCTCCCAGAAGATGGAAAAGGACTGAGTTACGGGAACCTAATAAACACTTGCCTGGTGAGTCATCATTGCATGCGTCTTCGTGCCTCCCGCTGTTCGGCACCCCCTTGCTGTAGAGCCCCTCTTCTGCCTCCTCCCCTGTCTTCCACCTCAAAACTCCTGTCTTCTCTTCCAGCCCCAGCTCCTGGCGTAGATTTCCAATGCTCATCTGCCTGCTGTACTTAGAAAAATTTCATTCAGAAAAGAGCCCAGCAGCTTAAAAAGAGGACAAGGCTGAGAAAGATGGACCCATTGTAGACTTTCTCAGGCCCTTTATTTATGCTGTGATTAAGGTTGGGGTGTTAGAGGTATCAAACACTGCAGAGGAACGTTGCTGATGTGGAAGAAGGTGCTTCAGAGGTAGGAGACAGCTGGAGCCTGCATAGGCAGCATTTGGAGAGGGCCAAGGGAAAAGGTGCTGGAGAAAGGAGGATATGTTTCTGCATATGGTGACCTCTTTGGTGTTGTGTTTGTTATCACAGGGTCACTTACTGTTTTGTTTCCAGAAGAGGGTTTTCTTGCTTTTAGTAGGTTATGAAGCCGGTGGTACTTTGGCTTACAATTCACCTCTTGTTTTTTCTTTTATCCTGTCTGCACAAGGAAAGTGCAGTCTTGATTTAAACTGGGGCTGCTGTTTTCTCCTGGAGATTGGTGAAACTATCCTTGAATAGAGAGCAAAAGGAATTTGTTGCAGCTTTTGCAATAGCAGTGATGTGTCAAGATTAGAAAAAGCGTAACCATGCACCAGGCTCCAGGGTCTGGCAGTATAGGAGAAAAAGGTTTGCCTGACAATCAAAAGTTTCCTCTCTACAGTGCAGGAGTCTATTTTCCTTTTGACTCTTATGGGAAGTGCAAAGCCAGGAACTGGCCTGGCAGTAAACTGATTTTTGGTTTGGTTTCATCACCCTTACACTGAGCACCTTATTTTGGAGGGCCTATTCGTGAAGGCGGCAGTACGGCTTGCAGAGGAGGCTGCTGTTCTGTTCAGTAGAGGGGACAGAACCGTCCCCCCCTTGAGCTATTGCTTCATTTGTAAAGAAGCACAGCAACCTTTATTCCCATCTGCTATTTTCTTTGTGGGATTTATTTCTTAAAAGTGAACCGAAAGATGCACTTTGAAAACCAGATTAACACGGATATGCAAACAAAGGCCCCTGGTATTTGATAATTTACTGAGTGAGTGTGATTGCCTGGTCACCAGCTGTTAGAATGAATCCTGGCTCAGAACAGGCAGAGGGGAAAGTCATCACTAGATTAAATAAGAAAAAAGCGAATAAAAACATCAATAACTCCCTAACAAAATATTTAGCTTCCTCTCATCCTCAGGAATCCATTTCTTGTAGTACTACAATTCATCATTTTCTCTGGCTGAAGATACGGTGTCATTATAATTTAAAAAATGCTGAAGGAATATATCCTTCAAATAAAATTTACAGAGAATGTCTTCGTATATAATGTTTTTTTACCCAGGAATATCAAAGGTACCTTCTTAAAACAGCATGGTTGTAGATTACTTCATTTATTTCTAAATACGGCTAAGTAAGCTTTCAACTTAAAGATTTGTCTAAGTTAATGGCATTTCCCTTAAATATAGCCTTTTAATGTTAGCATAAATGAATAGAAGGAGATAAAGAACACTGTGCCCAATTGAAATTATAGGGTTGATTTTCAGGTAGGCAGACTGAATTTGCTAAAATTAGAAATATTCCTGCATACCTGAGTTAGCATCTTCCTTCTTACTTCTGCATCACTTGCAACACTAACAATAGAGTGGTAATGATAGGTGTTTTCTGCCTTTGGGACATGAATGCTGGAAGAATGGCTGGAGGAATCCTAAGGCTTCTGGATCTGTTCCTGAGATCACTGTACAAAAAGCATTTACCTAACTTTATCCTTTTAAACCCAAAGAATGAGTTTTGAAGCATAACTTCTGGTACAGTCTGATAAATATAATAGTGATTAAAATGCAAGAAAGGAAAACTTGACTCATTTAGGCACTTCTTAATGACATTTTGTTACTTTGTAAGAAGTGAACTCATGTCTTAGTTCTAGTATAGCTGGTAAAAGCTATACCAACAGTCATAAGTACCCCCTCTTCTGTGTCCTTCTGTGAGTTCATGATGGTATAATACAACACATCTGTTCTATCTCAGCAGCATCCTCCCTAGCGAACATGACCAATAAACACGTGGTCTGAGGCATCACATGTTTGCTTGAGATTCCTCCAGTCCTTTTACGCAAGCCAGGAGGACATTTGAAAGACGAACTGGTGTTTCTAGCTCTGAATTTTTGGCTTGACATTATTTACAATTCAATATTAAGAAATGCTTATAGGCTGCCATGCATAAAGAAGTTTTTGTGTAATTTCAAAAATACATGGACTGACCAGAGGGCAGAGCAGAAATTTCAGTTCATCAGTATGACTTCCTTGATGACTTTCTTTTAATGAAGTTCAAAGCAGCTAAAAGAC
>NW_009648590.1:1022103-1058621 GCF_000708025.1 Charadrius vociferus
GAGGACAGCGTATGAGATGCAAACTACTTGCTAGTTCTTGTTCCAAGCCTCGCTGCTTTTCACTGAAGGAACCTGCAGCAAGGCTATAGGAGACTGCGGCACTGGCAACATCAGATGAACTCCCGTGGGGGATGCGTTATGTCAGCAGAAACCTCTGCAGGGTGAAGGGGGCTAAAAACCTCCTGGAGTTCTGCCTTATCCTCAGTGCTAGGGGATATGTAAGCAAGTCCAGCCTTCTCCCACCTCTTTTTTTTATGTCACGCGCTCATTGTAGGCATCTGCATAGGGTCTTCAGTTGGGTACATACCTCAGAGACTGGTTATTCCTTCCCTTCTCACGAGGTACTTTGTCTCTTACCTTTTCTGTCTTTTGTAATGAAATTGTAGCTTCCCTTATGGCTTCCTGCCCCAGTGACAGTGCTTTGGCAGTGAAAGGACTGTTGTGAAAAGAGCACCCAGATAACATGATAGCGAGCCTTATATAAACACCTCAGGAGATTAGACGGGAATGCCATGTGTGACTGTGGTGTTGCTCCACCCAACCAGAGCCTCAGGAAGAGTGGCTCATCTGCATGAGGCTGGCAGGCTGTGCTGGGACACTGTGTCCCTTTCTAGTGGATAAGCCCTACAGTGTCTGTAATCCAAAGGCACATGTTTCTAGAACATGAGTAAACTTCACCTACTGGAATTATGTCTGACATAAATAGTTACCAATGGGAAAATGTAGTGAGACTATCTTAGAGATGCTACAGTCAGCATGCACTGGGGCTGATGTTAGTCCCTCAGCTGGTAATAGACATGTATAAGCTTATGAAAAGTCCAACTTCAACATACCATTCTTTAGAAAAGAGTATGCATTAAGTGTGAGGAAGATAGCAGGAGAGACTTATACTAGAGAAAGGTTGAACATCATAAGTTTCTGCAGGGAGAGAGGATGAAAACCAAAGATAGACCCTGGTTTACATTGTCTTTGTACCTGAAGCAATGCCAGATGTTCCAGGTTAGCACAGTCTGGTCGTGTTGTACCAGTTTTCTTTGCCTCCTTATTGGAAGCAGCTACCCAGGGATGCTGTAGGACTGATGCTGTTCAAAGGAAACAGGCTTTTTTTCACAATTTTAATGCATTTACCAACCACTATGATTACTGGGAGCAAGGGACTGGTGCAGCACTAACACCCAGGCCCCCATGGCAAATCATCTGCTACCCCATCTGTCTGCCCAAGACTTAGTGACACATTACAGTCCTGGGGCTTTGTGGCTGCATTTCAAGCTTCAAAGCTTATTAACTTGGCAATTAATGGTAAATGGTTTGGTAACTGGCAGCACCTGCCTGGTATTTTCTGGGCTGGGACTTGGGGTTTGTTTTCAAAGGGGTCTACCTGAAGGTTAGGCAGCTGTGTCCGCAATTAGATACTCGGATTAACTAGCTTCATTCTTAGTTGAGCTCAGTTACACAATCTATTTGAAATTTGTCGTACCGTTGACAACATCATCTCTCACTTCAAAAAGTGACACAAGTCTTACAAGGATGGATATGTGATGATGGGAATTGAGGGGGGAGAGAGAGAGAGAAAAAAAAATGCTCAGGCTCAAGATGCTGGTAGGTAGGACATTGAGGTGAACGGTTCCATTTCAAGCTCCTGTTCTGCGTGCCCTTCACACTGCATGTAAGCACCAGGCTACTCTGATTTAAGGTTCTGTTGCAGAAGAAATCTTAGGTCATCTTCTGAGTCATCTCTAAATTTCATTACCTGTTACTTCCAAGAATGTAAACAGGAGAAACGAACAGTCTGCAAATTCTTGTGTGCTGTGGTGGCTTTGTCCTGTGTCCTTTTTTTGTTGCTGCTTAGAGTCAGTGTGCAAGGAGTTATTTTTCCCCCCTAAATGTTTAATTTCTGCTATATAATATTTATTACATTATACATACTGTAATATCTTCCTGGTATTACAGAATATTTTCCCTCTTTCTGCCTCCTTATCGTGTAACAGATTAGAAGACATTTAGGACTGCCGAATCATATCTCATATGACTACAAAGTGACACAGACCTGAAAGCATCTCAAAATTTATGAGAAAATGATTGCTTCAAGAAGTGTATCAAATCCAAGATGATTACTGGTACAATACATTTGCGGGAAAGCTACTTTTTTGATAAAGAGAGAAATGAATCTTACCGAGGTGTCTGTTACAAACTCATTGGTAAAGTGGCGACAGCAATCTGTGCTTTGCTTTATACTACTGCAAAGTACAGTTTGACTTACTTGACAGATAAGGAAACTGAGGAAAAAATGATAAAATTCATTGAAATGAATGCAGTGTTATTTTACTACCACTTGTGAAATTGTCCATCTGCGCTTGTTTCTTTAAAGATGCCCATATGATTAAAAAAGGCCATATGGGGACTTTATGTCAGAGCTGGGATTAAAGTTCAGGATGAAGACTGAACAGGTTTTTTGGGGTGAACAACCTGCCCTTAGATGCAGACTTTATCAGTCTTAAGCTATTTGCAAATCTGGTTTTGAATCTCATCAAACTGTTTGGGCAAATATGTATGAGGAAAAGCAAAAAAAAAAAAAAAAGCAAGCATTTCATAAATGTCGATATCATCTGATTCTCCCCCGTTTCCTTACCCAGCTCCATCCTCTCACCTCCCTAATTTCCTTCTGTGTGTCCAGATTGGCCAAACCAGCCAGGCAGACATAACAGTCTGCAGTAAGACGAGGGAGAATGAGTCTTTGGGCTGGTGGTCGGGGCACATCCCTGGGATGGAGCCACCTGGCTTTTGGGCTCTCCTCCAATGATTATTGAGGTATTTCTCATGAGGTAGAATAACCACAATGGGAGAGGCCGAGGGAAAAGATATTTGCAACATCAGCCATGGTGGTAGTCGATGAGGGCATGAGTGTGCTCTCGAGGTGCTAGGCTTTCTTCAAATCTCTCTGTGGAGTGAGGAGGGACCAACAGAAAACAGGTCTTCCACATCACACGAAATAAGCAGCTGTGTCCCCCAGCAGCAAGGTTAAAAGGCAAGGAGAGACCATAGGGAATAGCACCCTTTCCTTCCTTGTTTTGCAGTCTGTGCATTCATTTCAAGTAAGAATTCCTCTGATTTGTTTTCCAACTGAGCAAAACTTTTATAACCTTAGACAAGTGATCTTGATCTTCTGTGGGAAAAAAAAAAATTCCACTGAAATGGCAAGACCATCTGCTTCGTCTGCTAATAATGCTTTCATCTTGAAAGTCACCTTCTTCCTCTAAGTCTTTACATTTACTTCTTCCTGTGGAATGTTTCATATACTCTTGAAAAATACAGGTGTCGCCCACTTTTTTTTTTTTCTCTTAATAGTATTGCAGTTATAGGATATATGCTTCTATTATTTTTCCCAAATTTTAACACTCCAATATAGCAAAAGGATGAAATATGAGTACTCCTGATTTGAACTGAAACTTGGAAAGAAACAAACAAAATCCCCTCGGCGATCACGGAGGTCCTTTTGCCAGCCCTGGTTTAGATGAGGCAGAGGTAACTTGCAGCAATATCTGATTACTGCAGGAAATACAGGTCATCTTATTTAATGATCTGGAGCTGGAGATGTATTGCAGCTTCCATCTGTCACTTGCGATTAGTGTAGAGCACTGAACTGGACTGGAAATGAAGTTAAAGAATGATAGGATCATGGCGAGCCAGGCTGGGGGGAAGGACATCTGGGGCAAGGGAGGTATCAGGAGCTGCTGCCACCCACCACGGTCACTGTGAATGTGGCAGGATGGCTTTGGCACTGCTTCCTTGGCAGACTGGGTTGGAGTTATGTTAAAGTGTGGCACTAAACCAGCCTTTAACTCCTGGAAACAAAAGTTAGATGTAAATGGGTGCGTTCACTCACGTGCCACACCTCACATGGTCTCTCTGGCCTCAGGACCCCAGCAGGCTGTTTTCAAGAGTTCAGTTTTACTTCTTAAAACAAGAATGGTTAACACAAGTTTGATATACCATTAATGTTGTTCTCCCTCATTCTGGTTCCTGAAGTAGCCTATTTATACTGTGAATTTACACTCCCACTTAGTTTTCTATTTGCAAGATTAGACTCCACAAGCATCCTCCTTGGGAAATGGAAGTTAATTATGATCCAGGAATTCCAGTAGGAGTTGTGCTGTTTCCTGAAGCTCTTACTACCCACTGAGGTCTGGATACTTAAAGATATTTAGGTTCCTGTTTGCCCCTTGAAACATCTAGATCTTCTACCTCAGTACACTGATATGCTCAAGACCAGTTTTCAGCAGCTGTGCATTAATTGAGGGAGCTGAAGAGTGGCAGGAGAGTTCTAGAGGTCATTTCATTCCAGGAACCTTGCTGTACTGGAACAGAAATCGGAAATTTGTGGCACTGCAATGAAACCTCCCAGTACCAGTCATCATTAGAAGTCAGCGTTCACCCACTGTGCTATACTTGGGTTAGATATATTTTCAGTGTTTTTTGGCTTAGCTGTGTTTTTCACATCTGTCCAGAACTTGTACCATAAAGGTTTGATGCCAGGGACCAGTATTATTTTTATAGTAACATCGCAATTTTTAGTATGAATTAAAAAAGATGCTCAAAAGATAGTGATGGCATTTCCTTCAGCTTGATTCTTGCAGAATTTTGGCAACTCCTGCATCTCTTCAGACCTTAGAGGTGTTGAGCAGGCATCAGCAGAAAGAGCCTTTCCTTGCCATGCTGAGTAGCAAAAGCAACTGAAAAGAAACAGGCAATTTTGAAACTTTAAAAAATATTGTTGCCTTACATTGCATTCTATTTTAACGCTTCGTATTCCTCTTATTTCTTTTGCTTACACAAAACAATCCCTATTTGTAAATCTCCACTGTGTGTCACAGCCAGTCATCTTTCTTAAGGATGAGTCCTGAGAATACGTAATGTAAGCGGGGTCAAAGACGGAGGCTGGAGGCAGAGCTCTTGAGAGAGACTTGCTCCATGACAAACACACATAACCTTAAAGCATTTTAAAGTGGTATTGAAATACTAACTCATTCTATGCATCTTTCTGACACCTGTGATGGGCTGTGCCAGAGGTGAAATCCTTACATGCAACCCTTTTTTTTCCAATAAGTAAAGAAACTGTATCTCAATGCATCTTGTATAACATAATTTTTACACCCACAAGTGCTAAAAATAAGTGCCCCCAAAAATTTACAAAAGGGAAAAGATAAGGCTGGGCTTAGCTCAGAGTCTCTTAAATATTTTTGTTTCTGGTGTCTTCAGTCTAAAATGTTTTGCTAAGGAAGTTTTGCTGGAAGTAAAATATTTATCTATGTCTGATTTGTAGAAAGCTGCAGCCCATTTTTTATAGGTACATATCCTGTCTTTTATGGTTTCCCATAACTTTTTGTCAATTCTATAACAACATGTTTCATCATGTTCCATTTCCTGAATGCTGGCTGATGCGCTATTCTGGCTAATCATTTTAGTAAATGGGATACACTATTATTCTTTTAAAAATTAATTTTGGTTTTTGGAGCATTGATTCTTAAGTGTCTTTAGAGTGATTTTTAAGTGATTTTAAAATTTGTATAGCATTGATTTTCTGAGTTCCCAACAAAAGCTTTAAAAGTATGTTTGTATGTAGACAGGGCTTCGATACTGTCACTTGCTAAGTAACAGGTCAAACTACTGTACCGCAGTCATGATCACGGTCCTGCTAGTGTAATTAGTAACCCCAGACCTAACCCAGTGCCAGGGAGTCATAGCTGCTTGTGTAGTCAGGTTGCCTTTTGGTTACAAGCAGCCCTGGAATGGGTGAAGAATAAGACAGTAGTAGGCTACTCAAGCTCCATTCATGTCTTGGTATTGAGTTATGGCTGTGATGCTTAGGTTTGCAACATAAGAAGCTAATAGATCACTATGACTCTTATAAGACCTATTCATAAAGTGCCATTTGTGTTCCATTGTCCTTTGGTCTTCCTCTTTGCACCTGGTTGTCCTCTGTCAGACAAACAGCCCCACTAAGTTCATCACAAGGGGCTTTTCTCTTGTGAGCTCCTTGAAGAGCTTGCCTTAGCTCGGCAGAGTACATGGAGGACTATCTGAGCAAGCAACCTGATGATGGCGAGAGCTCTATACGGGGCTACTCTCTTCCAAGTTCGTGAACAGATTGCTTAACGTTAATAACAGCAGAAGGTTAAAAAAAAAGCTGTGCAAGATGAAGAAGACAGCTGCAACCCCCCTGGTGTTACAGATACCTGCAGAAATACTGCCTTCCTTATTGCTTCTTCCATCCTGGAGAATAATCATCAAGGCAGCTGGACTCGAGTTTTTCTGACCGCTGTCTGGTTATTAGCGGTATAATTCTGTAGAGCACAGAGGAGGCAAGCCACCTGCTATAAGCAAATCTGACAGAGCAATGCTAGGAGCAGGAGATGTAAAAGCTCTTAGTAAACTGCTAGACTTGCTGAGTGATGACACTGATGTAGCACGAGAGACAAAAGAAAATGTGTTACTGAATTTATGGTTTGGGATTTGGGCTGTGTTTTTAGAGGTGAGTTAGTTTGCACTGATTGACAACTGAATTCCTTTTTGAAATGCACACGGCAGGCAAATGAAGGCAAAATTAATGGCAATCAGCATATCCGTTGTGAATATGAACCCAGTTAATAAAAATTAATTCTGTTGCATACCTCAAGATGATGGACAGAACTGGGCATTTTACAAACTGGCATACTGCCCCACTTAAGAGGATGAGGGATGCTCTCCAGCTTGTAGTCTAGTAAGCGCTTTGCTGAGCCATCTCTTAAGATTAGGCTTGGAGATGCAGCGTCACACAACTCTTGATTAACCACAAGCTGTGGACTCTTCAAATCCTCCTGTTTTTAAAAAAAATTTCCAAACCTTCAGCAAGGCAGATTGACTTCAGTTTGTACAGTGCTTCATGCATGGTATGTTGTGTTCCCTTCACTGCTTTGCAACAAACAGAATAATAGTCATCTTTCAGCAATCAGTTTTCTTATTTCTCCCTTTTGCCAAGATAATTAAGTAACATAGATTACAGTCTCCCCTACTATCTCCCCAAAAATCCGGGAAGGAATAAAAGAAAAAATATCCTCCTGAAGTTCAAATAAAGCAGGTTCCATCATACAATATTCATAAAGACTGTGAGTTATTGCTCCCTGTAGAAATATGGGAGAAAGTGTTGATCCACTTCTTTTGATGGACTTTTGAGGTCAGCCACAAAGTATGACTTGATGTATGTCAAAAAACCTGACAGGTTTCTAGTGGAGTGAAAAGGTACGTGGAGTTACAGTGTTGATGAGAGATGTTGCCAGCCTCAAGCGTGCTTTGCTGAAGTACTTGGATGGTGAGGTATGGGGGCTGGGTGCTGCCTGTGACCAAGCATGGTTATGTTGGAGGAAAATAGCTCAGGTGTTTGAAAGTGTGGGATCTGCTCTTGTCTATACCAGTGAGCCAGGCACAAAAAGGAATACCCTACTTCGTAGGACCATGTTATCTTAAAGAGTCTAAGATT
Organism: Charadrius vociferus; assembly: GCF_000708025.1. Lineage (NCBI taxonomy): Eukaryota > Metazoa > Chordata > Aves > Charadriiformes > Charadriidae > Charadrius > Charadrius vociferus. The sequence continues at coordinate 1,029,617 of NW_009648590.1, forward strand.
CCTTCTGTATTGAAAGGCCACAATAAGGTTTCCCTGGAGCCTTCTCTTCTCCAGGCTGAACAACCCCACCTCTCTCTGCCTGTCCTCATAGGAGAGGTGCTCCAGCCCGCTGATCATTTTTGTTGCCGTCCCCTGGCCCTCCTCCAACATGTCCATGACTTTCCTGTGCTGAGGGCTCCACAGCTGGATGCAGTACTCCAGGTGGGCTTTCACCAGAGCTGAGTAGAGGGCGAGAGTCACCTCCCTCGACCTGCTGGCCACGCTTCTTTTGATGCAGCGCAGGGTACGGTTGGCTTTCTGGGCTGTGAGTGCACATTGTCAAGCTCACATCCAGCTTTTCATCTGCCAGTATCCCCAAGTCCTTCTCCTCAGGGCTGTTCTCAATCCCTTCATCCCCCAGCTTGTATTGATACCGGGGGTTGCCCCAACCCAGGTGCAGGACCCTGCACTTGGCCTTGTTGAACCTCATGAGGCTCACACAGTTCCACTTTTTGAGTTGTCCAAGTCCCGCTGGATGGCATCCTGTCCCTCAGGTGTGTCAGCTGCACCACTCAGCTTGGTGTCCCCCACAAACTTACTCAGGGTGCACTTGATCCCACTGTCTGTGTCACTGATGAAGATATTAAAAAATACTGGTCCCGTAAGGGACACCACTTGGCACTGATCTCCATCTGGACATTGAGCCATTGACTACTACCCTCTGGATGTGACCATCCAACCAGTTCCTCATCCACCGAACAGTCCACCCATCAAATCTGTACCTCTCCAATTTAGAAATAAGGATGTTGTGGGCGGCCGTGTCAAAGACCTTGTAGAAATCCAAATAGATGACATTTTCACTGCAATTCTGTTCCACAAGAGTATCTACATGCCTCAAAGAAACATGAGTGCAGGTGCTGAAATAATATACATCAAAGGCATTTACATTTTAACACATTTCATTTTACAAGTTTACTTAGGTAACAGAGGCTTGTCTATCAGTTATTGGAATGTGGGGTTTTCTTCTGCTTTACAGATTCTAAACTGCTCTCTAATTTTGACTCACTTAAACTTTTGAGAACTTATCCAAGTTTCCATGGGGTCAGGAGAAATGAAGTATCTTTTCAGTATGAAAGATAATTTTGCTTGAATTTCTGAACTTTCTGCTATGAACCTGGATGCATTGTAACATAATTCTCTGTGAAAATGAGTCGAAAGTCACAATCAAGATCATGGTCCTTGTGCTCCCGACTTCTGAAGTATTATTTGCCCTCTGAAGTAAAGCTGGTGTTGATTCCCTTTCATCCCTTGTGTTCTCACGGCTTTAGTTTCCCCTTCTACTACAAACATAACGTTATGCCAGTGTATTGTTTGACAGAATGATAACTAAAACCAAGAAGCCCTGTCTCAAACTGCATCCTAGTTTCAGCAATGAACTGTAACACTAAAAATTATTAATCCAGCTTTGTGAACTCGGACCACTTTTTTCCTAAGCCTCTAGCATTCTACAAGGTGGGACCTGAGCCCTTCTCACAGAAAAACCATTTTGTGTAGTATTCTAGTTCTTAAGGAGGCTCACCAGTGAGTAATTCATCATTTTATTGAAAAATTTCCTAACCTTTTTTGCTATGATCCTTTTCTGTTAGCTGTCACTTCAAATTTGGCAAATAATAAGCATTGTGAAAATAGCCATTTTGTAGTCAGCTGAAACCCTGAACTTGCTGCTAGCTGGGTTAAAATACTTAGCTTTTATTCTGGTTTTCCTGGATTTTATTTTCTTTTTTTTGTTTGTTTTATTTTTTTTTCCCTTGTAAGAAAATTCCCAATTTTCACATTTTTATCAGTTTCTTTTGTCACTGCAAATAAAAATATGCAGGATAACTTCTCTGTCTGCTATGTGAAAACACCTGATAGGCCTGACATTTCAAATACAAAATTAATGCCTTCTACTGCTATCTGTATGTCTGTAAACATACATACATGTATGCATGCAGTACTACACTCACAGCTCAATGAGGTAAGAAGGGAACAGGATGGTGAAGTAGTCTTAAAACATCAGAGAAGAAGCCTTTGTTGTAAACACTTGCGAAGAGGGTGCAGAAAGCTCTTTTCTCTGACACCACGTAAGTCTTGTCCAGATACAGAGCAAAGGACGAGACATCTTGTGCGTGTTCCCAGCTTGCTGATAAAAGCCCTTGGAAAACAATTTTGCTTTATAGATAAAATGGTCCAAAATTATGGATGACCTAACGCTCTGGAAGCAAGTAGGACAAGTTATTGCAGTTCTGGTTCTTGGAGCTCTGTGGAAGAGGAGAGGCTTATGCAGGATGGAGTTTGAACCAGTGTCTTGCACGTGAAGCTGTGGGAAGGGAAGACTTCTCACTGCATGGGATTTGATCAACACTGACACATTCCTGTCCAACTGGTTAATGTTAACAGTGTTACGGAGCTTGTAGTGTTTTCTGCTCTGAGCGTGCTTCAGTTTTACGACTTCTAAAACTCTAAGCTGCCTTCCCTGCCCTATGAAGGGCAGGAGAACGTGGGTAATTAAACATCTTCGTCTAAAAAGAGAGGGAAAGAACTGGGAGGGCCTGGAGACAAGGCATTATGCACAATGGTATGGAATCTATCTGATGGCTGAGGCCAACATGGTCCTCCAACACACTCAGTAAGAGCCAAGTATTTATCAGTATTTGTTTTCCAAGATCAATTCTGGTTTTGCATATAAAATAAATGAAAGTTTTTAGCTGCATAATAGGCAGCATATTTCATTCAGTTTGATTACTGAATGTGGACCAGATCCTCAGCTAATAGAAACTTGCATAGTTGCATTTCAGTATGTGGCCAGATTTTCAGCTTTATTTCTTCCAGTGGAACTTCTAGTACACAATGAATTTCTGTTTTGTTTTATTTGAGAAAACTGTCTTTCAGCATTTAAAAATGCATAAATCTGAAAGCCTGCAACTTTAATTCACATTCAAGTTATAAATATGTGGATTCATACTTTCATATTTAAAAAAAAATTGGAGTGACGGGAGAATAAAATGATATCAATTAATCCAGAAGTACTGCAAGGGGATGAATGGTCTCTAGTGGTTATCTGAGACAGACAACTCGGCCTTAAAGAACATAATCTGTCAGCAGGCAGGTACAGATGAAGACAAGACGGTGCAGAGGTCTAAAGGTACTTGTACTGTTAGAGTGTCAGTGTCTTAGCAGAATGAAAACATAAATCTGTTCAGCTCACCGGAGTATTGATCCTTGGCAAGACTCGAAGCGAAAGGTTTTAAGCTAAGGAATACCCTTTGCTCCTTTTTCTGCAATGTTCCTCTGGTTTTACTGAGACCAGCACTTTGCAGGCCAGCAAACGTTAGAAATCAATGCCTGTCAAATTTTGCAATATTTTTGTGAACCCTTTGTAGTTTTTGCACTTCTGATTTTGTTAGTTCCAGATAGTTATAGCAGTAGACATTTACTCCTTTCTTTTATTCTTTCTTCTTATTTTGCAATCTGACAATAGCTAATACTGGTTTTTGCTGAAAAAGTTGTCGACCAAACTCTTCTTTGGAGGAGGCAGATTATCTATTCAAATAGCATTATGGAATCACATTATTGCATTGAATATTACAGTAAAGTATATTATTGTGGGCAGGATAAGGAAAAGAAAACCTTTCTATTTATTCTTTGTTCTACTGTACCTCTGCAAAGAAGTCTGAGTCCACCTGACCAAAGTATAACTTTCCCTGCTGAATTTAATGGAAACAAGATCCTGCTCCATTTTCATGCCATTCTATGTCTATCACTTGAATCGCCCAGTTTGTGCAATGTTATTAGTATATTGACTTACAAGACCACACAGAAATTACATTTCTTTGTTTTTCCTCCAAAATCTGTTTCACTTTCTCAACTGATTTCACTGAAATCAGAAGCAGAACTGAGGTTGCATTGAGATGTGGCATGAGGGAGAACATCAGTGCACTTGACACAGTTGTGTTGGTGAGAGAAGAAATGGCTGGATGGGAACTCAAGATTATAAATTCAAGAGGAGAGGGAGAGAGTCTACAAAAAGAAACCATCTTAGCCTAGAAAAAGAGCTTGAAGGAGCCTGGCACATGCTTGAATGTAAAACTTATGAAAAATAAGTCACTGTAGCCACTGAGGTGCTTTTTCTTTCCATCCCAGCTTTTTGAAACACACGATAATTGTTCAATAGACTAAGGCAACATCCACTCAATGTCACACAATTATCAAAGTGTTTTTAGGAATGAAGAAATATCCTGGTAACTCAGTGACTCATCTGAGATTTTAAAAAAAAAAAATCCTTAAAAAAGAATATTAGGTCAGTTACATGAATTTAATTCATCTGCATGAATTCAAGACCTTGAGCAGGTGATGCACAGTTAAATCTCAAAGTCTGAAGATGATGCTGGTAGTTGAGTGCCACCCCAAGAGCAGTGCGCTCCAGAAGCACCTTGCTAAACTGAGTGCATGGGCAAAAAAAAGTGGCAGGTGAGCTTCAGTGTGAGCAACTGTGGAGTTGTGCATGCAGGAAAGAACGGTCTAAAACATATTTGTATAATGTTGAGCATGACATTGATGGTTACAGCTCAGGAGAGGGATCTTGGAGTCGTTGACAGGTGCCTGCAATCATTAGCTTGAAGTGCAGAGGCAGCCAAAAAAGCCAGGAAAATATTGGATGTCATCGGGAAGGGTACTGGGGACAAGACCAGAGGGCAACATTTTGCCACTGTTTAAAACTTTGGCACATTCACATCTTGAGTCCTTTGTGCAGTTTTGGTCCCTCTATCCCAATAAAGGCGTAGTGGAGTTAACTATATTTGCATGTGTTTATATATACAATAACAATTATCTAAGGGCTGGAGCATCTGCTGTACAAGGGCAGATGAAAAGGCAGGGACTCTTAAGTTTGGAAAGCAAAAAGCTGTGAAGGGATGTGAACAAAGGTGTACGTTCAGGGAATAGTGTGAATGCAGAGATATTCACCAAATCCAGCAATGCCAGAATGAAGGAGTGCTCACTGAGACTGGTAGATCAGTTTAAAATAAACAAAGTATTTTTGACTGTGGTAGGTAGTAAACTTCTCAAATTAATTTCTACAGGAGGTTCTGGAGACAGGTAATATGAGTGGGTACAAAAGGGATTAGACAAATTCTTGGACAACAGGTCTGTGAAAAGGAATGGAAGGAAAAAGGCAGGGCTGTAGGCTCCACATCCCTAACACAACAGCGTGGGTGCTGGGGAATCGCAAGGAGAGTGGCCTGTAGGAAATAACCAGATTCATGTGCTGTCCCTAAATGCCATTTCTTATTGCTGCTAGTAGATACCACTGATTTGTTGGAGATAGACCATTTGCCTGACCCAGAATGGCATTTCTTGTGTTCACAAGATTTCTCTCATTTCTTCAAAGAAACTCTCAGTATTTTCATGTTTGCTAAACAGATGAAAACAATCTTCTAAACACCTATTTTTCTGTAAATAAGTGTCCTCTAAGGAGAAGCCTGAAAAATATAAATGACAGTAGATTTAGATGCCTGGTCTTGTTTTGTTTCGTAAGTGCGAATGTGCCTGGGGACACATTTAGTACAGACCTCCCAAAGGCCTGTGACTCACCCAGAGCGTTGCCCACACAGATTACGTTGGTTGGACTGAAATGCTACTGACCCTCTGACAAGTTATAAAGTATCCTGAGTTTCACACATTGTGAGTGGATGCTCTGACTGCTGACTTGTTAGATAAAAGGCAGGGAGACCGTGATGATGATACCACTACCCTTGTAAAAACCTGTTTTGCCATATAAAAGCTCGTGGTGAACATAGTCCATGTGCATGCCCAGGATCAGGATGATTGTAACTGATTTTTTTGGCAGGCATATCATACAGTCAAAACATTTAATTTATCTCTAAGTGGAATTGTTAATATGTACAATTTATCTCACTAAAGAAGGAAACAAAACTAGTCTCTCCCCACGTTTAACACTGTGAATAAAGCTACAGGCTCAGAGATTTGGATTCAGATTAATCTTCAGTTATTTTTTGCTCCCTCTCAAGGGAAAATTCAGCCCACCTCAAGGTCTTCCACTGCCGACTATCCAGGCAGCATATGATGATTAAGTCCTAACTTTGGCACTGCAGTGCCTGAAGTCAGTTGGGATTAATTCAGATTCTTCCCCCTTTTCCAGGTTCTTTTTGTTGGAAAAAGTCACTGGACTTTTCTTTTTCACTGCAAGTACTTGAACTGCAGTCAGTCTTTGGATGCGATTGCTGGACATGTAATGGGATCATTTAAGATGAGTCTTGTTTCAGGTTCCTTGTTTAAAGTGTGGTAGAGTAGGGAACTATGTCCTCTGGCATGTATTTATTTTGCCAGAAACTCTCCACTTTATGATTCCTGTTGATTTGTTGGTGTGACAATCTGGCATGCACTCGCAGCTGCAATGTCCTGGGGGTGCACATTCCCCCTTCAATGCATACATACAACTCTCCTTCACAACACAAAATTTTAGAGGGAGATAAAAGTTGTTCTCATTTCTCATCTATATTTTTGAGACCTGGTGCATGCTGTTACTTACATTGTATATATAAAAGGATCCATAGTTGAAATGTTGGATTGAAAGCACTTCTGAATTCCCTTTAAATGAGCTGGCAATAATGTTGAGGAAGAAGAAATACATTTGTTATAGCCACAGATTTTCATGGAAGCTCACACAGAGAGGATCTCTCTCTTTTTATTTTTTTTTTATTTTAAGAGTACAAACAATACCATTTTGACAGCAGCAAAAAATGATGAAGTTGGGAACTTCTAGATCATCATAGTTCTGCGGGGCCTCCAGGATTGCAGAGGACCCTGAAATTCTTCAAGGGTCCATGAACCTTATATTAAGGAGAATTCTTTGCTTAGTGTGTAATATTAATCTCCCATATGGAGGCAATACAAGGCTGTTCTGTGTCTTATATTTCAATATCTCTGTGCAGTGACCATTAGCAGGTCTTTTAACACACAAAAAAGCCTTTCCCATTGCATTACATTCATCAGTATCTTCCCAGCCAATGATTCTTCACCTTCGTTGAGATTCATTATTTGTCTTCCTATCGTCCTCTGTGGTCACTGTACATGATGTGAGCCTGTGGTTGATGAGGACCATGTGGTGGTACCTGCAGGTACCAAAGCCCTGGAGGCTTCTGGACAGAATTGTGCTCAATTGTTCTGGAATGAGCAGCTCTCTTCCAAATACTATGCTTTTCCCACCCCATCAACAAAGCTGGTCAGTCATGCAGAGCATAAGGTGGGGTTTTTTGTGTAATGTGCACCTCTTGCAGAAAAAACAAACTTATATTTGGCTATAGTGAGAGTAGGAAAGCAGCAACAAAATGCAGGCATCTGGACAGAGATGTTAGTTCCTATGAGCAACCTTTGCCCAAGCTTATGCCTGTTTCTTGCAAAGCACAGTAACACGTGGTTGTAACAGGTGACAATGGTGGAATAAATAAATGTGAAGTAGGAAATACGATTTGTGACGTTACTGGGAGCCAGAAGATAGTGCTGGCCAGAATGATGCTGAGTGATGCTCCCAACTCTTTTAAAATGAAAGCGTAAAAGGCTTGTTCTTTATTTTCTTGATGTTTGGATACTATTGAGCATACTACCAGTAAAACTGGTTCTTCCTGAGTATCATTTTCTATCTATAGATCACATCTCCATCCGCCTCTACTGCTCTGCCTCCAAATGCTGCATGATGTCAAAATCATTATATAGATTATTCCTCTAATGGTTTAATTTAATGTAAGTGATATTATGCAGTGGGAATACATGTTCCATAAGATAGCTTGTGATCTGTAAAAAAATATTGCCACCCTAAAGAAAAGAAATCCACATATCTGGGCAAAAGTGTACAGAGTTCCTCTTTACCATCCCTGGGCACTGCAGATCCTTTAATCTTTTCATGCTTCGACCATTCCAGCTCCTTTCTCTGCAGTGTCAAGATCCAGCTGTTCACACTCTGGGATGCGCAGGCTGTTCACAGGAACATTACTGTAGCATCCATTTCTTAAATTTACTCTGTCTTATGTGCTTCAGGATCAAGTGTAAGTTTTCATGCATGTTTTCTGCTTCTCCCTGCTTGAGGTCCGCATTCGTGGTACGTGGTGTACCAATATCATTCCAGCACTGGGACTTTAAACTCAAGGCTTGATGTGATACCAAAACTCCCAAGGGTGAATGCTAGCTTTGTGTCCTATCTGGTGTGGCCCAATTTGTTCTGCACCCACTGTTCTTGGCGTGCATCTGCCTCATCTCTGCCTTGCAGCCCTTTGCTTATCTGGAAGTAGGGAGGGGAAAAGTTGGGGAGTGTTTGGGTTTCACCTTCCCACCCATCTCTGTTCCCTGTCTCCTCCCTGGGGATGTGCTGGGGGAGAAAGCTGCTGTGCCACAGCCTGCGATCCTTCACCTGAGGTTGTGCTAACAGGGTCAAGATGGGGCTCTTGGTGCTGCTCTGCCTTCACGAGCTGCCATACCCATGGAGGGACTGCTCCCTTCCTCTCCAGCAAGACCAGACCAGGCCTTACCCACAGATGACAAAGTCCTGTTGAGACCCTCCCAGGCTTTTTGTAATAGCCTACACAGTGGCACTGTGATACGTTTTTTTGCTAGAAAAGTGTGAGAGGCCAATATTATTGGTCTTAGCAGGTCTTTGTCTGTTTGCCAGAACAAGTGGGAGCATTGTATATACTATTAACCTTTCCTCCCTTAAAAAAAAAAAAAAAAAAGTAGTAAAGAAAATATTACAGATTTACGGAGGAAGAGATGTGGGTTTGTTAATTTATTTGTTTTCCATTTTGTCTCTAAATTTTTCTTTTTTCTTTTTTTTTTTTTTTTTTCCTGACCAAGTTGAAATTGTTCTGGATTTTCCTGAGTGCCTCAAGGGATTGAGGCTGCTTCATTGCTCTGCTTTTTCCCCGTGCTGCACTCCATGATTGGACTGCTTGTTCCCCTAATGCAGTATGTCAGTGCCTGTCAGTGTACTGGTGTAACTGAGAGTCCTATAGTCCTGATCCTCCAAATACGTGAATTGATGAACATAGGCATGGTTAAAGATAGAGGTGAACATTGTTATCGGGATCAGGGGCTATATCAGAAAGAAATACATCGATTTATTCCATGAGGCATAATTTCACCCTCATTCAAATCTTGCTGTCATTTTGATTTGTTAATGGCTGTGTGTTTTCACCTGGAAATGTGACCGATGTTTGAGGTTTATAAATTTTGCAACTTTCTTGCTTGAAGCAAAGCTTAGAAATGCTTTAAGGACTATTCTGAATTTCAACCTCTGCACCTGGTTTCTTTATGTATCCCCTTGGAATTAAATTGACATGGAGAAATCTCTGCTGTCTGTCTACTTGCTGAGTTTAGGGAAATACTGACATTTAGCCCATCTATTACACCATGTAATAACTAAAAATTCGTGGAATAGGGCTCTGCTAGTATGGTTACCAGTGTGAACGCGAGCCTTCAGTTTGCTGGGGACTTCAAGTGGCTCTTTGTGGATGAAAAATCATTCATTTTGACTTCATTTGTGTGGCTGGCCTTTTAAGGTTGCTACACTTGACTTAGGAGTGGAGTAGTTTTTGAAATAAAAAAGGTGTCCTCTAGGAACACACATCTGATGTGACCTTGAAAGCTGGAGACCTGCTGATCGCTTTCATATCCAATTGCTTTCAAGAATATGCTGCTTCAAATGACTGATTTTTTGACCAAAAGCACATAACAATACTCTTCCTGAAAGCACTGTGGTCAGATGAGACAACATGGAGTTATTTGTGGTAACTGAAAAGGAATGCTTAGAAACCACCTGTTTATGTCTTCCTGTTTCGTGCAAGACAGTAAATGCCAGCAAGCAGCAGGTGTGATCATTTTTCCCTAAAGGAACTACTGATATTTGTGACATATTTCTGATATCTTAAAAAGTAAAATTAATATCCTTAATGTCATTTTTCTTGCTTTAGCAAATTTTGTGTGTATCACCTGCCCTAAACTCTAAAGTCATCTAATTAATCAAATTTGAAGTAGGTTTGCTTCTTGCTGAGCTGAGCTTTCAGTTGGGCGATTTTAATTTCCTGTACTAAAGCTTGCATGCATGGTTCACTCTACTGCTGTTTTTTCATTAACCTGTTTAAAGTATGTGTCTATTGAAGGTGCTTTGCTGAAGGGCATAAAAATATAATATGATGAGTTTGAGTGCTCCATCCTACCAGATGTAGAAGTATCTTGACTTGCTTGACTACTGCCAGTTAAGTAAATGAGTAGGTGAGTTAGTGCATGGACGCAGACAGTTTTCTCAGCCAGAAGTCTGCAGGGAACAGTGCATTTCTCAATGTATGTTGAAGCTCGCATTATGAGATTGTAGTTGCATGTTGCAAAAGTGAGAACAAAAGCCAAATGCTCATGTCAGAAACTGCTTGATAGACCTGGGCTAGATGTTATCCTTGAAAACTCTAAAGTTAATTTTGTTTAAATCAGCATTTTTGGCACGTTAATACTAGTAGCAAGCAAGTCATACCTGTAGGGGATTATATAGCACTGTCCCTTGGAGAGGATTTTGTGGCCCTCTCAGCTGGGGCTCTGTAGCCCTCTTTCAAGGTGTCACAAGAGTGATGGCCAGCTACACTAGTAGTTTTGCTAGGGGGGATTTGGAACCACCCCTTGAAATGGACTTTAGCTAACGCCTTCTTCAATTGAAGAAAAGAAGAGAAAATAAATTGGTTTTAAAAGTTCCAGTCCACATGTCCAAGCGTTTGCTTCTTGAGCTGAGCTTACAGCTAGATTTTTTTTCCTTTATTGACAATTTATTAATCCCTTACTAGTCTGTAATCAGCATGCATCACTTCTTTGTTGTTCTGGTTGTTGGTGGGTAATTTTTATTAAACCTTGTTTAAAGCATGTATATGTATTGCAGATGCACCACAGACACTTGAGGTTTTTATGTTACCTCATTTTATGTCATATACTTTGGGTATAGATATGGTTCTGCTGGCAGTCTGCACACGCCAGTGATTCACAAGTGAAATCTTCCTGGATAGGAAGATTATTAGAGTCAGGAAGCCTTAAGTATTATTTTACTATGATGGTGAGTGACATGGGTGATTTTTTAAAAATATTTCTATTTTATTTGTTTCAGAGTAAGAATTCTTTAACATTTTTTTCCTGTGCCTTTCTAAGTTCCTGGGAAAAGTGGTGTTTTATAATTTAATACTTAAGAGCTCCGTATTGTACTGCTGGGGAGAAAATACTCAAGAGAAGCAGGCACCAAGAGAACAGTACAGGCTAGGCATCCTGCTAGAGATGCAGGCATGTGACTTCTTCCAACTGAATCCCAGAGTCTGGTCTTCCTGACATGTGCGGGATTCATTCCTTTTTTGGAAGAGATATGCTTCCTGCTTCTAAGGAGATGCCCCACATCCAGCAACATTGGGCTCAAGTAGACAGCTCTTCAGGTTAAAACATGATCAGAATTTACACTAGTTTTACCCAGCATAGCTGCTGCTGAGAGCAATACTGAGTCAAGTTCCCACAGCGTACTGCAAGTGTCTTTGGAGTAAAAAGCTTAGATCGTTTCTGAGCAGACTTGTCTGTTTGGACAGTGTATGGTTCTCAAGTGTGTGCTTAATTGTCTGACATCAGGAGGCACCTTTCTATGAACAGAGCCAACTGTGTCAGCTACTGGTGTTTGGAAATGAAAAGCACACAGTGGACACTTACCTAGGTTTAAGCTTGAAGGCAAGTTCCAGGGTGCTCAATGAATAAGTGTTTCCAGAGAAAGGCTTTTCAATAGAGTTGGTAGCTGCCGCTGTGTGCATTTGTATGAAACCACTAACTCACGGCACTAGCTTCTAAACAGTAAACTGTTTTGCATATTCTACTTCAAATAGACTTCAGGGAGCTGGAAACTTGTTTACAGATACGTGCAGGCATGCTTGCTCGTAAGTATTATTTTCAGACTTTTCAGTATATAACTAGAGACTGTCATCCTGTTAAAATAAGACTTCCTAGAGTATTACAAGATTTGCCCAGAAAGCCAACCATGTCGTTGGCTGCATCAAAAGAAGTGTGGCCAGCAGGTTGATGGAGGTAATTCTGCCCCTCTACTCCGCTCTGGTGAGACCCCACCTGGAGTACTGTGTCCAGCTCTGGAGCCCTCAGCACAGGAAAGACATGGACCTGTTGGAGCAGGGCCTGTTGCAATAGGACCATGGGTAGTGGTTTTAAACTAAAAGAGGGTAGATTTAGACTACATATAAGGAAGAAATTTTTTACACTGATAGTGGTGAAACACTGGAACAGGTTGCCCAGAGAGGTAGTAGATGCCCCATCCCTGGAAACCTTCAAGGTCAGGTTGGACGGGGCTCTGAGCATTCTGATCTAGAGGAAGATGTCCCTGCTGATTGCGGGTGTGTGTGTGTGTGGACTAGATGACCTTTAAATGTCCCTTCCAACCCAAACTATTGTATGATTCTATCATTTCATACGAGAAAATTGGGAGAGCCAAGGAGGGTTAAAACTGGGGAAATAGCACTTCTGATCTGCTTCTGTATGGTTCATTTGAAAAGTCAGGTTGTGCACTACGGTTTCTCAGCTCTAGTTTGGAATACGTTAAAAATACTGTCCAAGGAGTACTTAGCGTTGGTGCTGTAAACAAGACCTTAATGGACTAAGATGTGGCTTGTAGGAGTCTTAGGTTATATTCCAACCAGAGCAGCAAATAAAATGTCCTGCATGCCTTGTTGGTCACACCATTATTTTCATCCCCAAGAGATTTTGCTTTGCTGACACTGAATTTTCACACCTGCCACCAGCGTGCAGATTAAAAAAAAAAACCAACAATACAAACAGCAAACAACAATAGATCTAAGGTACTTAAGGGGTAAAATTTAAATATCTTGCAGATATTTAAACCTCTGGAGGGTTGTCTGGAGGTGGGGAAGAGAGGGGGAACATCTGCCCTCTTTCTCAAGGAGCAGGACTTCTGTGAGGTATTGTCTCTGAACCTCAGGAGCATCGTTTGAGGCTTCCCCACACCCTCTCCTTTTGAGAGAGGCAAGAGCATGGGCAAAGATTTTCCCTGTGGCAAGCCAGCTGCTCGGGCTGGTAGTTATGTGAGTCAGCTGAATCCCCACATTGTGAGCAAAGTTCTCTGTTGTAGTGGTGGTGGAATTGACCCGGCAGAGAAGTGGAAGCTGTGATTTGAGCAAGCAACTGTGGCTTTTCCTGGCCATGTGCTGAAGTTCTTCAGTAGATGAAAGTCAATAGGCCTTTTGAGTTCGTGGTTAAATTAGGTTGGTTTTATTGCTCTCCAATACAAATAAGAAGAATGGAATCCCTCCAAGAGCTGTCTGTGTCCTAAGATGATCAATCTTAGCTGAAAAGTAGGATTAAAACTAATATGCAAAAAATGCAAAGGGTAAACTGAAGATTAAGTTAAATATTTTTGTTTACCTTCTTTTGTATTAACATAATTGTGTAATTAGAATCAGAGGGACTTTACAGCTTACAAAACCGGGCTCCTTGTTACAATTTTGAGTCTTTTTAAACACAGAGAAAACTCCTATTTTTTTGTCCCAACATGAGGAAATAACCAGCCCAATCCTAATACAAATGCTTGCTTTGGTAGCAATCTTACACTGGCATGTGAAAATGCAGTCAAATATATATTGAGAAATTACACCTGTAAATTTTATTGCTTAAGACTTTACTGAAATGTAGTACATTAAATGTCTTGAACCTAGTCATTGGAATATTTGCAAATAAAAAAGTATTCATTCTCCCATGTTTCTGCAGGAACTAGGAGGGTTTTTTGGTGTGAAGTGGTGTGAAGTGTGGCATACTCTGCTCTTTATTATTTTGTGTCCACAAAGTGGCTTTGTGCTCCCCTTCTTTCCTTCCCTCCTTCCCTTCCTTTCTCTAAGCCATAACTTTTGATCTCCGATGCTAATCTTGAAATAAGTCAGAACAGCAGATACCATAAATGCTAATAATTATTTGTAGACAATTTGTTCTCTGCGAGCTTATGTAACTTTTTTCCAGTTGAAAGCAGAAAAAGCCTTCCCCTTCCTCTGTTCCTCTTAGCACACTTGCAAGATGAAATGTTGCAGCAAAATGTTGTTTCTCGGCTCTGATTAAAAGCATGAGTCACAATTTGTCAGGTCGCGTGGGTTAGAATTGCTCAGACTCTTTTGCTGCATCCATTTCAATATACATTATAATGGAGTGTGGAGCTGCTAGAATGAAGTCAGAGCTGGTGAAAAGAGGGAATTTCCTCTCCTTTCTGATCAAACATATAGACAAGAAATGACTTCTAGGAGCCTTTGAATAGCTATAAATCAATGCCATGAAAGAATCACTGGGGAAGGTACTGCTTTGGAATGAGTGACAACAACTGAAACCAACAGCATGTCTGAGCCAGTTCATGGGTTTGCAATACGCTCATCAAGCTTTGAGCAGATTAGAGCAGTTTAATTGTGAATTAAGATTTTAAATACTGCACAGAATTTGTTCAACACTTACATATAGACTGAGATTTCGTGCAGCATGCAATTATGCTGAATCTAATTTCTGCCAAGATCCACAAGGAAGTTTATTAATATTTTGTGTTTTTACAGTGGATGCATTACAGACAGCCAAATCTAAGCACTCTTCTATTGGCACAACAGGCCCCAAATCATGCTTATATGCTCAGGGGTGGCAGTTCCCTTATGGCAGCATATTTATCACTTACCGTTAAATTGCAGCATTTGCAGAGTCTGTGTGTAATATGCTCCGAATACTCTGTTCAGAACACACATTTAGCTAAAAAATATCAACACAAAGACCATTTGAGCAAAATACAGGAGAATAATACTGTTTCATACGGGTGCTGGAGACAGAATTGCCTCATGGTAGAGGGAACAATAATGAAAATGGGATGCTGCATGAAAAAGAAATGCCATTTCCAACTTTCCTTTTGCCTGGTATCAGTATCACGTGTGTCTGAGTGAATGTGTGGAAATTAAACCAAATTGTTACTGTAAGACTCTATTTCCAGGCCTTGTACCACTATAGACCTCATCTGCTGTGGTTGCTAAACTGAGGAGTCTAATATGAAAAGAGATGAAAACCCCTTAAGAGTCCACAGGGAAAGACCTCAGTGTGCAGTGCAGGGTCTCTGTGGTGCAGTACAGAAATGGGTATAATCACATATCTAAAGGTTTTCTCAAACTTTTGACATGTAACAGAGTTGCTTAGGGCTGTCTGTGCACTCTTTACACTGGCTCTTTTAAAACTTTTAGTACTTGCCTTTTTTACCTTAACATTCTTGTGTGTAGTCTCACGTTTGTACTCAAACACTTACCCATATGCATGCACACACATAAAATTTTAGCTTCTGTGCAGATGGGCACAACTGACATATAGAAAAATGATAATTCAAGTCTGGCTAAACATTTAAAGCCATGGGGATCCAAAAGCAATAATAATCCTTTTAGGAAGTGCTCAGGACTGAGTTATTATGGTGGCAGATGCTTCATACATATAAATCAAATATTTACTGACAAATGAACCAATTGCTGCTGAACTTCTTTTAAAAATCAAGGTAGCAGGTGAGAAGCAAACACATTAAGGCATGAATGAAGCTAGTAGATACTTCTTTGGTCTGCACAAGTCATATTAAGATGGAGTTTGATGGATTTATGACACTGCATTATATTTATCTGAAGGAAGGGTGTGCAACCCACTGCTCTGGCAAAGACAGATCTGTTCCTAAAGGACAATAGAGTAATAGCTTCTTGATTCCAAAGTGATTTAATTGTAGTCTTCTTTATTATGTCTCTCCAGGGTAATTTTTTTATGCTGTGGAATGTGCAATACACTGCTCAAATTTCTCTCAGGTCTGACCTAGATAAGTAATTTCACAGGGCACTTGTGGAAAGTTCCAAAATCATTTCATACCAGAGATGTAGTGATTGTACTTGCGAGTCCTTCAAAACATGGCCTGCCATTTTTTCCCTTTATATAAGTTTGTCCCTTCCTGCTACATTGCAGACATAAAAGAGCCAATATAAGATTGAGGTAGGTGATTCTGCCCCTCTACTCTGCTCTTGTGAGACCCCACCTGGAATACTGTGTCCAGCTCTGGAGCTCCCAACATAAGGAGATGGACCTGTTGGAGCAAGTCCAGCGGAGGGCCACGAAGATGATGAGAGGGCTGGAGGCACCTCTCCGATGAAGACAGGGGTTGGGGTTTTTCAGCCTGGAGAAGAGAAGGCTCCAGGGAGACTTTATAGCAGCTTTCCATTATATGAAGGGGGCCTACAAGAAGGCTGGGGAAGGACTTTTTACAAGGGCATGTAGTGATAGGATGAGGGGGAATGGCTTCAAACTAGAAGAAGGTAGATTTAGATTAGCTATCAGGAGGAATTTTTTCACAATGAGGGTGGTGAGGCACTGGCACAGGTTGCCCAGAGAAGCTGTGGATGCCCCATACCTGGAGGTGTTCAAAGCCAGGTTGGATGGGGCTTTGAGCAACCTGGTCTAGTGGAAGGTGTCCCTTCCCGTGGCAGGGGGGTTGGAACTCGATGATCTTTAAGGTCCCTTCCAACCTAAAGCATTTTATAAACTCTTTGTCAATGTGTGAAACCACACTGATTTTCATGTGCTGGACCACTGTGATGAAACTGAAGCTGAGACATCTGGAGAAACATTCAAAGTTGCTGTTCTGAAGGTTCTTGCATAGGATTTGGCTGAGAGGTTTCTACTTATTTTCTTCTGCTTTGGACATGCAGATGAAGAGTGACATAGACACTGAAAGTGAACAAAAATTGTTGAGCCCAGGCCTGTAAGGAGGGAGTCTGGACAATACCCTTTGCCAAATCAAAACTTTACGAACAAGCCACGAGAGGGAGATGAGTGGTGTTGATTCCCTTGGGGATGGTTTGCTCCCTTATCCTTCCTAGGCACCAGTTAAATGCCATATGTGGGAACTATTATGGCAATCATTTTACTGACCTCCTGCGTTGTTGTCGTCTGTCTTTGGTACTTCAATTTATTTTTAAATCCATCCACTGGTGGCCAAGGTTGCGGTAATGTGCAGTGGAAATGGGGAAACAGGTTAGATGTGAGTGTGAACAAGATGTTGCTGAAGTCTGATCAATGGTGTAATTTAAACAAGAATTGTAGGAATCAGCTTAAATGAAGATTTTAGGAATATCACTTGTTCTTCCAGTGCGGGATTTATCTTGAAGTAGCACTTTGCAGATTTTTAGCTATTGATAACTTTTGGTGTTGCTGGTGAAATGCCACAAGGCAGGGGGGAATGCTAAGGGCAAAGTGTAGCTTGGAAACTCCTTGTGGTCTTCTAGCAGTGCTTTGGAAAGTCAGTTTGAAAAACAGTCCTTGTAGATGCAGGAGGAATGCTATGATTTTTAGCTAAAATGCTGTATGCTTTAAGACGTGTTGAAAGTGTAGCAGTGTAAGGATTTGATCTTCAGTTCAGGGGGGTTCTTTTCAGAATGTGGACCACAGGATTGAGAGGGTGGTAAATGAACGGCTCAAGGGAGACTGTAAATCTCTTGCTAACAAAATTTTTTTCTTCCCTGTGACTGCAGTTTGCAGTGTTCAGGGTTTCATTTTTTTTTTTTTTTTTTGCAATATCGAAGTTAGTTGGTCTGTTTTAGGATACTTTTCTGTACAATGTGTACTTTTCTGTACTGAAAAGAGGGAACAGCAGTACTAACCCCTGTGTAATCTCTGAATACGTGCTGGCAGTGATGATCAAATCCCCCTTAGCACATTCTACCAGAGTGGGCACGTGCCTATGAAACCTTCTGGTCAAAGGAGCCACCATCCTCTGCTCTGCCAGCAGACAAGGAGGATTTAGTTTCACAGCAGCAGGAGGGAAAGTACGAGCTGCCTTTGAACCTCCTGCCCGGTGCATCCTGGCTATGAATGCCAGTCACCTGGATGCCTTGGGAAGGGGGTCACCTCAAACTTTCCTTGTGACAAACTATTCTGCAATACTGTTGCAGTTGTAGTGTGGTGAACCTTTTTATTTGGGATGTCTCTGGAGTCTGCACAGCTACATCCATACATATACATTTTCTTGCTGTGACCTTTTGCTGTAATTTTTGTGTCAATTATAAACATTACTGACTTTAAGCATGTTAAGAATCAATCGTGGCAGAAAGGCTAATTGCAGCTACAGACATGTGAAGTGCCTAAACCTATCTGCAGGCTCACAAAACTCTTATTTTTGTCATAGGAAAAAGGTACTTCAGGTGTTGAGGGGAAACCTTTCCTCTTTCTAGCAGAAGACAACTTATGAGAAAAAAGGAAGCCCCAAAGCCCTTAAGCTGTTCAAGGGAGCTCAGCTGTTGGAGCTTAGAAAAAAGTGGTCTTTCTTACCTCTTCTCCTAGAGGAAACCCGTTACCTCTTTTTCCCTCTTTGGGGAGTGGGCTGCCCTGAGCTGGTTGTCCTCCCCTGTGGGTGTCAGCCCAAGACCTCTCTGTGCAGAAGCAGGAACATCTGCAGGGCACAGGACTCAGCATAAGTCGCTGGATCTAGCCTGCTGCGTTGCGTGTAACCCCTGCAATAAACTGGGGAAACTTCATCTTCAAATAAGTGAGGTGGGATTTTTCATTTGTGCTGCACCAGTTGGGAGGCTTTTCCAGAGCCTCAGCACTCCGGTGGTTAGAAATCTTCCAGCTTCCAAGTTGTAGTCAGGGGCAGTTTATTTCCATTTGCTCTTGAGGCCAGACTGTTCCTTTAAAGGTTTGTTGTTGTTTTTCATAGTGTTTGCCTCTGATAACTACAGAGAACAATTGCAATCCTTTTCAGCCTTCCTTTTGCTCTGTTGAAGCAGCTGATCCCTTCGGGTTTGCATGAGCAAGTTCAAGTAGGGAAGACAGGTCAGCTGTGGCAGTGGAGAGGCCTGTGAAGGCTAATTTACCCCACATCCTCGTCTTTTATTCATGTCCCAGCTCACCTTGCAATTGTCTGTTTCACTGCCTGTGTTTTCAAAACATTGAAACTGAGGTCTTCCTAAACACCAAGTATGTTAGATCTGCCACATTTGTGTGATCACGGGAAATGGATTCAGGAAGAAAGAGACCAGGTTAATCAGCCATGATCCAATGTGATAAATAGATGTTGCTTTTTATTCTGCTTCCCTTTTCTTTAATTATTCTTTCATCTGAGGTCTGATGCCTGGCACGCTGCTGAGATCAAACTAATGAGCTTCTATTTTGCAAATCACTTCAGTAAAAGGTCCCTGTATGTTGTAGATCCCTGCTACCAGGCAGACATTTCTCTGATGATGACGGACTCCCTGGTTTCAGAGCAGTATGGTTTTGCATTTTGCTTCCACTTTCTGCTTGCAGCCATGTCCAATGCATGTTATCCATGGAAAAATGCAGCAAATATTGATTTAGCTGGGGGATCTGGGGTCCCAAAGCTAACATCTGTCACTTGGACTGCAGTCTGCCGGAGTTGGTTGGTTAAATAGCCCTGACTTGGCTATCTCTGCTGGCAAAGGCAAGTGATCAGAGGTGGCTGCCTATCTCCCCCAGGAGACAGTGGATGAGGAGAGGGGAAAGAATAGCACTTGGGCTCCCTGGCATCAAAAAGCAGTGGTAGTCCTAAAACGCTTCTGTACAGCAGCTGGGCAAATTGTAATAAAAAAAAAAACAAACCAAAACCAAAAACCCAAAAAGGGGGAAAAACTGGAGGTCTGGTTTATAAATGGCTTCCATGCTCTTTTGAGTCGATAAAATTCAGTGGTGTATATACACAGATATTCCATGATAGTCGTAGATTTGTTTCCTAACTCCAGAAGGGGTAATACATGGTGCATGATAATTTCTGTCTTCATACTTCATTATTTGTATATAACGAATAGAGGATCAAGTGTAGCACTTTCATGGTACAGGGGGCAGCATTGGCCTGTTTAAGAAAATGTACTTTGTGTATGAGAGACAGACAAGCGAAAAACCTCCCACTTCCACCTCTCAAACATAAAAGTAATGATTAAAAAACCCTTTGAGACAACTTTGTTCTTGTTTTGAATAAACAGTATTTATTTAATCCCTTTGCATCTGAAGATGTGAAGGGTGACCTGGAGCACGAAACTCTGCAAGAAAGTTGTACAGAGGCTTCAGGTCCTCAAAATGGTCGTCTTTGACCTCCTTGGATGTTTGCTGGTGAAAAAGGAAAAGACTAGAAAGCCAGTTCTTGTTTAATCCTCTAATTAGATATTTCTTTTAAGTAATTAATTGCTTGGACTACTCACATCTTACCGGCTTTTGCCAAGGCTTTTCGTAGCTGAGTTTTCAAGCTCGACTCATTCTTTTTTGCAGAGCATTCTATAAAGCTCGTCTTCCTTTAACCATCACTGCCCTCTCATGCCTCCTTCCTGAACTGTCATGTTTAGTAATACAGGTTTTAAGGCTTTCTAGCGCTGTGGAGGTCATTAGAGAAAACCAGACTTTTAAAAATGCCCTTCAAGAGTGACAGTGCTTTTGTCAAAGTTGCAGTGCTTCGAGTGAACGCAATAGGGATTTAAATGGAGCTATTGCAATGCCATGCTTTAAGTAATAACTTCAAGTGTCATCAGCATGGAAATTTTCTCATTTTGGTAAGCCTCCGAAGTTGAAGAAGGCTTCTACAAGTTTTCTTAAATCTGCCTTCACAGAAACAGAGCAACTCTGGGTCAAAAAGGACAGGCAGCAAAGGAGGTATGCACTTGTCTTAGTGGCAATATCAGTTGATAGTATTTGACAGAAAAATTCTTACCAGTCACCAGAGCTTTTAATCAAAACTGTCAGCTTGATTCACTTGACTGAAGAAAAGTTTAAATGAACAACTTCATCAGTTGCATTTTTGGTGCTGATGATTTTACTGTCGCTTTTTTGGTGGTTTGTTGTTGGGGTTTTTTTGTTTGGTTTTTTTTTGTTTGTTTGGGGAAAAAAGAAGTTTATTTTCTTAGATAAAAAGCTAAAATTTGCCTTCCCCTAAAACTCCTGCTTGAAATTCTCCGTAGTATGCCTAGTCCTGGTGGCAGACTGAGACTGAACACATTGTTTGGATGCAGGGAATGCAGCAGTAGTTTTAATATATTATCTTTATATATCTATCTGTATCTCTCTATATATCTAGTTCACTGGTTTTGAAACTTTTTGAAAGTGCAGCATTCCCTGGGTCAAGCTGCATCTGTGCTCTTTCCAGACAGAGAAGCTAAAACTAACCGTAATTACTGGATGCTAAGAAATGGCAATTCCCCAGTCCTGAGGGAACAAAGGCAGTTAGCAGTTCCTTAGAACTTGCTGCTCCTTGGCTGGCTTTAACCCTCGCAGCCTTGTCTTCCAGCCCTCACTTACGGCGGCGTTAATGGCTCTGCAGCTATGGTGTGAGTCAGTTACCATCGAGCCCTAAACCCTAATCTTAGGTGAGATAAAGGGAGATAAAATTTCATTTGCAAACTGCAGTTTCAGAGATACTTGATCTAGTTTAATAAAACTGGAAAGTGGAATTGCAACAGAAATCTGAAACCAACGTACTTCATTCATACCAGTGTAACTCCAGATGCTGACAGATATGTTGCTTGTTCACACTGGAATAATACATGGTTGAATTATGACTCTTAGAGCAAATTCACTAGGCTTAGGACCTTATGATATTCTTGACTAAATGGGACAGAGGCATCTATGCTTTGATGACAGTTTCTTGCTGTCAAAATTGCTTAATATTTAGGTGAATATTAATGCTTTTTCAGCAGCCAAAAGCTGAATCAGGTACGAGTAATTCTGTTCACTACCATCTATTTTGTAGTGAAGTGTGACAGTTAATTATGCTATTAGATGAATTGTCTGATTTATTCGCTTTCTGAGTCTCATGATTTTTTTATTAACTCTTCATACACTGAGCACAATGGTTACCTTCCTCGGAGTTCAACCTTCTGAAGTTATGTTTTGCTCAGGACAGAGTATTGTAATTCTGATTTTATTTCAAAAATACGTACAAGTCAGCTGCAATGTCTAAATATCTCCCAATCACTCTCATATTTCAACGTGAAGAATTAATAGCATAAATGCAATTCAGTGATACAGCTGATCCCCTCTCCCTTCTCCTAAGCCCCTCCCAAAGAAACAAAAAAAAATTGTTCTTAACTGAAAATGAGCAAGAAACTTTTTTCCTGCTAGGATAAAGACTGAGCAAAATCTGTCCAGCTTATTTTGGCATTAGAAGAATTAGCAGAAATGTCAGTGTTTTACAAACTGTTTGAATATAGTATTAGCATAATATTTTGGAATATGGTACTGGCAGACTCACAACAGTGTTTGCTGTAACTGAAGTTCAGAGATCCAGACTCAGACATGCAATAATGAAAGCAAAGGCAAATACTCAGTGCAATTTTGGTTGGAGGCAGCAGTGGTAAGAGAATAAAATATATTCTGGATTTTTTATGCATGGACAGACATATGAATACATTGTTGTCGTACTAATTATAGAACTTGTTATAACGCTTGAAGCTTTCATTCTGTCAAATCAGATTAATTGATGGGAGAAAATGCCTGTTCACACAGGCAATATGTAGGAATAGCAATAGGCAATGTTTCAGCACGCTTCCAGTGCCCCGTGCTACCCTTTCAGCACAGGGTAGCTCAGCTGGTTTTGCTGCAGTCCAGCAAAGATTTCAGAAATCTTGCTCCTTGAAATTATCGCTCCCGTTTGCTCGTGCTCCATGAAGTGCTGTTTCCGTCAGACAGGCCGCTGCCTTGGAAGCATTTTTGGATGCATTTCAGTGGGCCTTTTAAATGTTATTGCTATCCCCCCTTAGCTCTGGTGAAATCTGCAAGGAGGACTCTGAACTTTGCCACTCTTTTTCTAGTCTCTGCTTAAAAAATAAAAGAAAGGAACAGAAGGTGACTTTAAGGAAAAATTGTTGTTGGGGAGTTTAAACCAAGGACAGAGCCTAGTTTACAGCCACGTGACATGTCAGAGGTGGCTCTGGCCGTTTTGCCTTGCACTTGTGTATGAAATACCTGTACCACCACAATGAGAAAGGCAGACTTACTCCTGCACGTCCTGGTATTTTGTCTGTTTTGCAGAGATGCCTGTCCTCATGGAGGCACATTGTGGATGTTACCCTCCTCAGCTGCCTTTTAACACCTCTCTGCTCTGTGTTGGCAGCACCCTCCTGCATCAGCAGTCCTGCAGAACAGTGCACTTAGTACAATCTCCGCCAGGCAGGTGGGCTTTTGCTCACCTGAGCTCTCCTCTGCTTTTGAAGACATGGCCGATCCATCACGAGGTGGCTTACTGCCACTGTCAAATGATGGTGATGATAGTCAAGCACTTTAAATGGAGTGAACCAGATGGTGCCATTCCTGCCTTTCGGAGCTGGACTCGCTGTGTGCCTGTGACTCGTTGCCTCTGTGCGGCAACATGAGTGCCAGAGCTGAAGCAGCTCTATTTGCTCAGCCTATAAACATCATCCTTTTGGAAGCTACTTTCGCTTACCATGAGGTGAGCTGTCAGTTTAAGGAGAAGGCAAGCAAGATGATATGTGTTCGTGGCAGGTACCCATGGGACAAGTTCATAACATTTTACAGCCACTGTTGTGCTGTTTGCTATCTTGCTGGCATCTATCACAAAATGAGACCGACAGGACTTAAACAAGCAAGGGAATCCCAAACTTGAGCTCAAACATGGTGATACCGATGCCTTGTGTTCCTATTTTTCCCTGTTACTCCCTCCGTACCTTAAAACCAAATGAGCGGAAAGAAAGACATCCTGTTTTGTAACTGCTTTACTCACCATGGAAAGGCAGTGACATGGGCAACGCAGTAGCTGTTCAGCGGTGGGCATCAGTGTAATGGGAAGTAGTAGAGGCAGTGAAGAATAAGGTTGTATTCCATCCTCTCTGCAGGAGGAGCATAAGCAGACAGCATGCCCCAAGCTGGTACGGGTGTCTTCGCTCTTGTTGGAAAACTGCTTACTATGGCTGCTTGCTCAGTTCTTTGTATCATTTAAGAGAGGTCACTAGAGCAAACATACTGGGTTGTCCTTCACAATGCACAAGAGGAGAGAGGACCATCTGGGGAATTATTCATGCTTTTACCCCTCGTAACTTGTCTCTTTTCCTTGAATGTGTCCCAACTTGACTCAGCTGCTTGCTGGTTATATTTGAGGATCTCACTCAATTGCAGAGAACTGAAGATGGTTAACAATTGCAGCAGCGCTATACCTGGGTAACTCCCTAAGAACTACTCCTAGGAAAGGATTCAAAATGCTTGGAGCTGATGGCTGATAGAATTTAGCACCTGGCAATGGGAAGGATCAAATTCATGAAACAACCAGCTTTCTGAAAATCAACATCAAATACTTCAGAGACCTTCCCTGGACCTAGCGTTGCAGGCATGTGGTTGAATGTCATTGCAAGCATGAGGTCACCTTCTCCAGGGCACAGCCAACCAGACTACCTGAGTGTCACAGCACTAAATCAAATGGGGCAGGAAGCCACCTTGTTTCATGATTCCCTTGTCAGTGCCATCTCTGCCTGCATTGAGCAGATAAACTGGTGTCTTTGTCTCAACTTCCTTCAGCTAAGTGTCATAACTGTAAAAATGTTTGCGTTTGGCAGGAGCAGCGTCCTCAGACACGTTCCTGATTCCTCTGTGGCTGCCTTTAGACTTTCCATTTGCTTCCACGGGCTCCAACACTGGTGTCTTTCTTGCCAATGCTCTTTCCTCTCCCAGTTCATGTTTTGCAGATCACCTTGTTTCTTGCAAATGCTGCGAGCCCTATCTCTGCCCATAATTTGTATAAATATAATTGCTGTGACATCATATTGGTCCAGCCCTCAGTTTCCTCAACAGTCGAGTGCAATGGCATTTTTGTCTGCATTCTCCTGATTTGGCCTGTCTCAGGGACTGGTTTTATTTGTTTTTACAATTAGCTATCAGAATGCACAGTCCTTGTATTTAGTAGCTTATGATCTCAAAGACTCTTGGAGGTCAAAATACAATGAAACAAAAGGCCATGCACCATTCAAGGCTGAAAGAATATCTAAGTTCTCCTGTATCACCTTTTTAACAGGATCCACTCAATATTAGTTTAGTTCTTCAAATCTGTGGAGATATCCTAGCCTGGCACGGAATCTCATCATTCTGTTTTTTCTTCTCTCCACCTTGCTTTCTTTGCCTGACCAATATCTCTTCCCTGCCTGACCGTCTTCATAACTATGACACTAGTTCATAACTTTTCTGATATATCTGCAGTCTATATTAACTTTCCTTTAATTCTTAGTCTCATCCCTCTCTATTTGCTTTTAGTTATCAGCCGAAAATATGTTTTTTTGCTTTCCTTCATAACTTTTTCTCTTCTTTCATTATTTATGTATTCTTTTGGCACTATCTGGTATTTTAAAGGCGTAATTTGCGTAGTAAATAATAACATGGTGAAGGTGAAAAGTACCTGTGTTCTGCTAATCTCAACTGGTCGGTTATTGCTGAGGAGAATGAGTCACTGCTTAAATAGATAACATACGGGTAAGGTACAGACATACAGGTTATACCAGCATCAGATTGTTGTTGACTTATATTTTACTCACAAGCTTGAGCTGATAGGTTTATCGTTTCAAGGGAAAATGTTATTTAAAAAGTGTACGGGTTGTGGCGTGTTGGTAATACATCTCTGTTCCAATGATGATTCCCGGTAATAAATGAAACTTCATGGAAAATGCTCCTGACTAAAGCTGAGTGGGAAAAAATGCAATTCTATGCATCCAGCAATAGAATTGAAAGAGGTATACAGGAAAAAATGAAGTGTAAATGGGGATATTTGTTCTGCCGGCCGCTTTATGTAACTGTGGTGGGCCACGTGTCCATGGGCTTGAATACCTGCCTCTGGTTTTCACACGAGTTTGTTTTTTTTAAAATATCTAAAACCTGTAGGAGCTAAGAATGAGGGAGGTTTGCCTCCTACAGCAAAATAGAAATCTCAGCATCTCTGTGTTGATTTGTGTGAATGCTAAAAGCTACAAAGGGTTTCCTGAAATGAGATGGGTTGCCTTATAAAAGTCTAATATCAAATGCATATTGTATGCATGATGGCAAAATGATGCAGAAATAATGAAGGACAATAATGCCCTGCAGTTACGGTCTTCTCCTCATCAGTGGAACTCCCTTTCCTTCCCATAGACAGGTGGTAACACTCTGCTGGTTTTCAAATGGAGATACTGAGATAAGGAGTAGGGAAATGATTACCTGTCACCTATGAAACATGTGGCTGAGCTTCTGGGTCTTACTGATTAATCAGTAAGACTGGGTCATCTTATCGACAAGGTTGAAAGTGCCGCAAAGTTGGTAAAGTTCTAATACTGTAAGTTTTAATTCAGTATAGGCTGTTGCCTTTCTGTCAATACAATATAACTTTTTATGGAGCTGTGTCTAATCTCACTGGAATTAAAATAAACCCTGGCACTTTTTCTACTTTGGAAGAAAAGTTTAAAGATTTGTGGTTCTACCTCAAAACTTATTTTGACTTTTCTCACCATTGGTGAAAACTGCCTTTTGCATCCATGGATGTAAGGCTTCTAATATTCCTGCATATGAAAGACGCTCCTGAATATGCAGAAACAAGAGTGTGAATTGGTAAATCATTGCACAAACTCAGCAGCACAGTTTCAGAGCCTAAGCCCAGTCATATGCCCTCTTGCACACAACAGATCCCAAAGCAGAAACTCTTCTGATTTGGTATAGATGTATATTTTTTCCCATGGTGTAGGAGAATCTCTGTGCAGGCAGGATGGTCTGTTTTTACTTTGCGTGGCTGGATTTTAAAGTAGTCAAGTTACATGACTAAGAATTGATCCAAGTCCTTTAAACAGGGACTTGCTTGATTAGGCTAATTAATGTATTCACATTTCTACTAGCTACTCAGATTGTCACTGTGTGGACTTGCAGGACTAGAGCTGGAAGTCATCACCAGAGAGCGAGTTTTCACTGGACCTGTCTTCCCTCACATGGTAAACTCCTCTGTTGCAGGCTCTGCTTCTCAAGAGGCAACTTTTGCAACACGTGACAAAACATGCTAAGGCTAGGACAATGTTTTGACAGTTATTTTCCCTCTGCCGTAGTGGCTTTGACTGAAAGCACCACGTCAATAACCTTAAGTAACGAGATGCATGCAGGGGATGTTGGCAGAGGTGATTGATTGGGTTGGTCAAAAGAAGGAAATAGCTGTCCTTCCTCCTGCCCAGAGCAGGAACCCCGCAAGTGTAGAGAGGGATGTCCTGTATCTTGGTCCCTGCTGTGCCTGGGTTCAGTACAGGGGTGCTTCAGGGGACCCAGAGGCAAGCATCCTATTGCAGAACTGGGGTTTAACCTCCCGTGTGCAAACCTCTTGAGTTTGATCCATAGGTCCTGTTTCAAGCCTCGTGCATTATGAATAATGTGCTCTCTTTTAATGTATTGTTTGTGGTTCTTGTTGAAAGGCATCGATATATCCGTGACTAATGTCTTGAGCTTGATCTCTCTTCAGTGTATGGGCTTCCCCTGCTGTGTTTTGGGGTGCTTTAGGCAATGGTGCTTTACTGATTTATTTATTTGAAAAGTGGGTTTTGCCCCAGTTGAAGCCTTACAGCTCGTACTGCGTGTGGCTCTCTGAGGAAGGCAGGCTGACTGCCATGAAGCAGATGGCTGTTTGCCAGGAGTGAGTCGCTCACTTTCTGTAATTTACCCTTCCTTTTTTTTTTCCCCTAAATGATTTGGCTTGGTTGGGTTTTTCATCAGAGCCAGCCCTTCTCCAATAGCCCGTTCTCCCTCGCGTGCCTGTGTTTGTGTGTGTGCGGGAGAGAGGGAGGCAGAGAGAGAAGCTGTGCCTGGGCTATGCTGACAGACGACTTTTTCCTCAGTTGTCAGGTTTCGAGCCTGTCGGCAGCGCTGCTGGTAAGTGGGGGAAAAAAAAAAATAATAATCATGCCAGGGTGGGGGGAGCGAGCCCGGAGGGACCGTGGGCTGCCACTCGCACGGGGACAGCGAGGGGACAGCCTCGTAGGCAGCGCGTGGCCCTGGGACCCGTGCAGCCACCCCACTGCCCAGCTGCCCGTGCAGACAGCTCAGTTGTCAGCAAGGGATTTTCTTCCCCTCCTCCCTTGATAAAGATCCCTCAGCTGGTATTGCTGATTGTATCCTTGGCTTATTGTAAAAAAAAAGGGAAAAAAGAAAAAATCCGTGTGGGTTTGCAATCTGGAGATGAGCCTCTAATCCCCTCGGTCAGCCCGAGGATGGTGGTGTGCTGGCACTGCTGCCCCCCGCGTACACCTGAGCGCTGGAGGGCTGCCCACGCAGCCCCACTCGCGGGGAGGGGGGAGAAGTGGCTGCCAAAAATGTTGGCCGCTCCCGGGCAGCGTTAAAGGTGGAGCGTGTGCATGTGTGGGGGGCAGCATCTGTCCTCGCCGAGCTTTAACCAAGGCGGTAACCTGCAGCTATGGAGTCACCGACTAAGGAAATCGAAGAATTTGAGAGCAACTCTCTGAAATACCTACAGCCAGAGCAAATAGAGAAAATCTGGCTTCGCCTCCGAGGCTTGTAAGTAGTACTTTTTTTTTTTTTTCATATCCTTCTCCCGTTTCCTCCCATTGTCAAAATTATTGTAGCACTTTCTTTTTCCTTTCTTGCCGGTACCTTCAAAATCTCCCAGGAGTTTCCACACCTGTTCTCCATAAATACAGTGACTTAATCTTTGCAAAAGATCCATTTGCTTCCTTAAATTGAACTGCTTGTTACATTGAACAAACATTTTCTAGTGGGAATGTAGAAATGTCATTAGTGAGGCATTGTAAGATATAAGCACTTACTGAGATGCTAATTACTTTAGCTGCTGTACTAGAAAAGTTTTGTTATAGCCTGAATGGTACTTAATTGCATCCTCTGTTTTCAGTAATCTTACCCTTAGATGAAAGGTATAGAAGACTTCCCCCCCCCC
>NW_009648590.1:1058633-1074051 GCF_000708025.1 Charadrius vociferus
CCCCCCGTAAATATACACCATTTCTGGCACTGACATGGTTAATAAGGACAAAATAGGCAGAGAAGGCACAATTGGAAAACATTTCAAATAGCAGCAAATTCATGTTCCACAGATTGGATTGTACTTATTAATTTATACGTTAAGCCTGACTTCCCATGAAATGATGGGACACTGCCTCCTGAGTAGGAAAAAAGTAACTGTGCTTAAAGAAGAACCTGGCACTGCAGAAAAGTAAAAGTTGATAGGCTGTAGAGTTTGCATAGCTTATTTAGAGTCAATGTCTGGCGCCTTTTTCAGATTCTCAGGATGTAAAATACTGTCTACCAGCAATAAGATCCATTACTGGCAGGAAAGCATTTATTTGCCCATCAGATTTTGGCCAAGGCAAAGAGGAGCATTACCTTGTTAAGCTGCATCCCTCCCTGTGTTCAGAACTGTGTTTGTTTTTTTTTTCCTTCAGCCTCACATGTTAGAGTTATTAAAATTTCAGCCCTCAAGGGAAAGGGGGGAGGGAAGGGAGCAAGGAGACTAGGAAGCAGCAGAAGCAAGAAAACGTAAAATGAGTAGGCTAATAACTGAAAACAAATGGGTCCAAGTTAAACTTGGGTTGCTCTTTGAGTGTTATTTTATGTGAGCAGCGATGCCATATTTTGTAAAGCACATCCAAAACTTCTGTAGCACTCCAAGCAGTCTAAGAGACGTCCATGAATATGTATTTCTTTCAAGGCGTCACTCCAGGAAGCCTGTTTTGTGAAGGAACTTAATCAAAGTAGATGACAGCTGTCTTGTAAGCCTTCCAAATAGAACAGCCACACAAAACAAACCCTCTTATTTTCAAGTCTGTGCCATGCTGTAGTATTAGGAGTCCTTGCATTTCTGTATAATATGGAGTTTAGGAGCATGCTGATTCGGATTCCAGCTGAAGTTCAGCAGCATTGTAGTTCAGGATCTCTACTGCTGTTAGTACAAGGCAGTGTCTGCGTGTTATACATCAAGTTTGGTCTCATGTACGTTTTGGAAATCTGGCAAAACTGCAAGACGTATTCTAGATATGTAATAACTAAACCTCAGGCTGTTTTTCAGTATAGCCCTCTCTGTTGGCTGTGTATGAGTGTAACAAACACATCCTTTCTCCTCCAGAGTTTCAAGATTTCTTTGCCTAGAGTGGAGATAGGGTTTTGGGTTGTTTTTTTTTTTTGTAGAATTCTTCATCACAAGATGAAAACTGAAATGTGTTCTGCTCTAATTAAAGACTGTAGAAGATTTTTCAATTCCCAGTCATTATATGGAAGCTTTTAGCGCGTGCATACACACACACAGACAAACTGGTTGCAGACTGAGGTTTGGCATTGTGTTTCATGGTTTTTCTTGTCTGTTTTTATGCATGCCTATATGCATAAGAAGAACGATTAGATGTGCACAGCCATCTTAATTAACTCTTAAATAAGATGCTTCATCCTGGAGAGATCAAATACTACTTGAGAAGACACCTCTCTCCCCTGCCTCTGGCACAGCCATCTCACGCAGGAATTAGTTAAAAGGCACAACTGTGCTACCAGAGCAGTGTAACACAGGTAGTGAGAGAGAGCACGCTGCTGGCTGAAACTGCCCTCCCCCCTCCCAGTTGTAGTTTGCAGCAGGCAGATATCCAGTAGGTCACTGAAACCGTGATGATTTAAACAGTCTCAGGTGCTCAGCGTTGGGTTGGACATGTCCTTGGTAGGACTTCACCTGTGGCTACTCTGGTACCTTCCTCCCTGTTTTCCCACCCCCAGTGCCAGCTGGTGTGTTTACTCAGAGTGACTCAGTGGGCAATCCAATATTCATCACCTCTTGCAATTCCTGGCTTTTCCGGGGGTGGGGAAGGGGGCTCTTTTAATTTTTACCCTATCTCAGCCTACTTGGTTTGAAGGGAATGGACACCCAAAGGCTGCAAAAGGGGTGGTTGAGCTGAGGCTTCTGCTTAAGCAAGTCTGGTGAGGGCTTTTTTTTTTTTTTTTTTGCCATGTGCCCAGTACAGTTTGGTCCCATAGGATGGTTGGCCTTTGGAGGTTTGGACACGGGATGTGCATTTTCAAGGAACAGGGAGGTCTTTTGGATGGCGTGAAAAGGGCAGGTTTTTGTGAGGCTGAAGCCAGGTGTCTGTTGCAACATGAGTCATATGTTGCTGTAAGAGCCAGACAACGTACTGAATTTGCCTCTGGAGTGGAGTGGAAGGATTTCCTTCTCCTTTTCCTTATGTATCAACACATGGCTTCTTGGTTAGGACAGCCTGGTTGCTTTGCAAGGATAGCAGTATGAGGCGATGGTCCTTAGGCTGTATACAGATTCCTTTTGCTTTTATTGTTTAAGAATGAGCTAAAATACTAATGCAATAACATTACTGAAATGTTTTTACTTGACATATACATGTTCATGGCTTAATGATTCTGTGCAGCAGTTTATAAGAGAATCAAGTCAGTGGACCCATAATGTTTTCTCAGGTTTAAGGGAGCGTGATAAATTGCCTCACTGGACAGTAAGTTAGCTGTAGCAAAATATTTGGGTGTCTCGAACCAGGGATCTATGAAATAAATGTTGTATTTTATACATGAACTATTAGATATTAATTTAGGTTTAATCACAACTTAGAAAATAATATTTTAGTGTTTTAATATTAATACACTTTCAGAAAAGGTTTTTGAATAAGCTGTTTCCTGGGCAAAGGTACCATTAGAGGTATATGAAACTCTCTGTGGAAAAGCTTGAAAGTTGAGAACTGACAATTTTGCCCTTTTTTCTTGTGTTGTGCCTGACTGTCAGAGAGAGGTTTACTCTGGATTTCTCCTTGTAGGAGCTCACTCCAGCCAAACAGCTGCATACACCAGACATGCAGCCATCAGGGTCCTGTCTCCCCTGGGAGTGAATGCACCAGCTTTCCCTCGTCCCAGAAAAAGACCCGCTTCTGAGTTTCATCATCATCATAAGTGAATCAGACTGGAGCAGCTTCACATCCTTTCTGGGCTATTTCAGATGGGGCTTTCCCTCTTGGCTTGCCGGAGGGCTGCCTGCCTCCCAGGAGTGCCACTGGGTGCAAGTGGTGGCTTCCCACCACCCCATGCCTCCCTGTCCCCACAAGCACACGTGCGCACTCTCTCTCTGGCTGCTGATGGGCTGCCAGCCTCCTCTACACATCGCTGGTGTGTACATGCACTCCTGCTGAGCGCGTGTTTCATTCGGGAGCGGATCTCCTCAGTTCCTCAGCTGCTGCAGAGCTGCGGGGATGTCCGTTTGTTTCCTCCCATGGGGCTTGCCTGTGAACAGTTACCTCTTATTCCCAAGCAGTGCTCACCCATGAAGGCTGACAAGCTCAGCCTGCTTATGGCTCTCAATAGCTGCCGCTGCCAGAAAAAGGGCCTTGACTCTCTTGCTCTGTCTTCCTTGCCCCATGGATCCTGTCCAGAGGCAGCCTTTTATTCAGACTTGCCTTGTTCAGCTCCAGGCTTGGACACTGTATACAAGAGTTACATATGAGTCTGCCCTCCACTCTCATATGATTGCTAATAATGCACTCTCTTAAACTCAGGACCTTCTGCTCTTCAAAATGTATTGGTTAAGATTAGGTGGGACCCATTACAGGGCAACGTTAGCAGCAGAGCTTGGAGACCTGACTTCAAAATATGACTGCATGGTTGCTTTTCAAGCTGATGGTTTTTCTAGGGAAGTATGAGCAGTGGTGGCTGTGTTGGGGTGTTCTTGTTTTAGCACTTGGACCCCTAGCTGTGGGACTGTGAACTCCCATCCGCTAATTAGGACTCATAAAGCTCCATGAAGCAGCTTCAGTTACCTCCCGATTTCTCAAGAACAGGGAAAGCACTGAAGCCCTTTTCAACACTAGGATTAGGTGTTGTGTCTGACAGCATTGAAGAATGCAAAGGCATATATCCCAAGAGCTTTGCTAGTTGCAGTACAGATGAGCTAGTTTACGGCAGCTGAGGACCCAGATTGGAGATATTTTTGGTTTGATTTTGGTTGCTTTTATGCAGAAAAATAAAACCTTTGTTTCTAGCTATTACAGCAGTACCAGCATCACTGGCACCTGCTGCTGCCCCTGTAATGCTTTAAGCATTGCGGAAGGAGAGGAGAGAAAATGGACTTTAACCTTCTTCCCAGTAGCTGGGATTATAATGTTAAATTGCTAAATACATAATAAACCCCTTCATTCTCAGTGTAGTACTTCCTCATGCGGCTGAAGATGACATTACAAACAGCAGCAATCTCTGAACCTGCATCTCAAATGGGATGCTTGACTTTGAACTCATTTTTTGGACTCTCCTTCTCAAACCTGTCAATGTAGAATTGGTCTAAGAAATCTGACGGGGAAAGAAGATAGAAACGCATATAAATCAGTGTCTTTGAAAACTTCATGGTTTTGCTGAAGATCTGGAACAATATTTCAGCATTTAGGGCATATCCTCTGCGAAGCACCGTTCATCCTACTGACAGTGAAGAGGTCCCAATGCAAACATTTGTGTAAGATCCAGGCTTGTTCCTGAAGCAGCAACTGGTTTCAATGGGAAAACGTGGAGCCTTGGTTACTGAAGACTATCTGGCAAGTGTTAGAGTGCCACCACTCAGTTATCTGTTTCCCTGTCTTATCTCTGTGTGCTCTATGATATTTTTAGGTTTCCTTAGTTGAAAAATGTCACATACAGAACAGCTGGTTCTGCCAGTGACAGTATCCTGATCTGTTTCATTTTCATTTATGTGTCCATCGTAAACAGGAAAACAAAGAACTCCCTTCAATTCCAGAGGCACGCTCTACACAGTGGGCTTTGTCCGCAAATATTTTAGCTGGCAGCAGATAGTAGAAGTTAAAAAAGCCCCTCAGAAAGCAGCACTTTGTTAGGAAATGTGTAAATTAGTCAGTTTTCAAGTGGAAAATATGAATATGCTAATTCGTTTCCGGAGGTGAGAGAGGCACTCGGTCTGTCTTTGGTCTTAGTTTCAGTCCTCCTGAACCTCCTGAGGGTCTAGGTTTAAACTGAAGCCCTGTTTGCCCTGGAGCAGAGCTGAGCTACCTTCAACCGTATTTACATACAGCTGCTGCCACCCTGTTTCTTGTTTGGTTTTCCCAATGAGCATAGACAGGGATTATTTGTCAGAGAACCGTGTCAGGGAACCTCTCTGCAAGCCTCTTAGGTCTGAATTTCACTTTTCCTGTGGTTGTCCCGATTCCTAGAAGGATTAAGAAGGTCCCACTGGTTAGCGAGTGGGTGCTGGGTACGTGCCGGAGGCGGCAGCACTCCAGCGTGGTGTAGAGATTCTGTGAGCTGCTCTGTGGGTATGAATGACTCAACTCGTTTTAAGGTTTGTCAGGGTCTGGTTGATCCATAATACTGTTATCCCCGTAGCATGAAGAAGTGCTGAATTTTACCATTAGACTAACCCGTAACAGCTTGTTTTATACTGCCTGCAGTATAGTCCTTGAAGGAGCAAGGGGAAGAGGAGAAGTGCTGCCAGCTGCTAATCTCATGCCTGACAAATGGACAGAGGAGAGAATACATTCTAATAAATAGCAGAACAGCAACTTCAGAAAAAAATTAATTAAAAAGTAGGATGTTTGGAGGTGTAGTAATTCAGTAAACTGATACATTTTGCCACAGTCCTTCCGTTACTTTGTTCCACACGGTGACTTTTATTTGAATCCTAAATCAATAGATGAATCCTGTAGGTAACAAAAGAGAAAAGACTTCATGTTTAATACTAAAATGTTGACTAAGAAATAATATACACTCTCTAGTTTTTGCCGTAATCATAAAAAACCTTCATTCTTCTGGAGGTAGTACAAATGAATCATACCTGCAGCCCAAAAAGCAATTATTTATTTCAGCAGGCATAAAAAGAAGACCACGGTCTGTCATAAAAGAAAGGGGTTCCCTTTGTAATATTAAATTCAGTGCTTTTCAAATATCACTGCTATAAAGCTTTCAATCCTGCATTGGAAACAAGGATATGAAAAAAGTTATTTTGGGGAAGATGAATTTAAACCTCGGGTCAAAGGGAAATTAAGAGTCTCTTTCTGGAATTCTTTTTTAAAGCTGTCTCGGTAGGATAGGAGTCCATACAGAAAGAAATAAAACCCGATGGAAGACAACACTGAAAAATCCTCTGTGTGTGTATGTGCGTTTTAAAGGCTGTGAGGCCAGCTCATCTCCTAATCTGCCAGCTTTTGGTGGATTCAAACACTATATTAAACGAAACTCAGCCCTTGAAAGGATTTTTATTTAGCCTGTTTCTTCCTGCAATTCATGTGACATTTTCCTGTTCCATTCTCTCTTGCCTTGTTCCATCAAAAAATCACTTCAGTCCCTTCAAAATACTATAGATAGTCTGACTCTGATCCTGACTGGTGGATGAGGGAAGACTGAGGTTCAGTTGTTAGGGCTGACCCATTAAAACACTGTAGCAGCTGTGAAACATACCTCTACAGATGCGAATTGCTCTCAAAACACTGGGGAATTGGATAAAGCGGAGGTTTTCTAGAAGGGCTTGTTTGGATTCATAAGGCTGTTTTTGATCTCCTGAACTGTGCTGTAAATACTGGAAAGAATGACCTCATTGATACCAATGCATTTGCAGGGGTGAAATTAGAATCCAGTTCCTAGTCTTTGGAGTGTTTGTTTTTGTTTGTTTTCTTTGAAAAGCTAAGTTTCCAAGTAATTGATGGCTTGAGGAAAGTTGTTTAGCCCCGTGACGGTGCAAAATTTTCTCCAACAGTGTTAAGCCCAACTTTGTGCTTAATTTTGAATTGTAGCTGAGCAATAGTCCTTCCTCCGGCAGACTCAGTACTGCTCCAGGCCTCTGCCAAAATTTGTCTGCAGTTGTCTTGGATGTTTGAAAAGCAGATTAATTTTGAAAGTGCGATTATAAATACAAAGAAACCAGAATTAAAATTTTGCAACAGATTAAGAGTGCAGCTCAAACTCTGGTGAAACTGGTTGTAATAAACTCAGCTGGTTGACTTCAGTGGCATCAGGATTACTCTAAAAACGTGGTTATGTCCATGTTGGGGATTATTTAATTTTCCTGGCCAAGAAGCGGGGGAGCGCAGAGCTCTCAGAGAGCCATAGCTCTACATGGCTGTCAGGAAGAGGTTTGAAAAGCTGTGTCTCTGCCAAGGAGTCCAGTTCGTGTCACAACAGTCTGCCTTGCCTTCTTTGGGAGGACCTCCACACCTAGCAATTGGTGACATTGGGTGAAGAAGTCCACGTGAGCTCAGGGATGCAGCAGGAGCGGATTATCATAGCCTTTCTTGGAAAGAGAGATGTAGAAGACAATTTAGTTATTAAGATGCGTATAGACATGTATGATAAGTTCCATGCTTTTCTTCTATATCTGTCAAGCTGTGGAGTCATTTTGTTATTAATGTGACACTTTGAATGGCTATTAGTAGGTCTGTGTCATCACTTTAGGAGTGATTTCTTACACTCCTAGGGACAGATACTATTCATGCACAAAACTCCGAGCCAAGACAGAAAGTTGCACAATATCCATCTGTAGCACGAATCCTGGCTTGGCACAAATCTCATTTCAACACCAAGATTAGCACAAATTAAACATAAGATCTGTGCAATTTTTAACAGCTAAGGCTGTACAGAGCCCTTGAGCTACAGCTGTGGCATGCAGGGAGTCCCTGCAGAGCGCATGACACAAGCTACAGCAAGCATCCAAGGGCAAAGGAGCAGAAGTAGATCATAAACCCCCTTGCAAGGCTGAGCAGTTCAGATGGTTGCTGTAAATGATGCTCAGATCACACTTCCTCCCATGCCTCCTGTGGAGCAGCTGGTTTTCTGGGATTCACTAGCAGTAAGCAGTTACTGGTGTCTGCTAAGCAAAGAGTCTGAATACACAATTTAAATATGCTCCTATACACATATTGATGCAGCAGAGACAGCTACAGTCAGATGGGAGAACTCTTTTTTCAGACTTGCTTGAAAAGTGAAAGGAGAGGAAGCTGTGGGGGTTGAGGCTGGGAGGGGAGAATTTGGAGATCATCTACAAAAGAGCATACTGACTCATGAAAAGGATGATGAACAGAACCAGAGAGAGGTTTGTTGGCTGGTTGGGTTTTTTTGTTTTTGTTTTTTAAATAGGTGGTAGTGGGCTTTGAGATAGTCCTGTGAGTTCTTCAGGTCCCTACCTGTAAATATTTGTTAGATTTATTTACTTCCAGATTAAAATAGCTCATAGCACAAGGTATATGCAAGTCATTTAGGAGTTTGAGTTTTGCTGAAAAACACAGGGAGAAGGGCTGCCTTTAAGGGCATTTGAAAATGCCTCCCAGTCTGTAGCACAGTGTTTTTTCCCTCACTCAGGGTCTAACAGGAGACCTTGCAGGTAAATCTGGATGCTGCAAGAACACCTCTGGTTATAAATGCTGCACAAAAAACGGCTTTGCGTTGCTTTCCCAGCATGTCTTTGTTCAGGCAAATGAGGGTCTCTTCTTTAGGAGGCCATTGCTTTGTTTCTTTAGAGGATGGGGGAACTTTCTTTCGTAACTTGGCCACGTTCTTCTTGTAACACCAGTCAAAATTCTCCCTCTCAGTGTTCCCATTAGCGTTGTCTGACTAGTCATCTTTCCTTTCCCTCTTTGCACTAGTGTTCCAGGTGCAGAGAACCTACAGATTTGGATGCAGTTTGACTGGATGTGTAGATGAAGTCATTCACGTCGTACAGAGAATGCCTTTAAAGTGCTTTGCAGAGAAAGGCTTTTGTATAAATGCTCAGCAATCTCTAGAAGACCTGTTTCTAATTAGCTCAACTGCAGTGAAGATATCTTCTTGCAAATGGAGAAGAATGAAATTCCTGAGTTATGCAAATTTGCTGAATAACTTGGAGTAAATTATCATAATGGTCCCACCTAGCCTCACAATCTATGAAACATCGAATTGCATTTTGAATTACCTATTTACCTTATGGAGGCAGATCTGCTCCTCTTCTGGGCCAGAGGCAGGGAACTTCACCCCTCCCTTACAGCAGCCAAACTTTTCAGAACTAGCATCGCTGTCGCTGTCATGGCACATGGAAAGGACAGGATTTGCTTATTTAAATACGTCTTTATATCTGAGGCTCCTGAAGACACACCCCCTCTCCCCCCATGGTTGCTGTGGCATCTAGATGCTTGTGAGACAGCTGGTGACAGCATGGAGTAGGGCCTTAAGGAACAGAAATCTCGCACAGCCTCCTCCATTCTCTCTATGCACGCTCAACGCCTGTTCCCATCCACCCACCCGCCCGTCCCAGTTCCTTCTCCCAAAGTTTCCTCCTGTGTGGCGAGGAATTCCCACGCTGAGACCACAGGGCAGCGTTTCTGAGCTGCGGATGGCAGCAGATGCTGCCTCTCTCCCTCTCCTCCTTCCTCTCTTCCTTCCCTCTGCCCTCATGCCTAATTCGGTGGAGCCAGCTGTGTGCTGTCACACCTGTGTCGTTCACGCTTGGAGGGGTGGAGGAAGGAAAGAAAGATGGGCAACATTCTTTACTCTCTGCGGAGAATAATGTTGTAGTGATACTGCAGCAGTGTTGGCAGCGTAGCAGGCAGTCTGCTGAAGGTGCTGAGCTCTGCTGCAACCAGCAATTTTGAGGATAGGATCCTCCATGAAACCACTTTTCCTCTGCAAACAGGCTTGCGCTGGATATCCCAGAGGACCGTAATTGTTCAGATGACTTCCCTCTGTAATGTCGCTGCTCCTGGAGAAACGCAGAGTGCTGGGAAGCCCAGAAAAAGAGCATTGGCTCCTTATGAGAAGTTTAAATGTTGCCTTTTCCTAAGAGTGACTAATAATGGGTCTATTAATAAGAAGAGACTGTCAGGACAATAGCAGTCCTGACTTGCTACGCAAAGTGGTGTCGCTAAAAGGCTTGCATAATTTTAAAAAACTACCAGTGTGCTGAAGGAGGGGGTGGTTGGGAGGTGGGGATGAGGAAGTGAACCTTCTTTTGGAAAGGGAACACTGCATCTTTGTGCAGCAATTTTTTTGCCCCATGTTTAGTCTTGTTCAACAGTAATCCGAGTGTTTCAGCCTGTAACCCAGAGTCAGGAGAGGGCCTGGCACAAAACCACGAGATTTAAAATTCTGCGTCACACCAGCTGTCTACTAGCAGACAGAGGGGGTGGGTTGTTTTCGGGGGGAGGAAGGTTGCAGGGGGAAACAATAACAAGCAACAGTCTGATAGATTTACTAGAGCTTAGGGCAAGATGCAGATTTGTTTAGTGACTTCACACAAGCGGCTGGTCTGGTCTGATGTAATTCCAGTCCATTTTTCCTGTCTTGATATTTAATCCAGGGTATGAAGAATGATTCCCCCCCTCCCCATTGTCATGCATGCTGTAACTAATCACAGAGCCACCCTGCATGAAACAAACTGGACAGCTGCCTGTTTGGCTCCCGCAGAACCTGAATATGTTCGTTTTGCATAGTAGCAGTGATTAAAATAAGTTTTAATCTGTACATGCTTGTTTCTTCCAGGGTCTAACAGCTTTTTGCCATTGGGGGAATGGAATTCCCGCTAAACAGTATTATGTGCTTCTAACGTACATGATACATCAATATTGCCCCTATACGCGCTCTGCAAAATTCTGCTCTGCGTTATTCCAAGAGGAACTGTTCCCTTGTACACTCCTTGTTGATATGACTCGTTTTCACAAGCTCTTTTCTTAGGGAAACGAACAGGATACAACTAAAGAACACACAGGAAAGATTGCGTATATGCTCCCTTTTTTGAGACATTGTAGTAGCAAGGAAGCGGCATCCCACTTGCGGAGGTCAGTGTTGCTGTGCAAACACAATGTGAAGCACATCTACGCTCAGAGCAGTGGGGAGGTATTCTTCCCTCCCAGTCCCTCCGATCCCATTGTGCACTAAGTGCCACAATCTCTTCCAGTGGGAGAGGCTACAGAATAGGCATGTTGAAGTACCACCCATCCTGTACTTTGCAGGTCATCACCTTTACTAATTTCAGAGCCAAATGTTCCATAAGTCATCTGGAGTGGCCAGCTAGAAAGCAATGCTCCCTCAGACTATTTGTATTTTTGAAATAGTGAATATACGGAGGTCATACAGTGTGGTGATTTGACAATTCTTTTTTTTTTTTTTTTCTTTTTTTTTAAGCCTGAATACTGAGAACTGTTCTGTATTCTTTTCAGACCTCAGGACTTCATTTTCCTGAAATGTACTTCCCTGTAACTGGACTTGTATGAGCACGCACTTTTCTTGAGAATGTGATGTGTGTGAAGCACAAGAGAATTTGCTTGTTGTGTACTAAGAAAAAGCAGAATGAGCAGTAGATCATATTCTTTTCAAAGGGTTACATTTTCAGAAACAGACCTATTTTACTTTTTACTTCATATTTTTCTTCAGCTAAATCCACACCAACTGCAATGGCAGGGGTTTTTGTTGGTTTTGTTTGTGGTTTTGTTTGCTGGTTGTTTTTTTTTTTTACATGAGGAATGACGGAAAACAGTAAATATGGAGGAAGAACCTCAAGATTTCAGTAGTTGTACTGACTCTGTACAAAATCCATGTGAATGAAACAATATTTTTAGAAGTTTTTAGAACATTTGCTGACTTCTTTTGTAGTTAAGATGCCAGCGCTTTAAAATCCCAGTCCAGTCTATTGCCCAGTACAGGGCAGTTCCAGTACTGAATTTGAGTTTGCCCTTCTGATTTGGCCTTACTGCAAACCTCATTTGGTGATGAAGCTGGAGCACTCGGCTCTCCCTGTGGGGTTCCCAGGGCTCCCTGCAGATCCTTGTACCTCAGACTGTCTTGGTCAAAACCTTCCTATACATACAGTGTTCAATGCAGACTAATTAAGTAAACTTTTCCTTTTCTGCTTTTTCTCTTCATTTGGTATACATACTGTGTCGTGGAAAGATACACAGCAGTTACCTTGCCTCTTCTCATAGCAGATGCTGTTTACTGAAGTTTGAGCAAGCCGTGATTGCCCTTTGTTGAAATGAAGCTAAACAAAATCATGACAATTGATCATGGATCATCTTTATGTCATCAGAAAACAAAATACCTTTGGTACATCTCTTATGCTACTGCTTAAATAAAAACATCATAGCTGTATGGGGTCCTACACAACCCTCCAGCCCAGGTGGCTGCATTTATACTAGCCTTGGGAGGTGACATCAAGCCATTGGTCAAGTCTGTAGTGACAAGTAGGTCAAGCCAGTTGTATCCTCATTATCTGCAGGAGTAAATCTCGAGAGCGACTCCCTTCTTACCATGCCCTTTTCCCTCCTTCTTCCTTCCCCCTCCCTTAACTTGAATCCCTGCTGTGCTAGGGAATTGGTGCCCAGCACTCTGGCTGTGTGAACAATGAAGGAATTTGGACTGGAGTGCAATTGAAGGTCATCAGCTCTCATGAGAGCATGTAGTATAGTAGTATCATTAGCATTAGTCTGTTCAGATCGTATCCATAACACCTGTCTGTAACACCTCCAGGCTCTGTCCACTCTTTATTAAATGGGTAGAGAAGGGATTACAGCTACCTTGAGCTGTACTGCAGAAGACGTCCCTCACCGCCTGTGCAATCACAGAGGCTTTTCTGTAAGGAGAATTTGAACACATTGGCTCTCCAGCTATGCTTCACATGGACTCTGTAAACACATTAGACCCCCAAATGACGAAGTGGGAAACTGGTTGTTAAGCCACAGGTAAAAAGCCCTGTCATGGCAAAAGGTCACAGCAAAGCAGAGGCAACACAAGAGATATCAATTGATCATTCGTATGTCCTAATGATTGCAATACCTTTTGGAGATGAAGCTTTAAGTTTCTTTTTTGCCCAGTGCTTTAGCAAACTCAGTAGGTAGACTGGTAAAATCCAGCTAAAATTTATTGAAATAGCATTTTCTGTGGGCAAAATCAATGAGGATATTTTCTGACCTTGAATTATTTACATACATTCTTTGGTGGTTGTGAGTTGAATGCAAGCGTCATTTCCACTTTGTAGCAGGACTTC
Source organism: Charadrius vociferus (assembly GCF_000708025.1). NCBI lineage: Eukaryota > Metazoa > Chordata > Aves > Charadriiformes > Charadriidae > Charadrius > Charadrius vociferus. The sequence goes on from NW_009648590.1 coordinate 1,071,642, forward strand.
TTGTTTCCAAGATGTGAATGTTTTCCCCTACTTTTTCAGCTGTAAATCTGTTGTGCCTCTCAACTGTCTTGTCTCAGTTTCTACTGAAATCAATTGTACCTATTTCAAGTTGTGAACATTTCTTGTCTTTGTATGCCTGCGCCGCACACGCCCGCGCTTCAAAGCGCACAGGCTCTTCTAATCTACTTAAAATCAGACAAGTGACTGCCTCATCGTCTCATGATATCCCCATGTTCCCATGTAGTTCAGGGTCAAATTTAAAATTACTCCTCTTGTTTTTTAAAAATCCCACATAAACCCTCCATCAAATTTCAAGTACCAGCTGAAATATTTTCTTCTTTCCTCACCCAATTCTTGCCATTTCTTCTCCTCTGCTGTCACTAGTCTCTGTGATTGTATTGTTTTTAACTTAGCACGGTATTCTGGTAAACAGCCCATGTGGAAGAAAAAACAAATAACTTTTTTTTTTTTTTTAAGTATTGACTAGGGAGTGAGTAAAGCAAGTAAGCTGGTCTTCCAGTTTCAATTAAGGAATTAAAAACCCAGCAGGAGCTGATGGCATCATACCCTTTGAAGTCTGGTGATCTCAGTATATTTCTGAGTTCTGGTCAGGGCTCCCATGGGATCTGAGCTTTGACGGATGCCAGTCCATAGTCTGTGCTGTGAGATTGGGTTTTTGTGAATTGATTTATACATGGTTTTTAATATAGGCTTTGGTAATATAACATAAATGCATCACTAATCCTGTGATGATGATGATTAATTGGTAACGCACTGCATGATTCAGAATATCGAGCTGCTGGGAGAGATTTTCAGTTTATTTAAGTGACCCCATCAGTCAGAAAATCTAGCTTGGTCTGAGCCTCCAGGCCCTCTCCTATCCCTGGGAGTGACGTACAGGGGGACGGCGACTACCCCCGGTATAAATTGCTGTGGCACCATGATACGGCCAGAGCGGGCACCTGGGCTTGGAAGCTGGGAAGTGCTCTTAATCCTCCTCCCTAGACATGGCCATCGAGGGGAAATCTTGGGGATTCTGGATCAAGGAGCTGGAAGGACTTGGGGACAAAAGCTGTAAACATGAATTATGGTCATCTCTTACAGAAAAAGGAAGGGGAGAGGTATCATTCAGTAAAACCATGGATTCACTTCTGGGTAACAAAATAGCAGGAAGAATCTTCCAGTCTTGACCCGTAGACAGATTAGTTTTTCTTTTGCCAAATTTCATCGCTTATCTCACTGTTGGTTTGCTAAACTACAAACCAGGCTTTTAGTAGTGTTATCTTAACACCTATTCTAACGTCAGAAGCCCAGCTCTGGCAGGAAAGGAAAGAGAAGAAAAAGAGCGGTGAGAATGTGCATGTTACAAGGTGGATGTTTCATCGCAGTAAAGTGGCCTTTTCTCTCTGTGCTTCCGAATGAGCTGGTAAGAGGAGCCCTGCAGGGAAGCAGAGATGAATAGCGCCGGCTTGCGTGAGCTACGGACGCGGTGGGACTCCAGTACTGAAGGACAGATGTTGTTGGGTGCTTTTGTTAACGGATGATTAAGCTCCCACTCACATCTTCAACATGCTAATTATAAAGCTTCTAAATATAGAAGAGGAAAAGTCCCTCTTCCCCCTCGAGCCTATGAATAACTCGTTTTAAATATTTGCTTGTGGCAACTGTTTTCTTTAACAATTGTGGTTCCCCTGAAGAATTAGCCTTTGTAAAATGTTCCTCTTCAGGCAGGAGTTTCCTTTCTCTGCGTGTAGCTCTGATCATGTTAGCCACTGTCGGTGACAAAAATAAGGGTACAGCAGGCAATCTCTGGCAAGGCTGCATCAGCTGAAGGAGTTACTGTCCTGGCAGTTTCTTTTGCCTCTCCTCCACCACAGAGACGGCAGTACGAAACCCGCAGTCTTTGCTTAAAGCTGCCGTTGTTGGCAGTTTAAACCAAAAGGCTGAACTTTGCGCTGAAGCAGCTGATGCCCGGGGATGCACTCACATCCACCAGCTGTGCTACAAGGGTGCTGACCTGTGGCAGGGTGCTGTGCACGAGGTGGCTGGGGACAATATCTTTTTAAACCGCTGCAGCAGATTCACTTCACGTAGTCTCTTGGTGCCTTAAAAAGTCATTGCCCTCTGTTTCCCAAAGAAGTGTGGCTCCAACCTGAAAGCAGACACTGTGTTAGATTCAGGCTTGTGCACTGTCAGCCGGTGGTACGAAGGGGAGAGCACAGGCCGCCAAGTTTTAAGGACTTCAAAAGATTTATCTGGCTTGCTGAACTTCTTCGACCAACTGTGTGTGCCCTCTGAACCCACTGCAATGGCCATGCAAAACAAAATGTGTTGGATTAAGCCACTGTGAGCGCTGATTCTGAGTTTCAGTTGCAAATTGAGTCACTTGACCATCTGGGCAGGCTTAGGG
>NW_009648590.1:1074080-1122748 GCF_000708025.1 Charadrius vociferus
CACCTGTGTGTACCTCAGGTCATTAACCGCACATCCGTCAGTGGTGGCCTAAGGCTGATCACCACAGTGAAGTTACAAACCTGCAGAGACCTTACCAAGGGTAGATACACCACTTAGTCTCTAGCAACAGTATGCGAGTAGAGTGTGATGCTTATTAACTTTCAGATTTTAGTATAAAATTCCAGATATGAAGTTAGGCAAAGATCCTCCTGCAGCACCCACAGTTTTACTCCATATACTGAAAAGATGCCATTAATACCAAACCCTGTGGAATAAATGTGGAATAACACCACGTTAACCAAGCCACTATTATGAGTAAAAAAATTCAAGTGGTTTAGGTAATTCTTCAGAGGCTGTGTAGGAGTGAAAGAGCAATTCATCTAGCTAGTTGATATTCTGAGTTGTATGATTATGGGGCAAAACCAGAGCAGTTGGCAGAGTTACTTAATTCCCCCAACCCCTCCGCCCTCACTCCTCTCCGTACCTACACAGTCGCATTAACTCACGCATCTCTCTTAGAAGGATAAGGCCTGAGAATGTCATTACCAAATTCAGATACAGTTTTGTTTTTCTACTACATTCTCTTCATCTCTAAGTTTCTAGGTGCACAGGAAGGGTGGCAGTGTTTTGCAACAACTCAAAAGTAGTTATTTGGGTTCCAGTTATGGCCCACTGTCATAAATTGATGCGCAAAAGCCCATGTAGCTAAAGCCTTGACCCTGAAGAGCTAACAAACTAATGGAAAATGGTCTGAAGGGGAAACAGGAAGAAAGTGATTTGCCTGAGGGTGCACCAGAATTAAATTGCAGAGGTAGAAACATAACCCTGGGAACAGATACTTAGCCTTGAAGAAGCTGACAAGTATCGAAGCACAGAGATAAATTTTGTGCAACTGTTTATTACAATGGGAGTTGAGTGCCCATATAGCTGTAGCCAGCTACATCTTGTTGCTGCTTAAATACCTTCAAAAGTCTGTCTTAATTTTTTGTTGGGCCAGTATATGGTGGTGTTCCTTTGGCCACATGAAGGATTCATTCATCCCAAGAAGAGCAGATACTGAAATAGTGGGCACAACTCTCTTGTTGATTTCATCTCATCTAAGTCAGAAATTTTGTCCTACCCACGACTTTGTTTTGTTTTGATTGTTACAAAATACCTATTTTTAAAGCTCTTACTGGGTTGATTTTCATTAGGCTCCAGCAGCCTTCTTGTACTAGGACTGACTCACTTTATACTACACTCCTGCAGGTGTAATTGCATTAAGCTGAGTGAAGTTATTTCTAGTTTACGTAAGTAATATAGGGCCTACCTAGCGTGAGTCACCTGCTAATTTTCTTCAGCATGAGAAAAAAAAAATCTGCCTTGTTCTAATTTATGTTTTTAATGTAAGCTAAATGTAGACCCATGAGTAATACATTCCACAGCAGGTATCAAGAGTTGAATGGATGTGGCAGTTCTTCTGGCACGGCACGTGCGCAGCAGGAAAGGAAACTGAACTTACACAGATTTGGTAATATCAATAAGCCTCTTGCAGGTATGAGCACAGGACAGTCCACAGGTGGGGGAAGCTATAAAGCCACCTCCTTTAGGTCTTTCTCATTCTTTTCCTCCTGGGAAAGAGGGATAGCTTGGGTTTGTTCAGAAAGCCACGTGTCCCTTGAGCTTGACTGGAAGATGTGCCTGTTTCCAGCTTTATCCTAAAGGCAGGTTAGCAGCTAGTTCCTCTTTGCATAGACTCCTCCTGGGGAGATAAACCAGGATAGCTTGTCGTGCATCTTTTTTAAAATAATCAAACAAACCAACCCAAGGAAACCCAAATCCCTACCCTCCAGTTTTCTCTTGTTCATTCAGTCATGGATGCTAATTGCAGCCAACCACTGGTGCTGGCTGTGCTATTAAAAGAGGTACCTTTTCATTTCCTTGTTTGCAATGATCTCATTTAATGGAAGGCACCTGTAAGTGGTAGTTTGTAAGCATAAAGCAGGTAGATGTCAACATTGTCTGTGTTTCCAAAAGCAAGCTGAAGGCTATACTTGGAGACAGCTTTATGTTATCAACACTATCTTTTTAGAATGTTGGTGAGTAACATTGTTTTGAAATGCTGGAAGTTCAGGCATACAGGATTTTTTTTTTTTTTTCTGGATATCATAAGCTGCTATTGGTGTTCCTTTTAAAGCAATCTATAAACAAGGGTTCCTTTAGTTATATTCTCTTCAACTGTAACATGCAAATTCAGCGCCGGTAAATGCGGTCACTAACTTGGTACGTGTAAACCTTGACTGTAATTGGACTGCAGGTGTGGAAACAGTAAACAACAATAAGAAAAAATGTAGATATGTTTTTTAAAACTCCTATGACTAGGCAAGTGCTTTTTTCTTAGTACTGTCATCTGTGATAACACATGGTTTTCTAACGCAGTAAAAATATTGTTGAGTAAAAGAAACATTAAAGGTGAAACTCATCTGAAAAGTGATGTTATTATTTGGATGCAAAGAGCACCCTAAGGCTGGGTCACCTTTTTAAAATATACAAGAATATCTTAGCTAATCAGGAGTTAATGAATGGTATCTTTGCTCAAATGTGAAGCTTGGCTGAAAGAGAAACACTTTATAAAGCTATATGCAAGTCACTAACCAATAAAAAGAAAAGTAGTTTTGACAGTGCTGGAATGCACCATAAGACACTTTAAGGGGAAAGAATTAACTTGTAAATAACTTTGAAAATTTAAAAAGTTATATAGCAGAAATAAAAATGTAAACAAATTTGGATTTCTTAGGAATAACATATTTTAATCAGCCTGGATTGGAATGGCTACTCAGGTGGGGTTTTTTCAGCTTTTTTTCCTTTTTTTTCTTTTCCCCAAGAAAATTTAGTGAAGTTCTGTATTTTTCAGAATATAAACTTCTGAATCTAAACTCTTCAAAATGAATTTTCTACTTTTCCCCTTTCTGAAATTAAAATGAAAAAATCCCTTAGAATCAGGTATGTCCAAGTGGGCTTCTGCTTGTATGTGTCAGCATCCTGAATGCCAGTAAGCTAGAACCTTGACACTGCTAGGAATGTTTGCTCTTTTACTCCTTTGCATCTGTTCACGTTTAAATAAGTAATTCTTCACACAGTGAAGTGTAAATGAAATATTTTTAAATCCTTTTAAAGTAAATATCTAGGATTTTTAGGATTTTAAAATGGTCAGAATACAGAAGCAGGTACAAGCAGGTACAAGCAAGATTTCTAAAGGTAATACTGGATGAAACATTTGACAGCCAGGAGACGCTATTCATGCTTCTTACCAAGTATAAAATAGTACTACATTTCTTTTTGCCATGTTTCTTCTTATTTTTAAGAAACAATACCCCTTGTTTGGGTTTTCTGGGTCTGCCTTAGCCACAATTTTCCATGCACAGTAGAATCCGAGATGAAAAAGCAGAACTTGATGCCCACAGCAGTACATCCATGGTAACAATATTACCTACACATTGAAAAGGTGGGGACTGTCTGCTGGTGCATGGCTAACCAACAGGGTGTTGATCTTGCACTCCTCATCACAGTCCACACTGAGACTTGTTCCCATCACTACTTGGGAAGCTGAGAGATCATTAGATTTACTTTAAAACATAAAGGCAGAGCTGAGCTTGAGTGCAGTCAGTGCCCTGTTTTGCCAAGCACTGTGCAAAGCCATTGGAAAAGGCTGTTGTAGGATCAAGATCAGACAACACAGGTGCTGCAGCTGTCTGCAGCTAACTCTGTCGCCACGTAGGGAACCATGCTGCAGGGCTCGCGATTATTGCCTTACTCTGAGCCTTGGCAACTTGTGCCATTGCCTGCTGTAGAAGACAAAATCCACCGTGCTAAGAAGAGTAAGAAGTTTACAGCCTTTGCTGCAGTTGGTGTGGTGTAAGGGTTGGGGAGGAGAAGAGGTGCTGTCAGCATGCTTATCGGCTCTTGCCGTTCCTCATCCCGGGTTCAGGTCAGCTAGGTCCCAAAATATGTGCAACTGAAGTGAAGCTCTGTGGTGTGGTATCTGGGATTTGGTAGAGAACTTGCTAGGATCTAGACTTTCTTTTTAGAGCAAGGCTGCTGTAAAAATGCTGGGATTTTCCACTGAGTCACCACAGCCAACGTGGTTGGATGCATTACCTCCCCACCACTTCCACTTCATCTTAGTGGGCTCTCCACAGATAAGGCCATACTTACCTGCTGGACGGAGACATAAAAACTACTTTAGTAGTAAGTAGAAGTAAATTTCAGCCACTTGGACTTCCTGTTAAGTCATTTAGAGTAGTAACTCATTTTTTTTCCTAGCTGCAGCAACCCTGTCTGACAAGAAAGGGCAAGATATGCATACAGGCAAACACACACACCTTTTTCTACTGAAGTTAGTGGCCACCACCACTGAAGTTAGCAGAAGGGAATGGCTACATCAGGTCTGGGGCAATCTCATGACAGAAGTGACATCAGTTAATTGCACCTGATTTCTCACCCTCTCCTTTTCTCCTCCTCACTAGTGGAGCCTTCTTATCTCAGTTGTATTTTGTTCTTTTCCTGCAGGAGAAAATACAAGAAAACATCACAGAGGTAAGAGTAAATCGCAGAGGACTGGAAGGTATTTGTGAGTCGCCTGTCTCTTTTTGTTAGGGGTTTTGAAGGAGGATTTTCATGTTACCAGATTAGTTTTGTTCCCAGACAAATGCCATTCTACTGATTGTTTCCCCTTTTGAAGGTCCATCTTGCGCTGCTGCTGCTCCACATCCCCTCTGCTGCTAGTGGTAGTCCTCCCCTCTGACGTTAGTGGTAGTTCGCCCTGAGTAAGGACAGAAATATTTATCCTTGAGGTCAAATCCTAATAAATGTCACGCTGTTCCTTCTGTAAGATCTGCTGGTTCTAACTCCTATCGCTTACTCATGCTGTAATAACAAAATGGATTGTGGGTTTGTAGTGTTGCTAATGATCTGTGCCTTTGCAGGAGACTGAAGGAAAACGGGGATCCTGTTGATTAACAGGCCCTATTACAGCTACCTGATCTAGTTATCTTACTGCCTTCTTGCAGGAGGGAGGCCTAATGTGGGTCTTTGACAGATTCATTTTTCTTTCTTCGGAGCCCTTGTGCATGGTTGATTCAGAGCACCCACTTTCCAGCACAGAGTTTTTTGGTGCTGAGCTGACTCCCCCTCCCCTGCATGTGGAGTGTTAATTGGTGACTTAATCTCATGGCGTGCTGAGCATCTTTAGTTTGTGTTGACTTTAACTGGATTTGAGACTCCTGCAGAGTGCTTCCTAAAGACTAAACCCTGCAGCTTTGCTGAATGTGCCCTTTAATGTTGTGTGATGATGGAGGGAGCTGGCAGATAAACGAACGTGATGATGTGATGGGCTAAGACATCACAGCCACCCCTCCTGTTTGCTGTCACCCTGTGCCAAAGATGAACACTCCTATGCAGCATTGGCAGGACAGGCTACGTGTGTGCTTGTGTGTCACAGCCACAACAGCCTGAAGTGTGGTGGCTTGAGTCATGGATGAGGTGGGTTTGAGCTATGACAGTTTAGTGGAAAATACCAATTTGGAGATTTCTGTGCTGAACTGTGCAGGTGAGCATTGCGTAGTGCAAGACATGAGAAGAGGGAGAAGGTAAATATGCTCTCAGTTGTTTTCCTAAATGTGGAGCTGACACTGTAGTTCTGTTTGCAGCTCTACTTTTCTCCCAATTTCCCTTGCTGCTGCCATGATTGTTAATTAATTATGAACGTGTCTCTGGCCAGAGGTCTTGAGTTGCTGCAAGAGGATTTTTTCTGGGGCTGAGATGGTTTCCAGAATGAATGATCGCTCTGTATGTGTCTATCCCCTGCACTGCTCACATTGTCCTAAGTAATATGTCTTATTTCAGTGTATTTTCTGTGTACATAACCATGGCATCAGAGAGGTTTGTGTTCACCTCTTCTGTACGGAAGAGTTTCTCTAAGCCTCGGTAGAGAGATGAAGTATGTTAAAAGCTCCTACAAGCCCAGTACACTGTTGTATCAACGACATACAGAGACTTGAATATGTTGGTCTGTTTAAATATACCATCACAGGGTTAAGGTTTGTGCCCCAGGGGATTCTGAACTTTTTTTCTCTTGCTGTTACCCCTGTCTGCTGCCTGACTGATGGTTGTGTGGCCGATGGGCTTTGTGGTCCTCTTGTGTCTAACAACTGGTGTGAGCTCTATGGAGGCAAGAGGCCACTCCAGGTACCGACACTCAGCAGTTGCTGAGCAGGTACTCCTGATAGCCCTCCGGCTGGCAGCCAGCGCCAGCTGAGCAAGGTTGTGTAGCGCAGTGGGGTAGCTGCTGTGGCTGGGAACCATGCTTTGCCAGCACTTAGGGCAAATTAGCTGGCTAGTAAGCTTCTGACTTGAACTTGCCACCTGCTGTGTGACTGAGGTATGATGCTAAATGGGAAACTGCACATCTGGTGCAGAAGCGTAACATCCAGCTAAAGGAAGTGGTAGGACAGCAGTTCATTTGAAGGTTGGTTTTGAGTAGATCTTTGTTGAGTTGGTAATTCCAGGAATGAACATAAACTGATCACTTGGCTCAGGTCTCCACCTTCACTTATCACATTCATCTGTTGTGGGGTTTTCTTTTTCCCTCTGTTACGTTTTTTCAAAATGATCTCGGCAGTTCCTATGTCACCAGGCTCTGGAGGGTGACTGGTGATCTTTTGCTTGCTTTTGCATCTTCTTTTTGTTTCTCTTTGGAGAGTGTTGTCACATAAGAATGCCTAGATGATAGTAAGCAGCGCTTAGCTATGTAGGAGAAACACTGCTGTTCTCTGTACCTTGTGGTGTAAAGAAACAGCCCTGAGCGCAGACCTGTTGGGAAGGAAGATGAGGTACGTGTAAGAAAACTTGAGGAGAAAGAGTAAAATCTGATCCATTCTAAAATTGTCATTGGAAATGACAGACACTGACTCTTGCATTGATCATTCTGTTAACTGTGTTGACTCCCAACGCTTTTGTAACAATAATGTATTGATATGATTTTCCTCATAAACTTGAAAGTTTCACAGCTGTCTAGACAACGCTAATTTCATTAGCCCCAACCTAGTAATTGCATCTGAACCACTGAACTGTGATGTAGATTAATCACAGCAATGCCAGAGAAGCAGGATATTTAATCAGAACTTGGGTCATCTATCATCCTTCTGTCTAGTTCCCCTTTGGTAAGTGAATAGTGGATAACTTGTTAAATAGAGACTGGAGAGGGAGTCAGCGAGAGGGAGAACTAGACAGAAAGCCAAAGCTGCCTTGAACTTTCAAGTCCTGTGTTGGTTTTGCTTTCTCTGGAGCACTTGAGACCTTAGTCGTGTTTGATTTGACTGTTGAGACTCCCAGTTATCCTGAAGATAACCAGCTGTGGGCTGCCCATGTTTTCCTGGAAGGTGCTTGGCACCTTCAGCTCTCTGGGAGATTAAAAGGGAAATGAGCCTTTCACATAGCCCCTGGCAGTCTCCTCCTAGATTAGGTTTCTCTGCTTGGGTGACATTCAGCTAGTGCAGTCAGTTTTGCACTTCTAAGGACTCACGGAAGTCCTATTTATCTTCTCAAAATTTGTCAGATAAATAATCTGTGTTAGTATACATTTGTGTTGGTATACATTTTCCTCCATTATGATCCCCAGCCATGCATTTTTACTCTGCCAGTAACACAGAATTGCACGTGGTGGTGTTTTAGTTTAGCTGCATGTTGGTTAATTGTACAGTTTAATTTTCTATTAAGATGCAAATGCTTCTTTTACAGTGAACTCATTTTAGATAAAAGTCAAGTAACAAGAGTGCTGATATTTTATCCATCCTTCATGGATGGATTTTTTTTCCCCTCCTTAAGTACCTGTTAATGCTATACATGAAGTACAAAGTAGAAAAGGAAATGTAACCAAAGTGCCTTTGAAATATAGCTGTGACCCTGAAAGAAGCATCCTAACGGGCCCTGCAACATACTAATGTGATTTCTTTAAAAAAGATTGTACTCTAATTAAAAAAGGTTGGCATCTGATACAAACCACATGGCCGGAACATAAAGCCTTCCCTAATTTTCATAAGGGTTTTGTTGTTTCCACTTCAGACGATCAGGCAGGAAACTCATAAACCAGAGATCTTTTCCATCCCTTTCCCTCATTTTCCTGTTCTTTCTCATCTGTGTCTGTGCTTCTCAGTTCCAGTTTGCTCCAGCATTTAGTTAGTATACTCGTGGGGGAAAATGCGAATGTGAACATGTTCTTCCTTAAAAAATAGTGTGTGGTGTATTTATGTTAGTGTGTAGCACAAGAGGTGAAACCATATATGCAGAAATAGTGTTACATACAAAATAAATGGGAAAGTGCATTTTTTTTTCCCCAACTGTAGTTCAGAGTTGTTTTTAGGGTTACCCGTGCTGCTACCTCTTCAGACTAAAATAATCCACTGTCACTTTTGTTTTATTTTAAAATGCAGGTAAAGTCTCATTGTAGGTAATCTTTAGGTTAGGTGTTTAGTCAGGACCAGATCCTATGAGGAAAACTGTACTGGGATTAATCTCGTCCTTTAGTGCTGTTAGGACACATTAAAGTGATCTTCATTGAAATGAAGCATCACTGCTCTCTCAAAGCTGATTGAGTAAGGGCATTATATAGAATCATAGAATCGTAGAATGGTTTAGGTTAGAAAGGACCTTAAAGATCATCGAGTTCCAACCCCCCTGCCATGGGCAGGGACACCTCCCACTAGAGGTAGTTATATGGCGGTAGTTGTCACTGCCATTGATAGAATAATGTAGACAGAAGGGGACCTCTGGAGGTCGACTCTTACTTCCAGCTCATGGTGCTTGAGAACATAACTGTGGCCCTGATTAACTCTTGGCCAAGTTACTTAATTTGACAATATGCTTAGTCCTTAGTTCTGATACCATTTTATTTCCACAGCTTATCTATTGACCTTACAAGGTTATCTTAATTACAAATAATAAAAATACCCCTAATTCCTTAAGCTGTGCCAGTAATTATAATACTGCTTAGCTCAAGTTTTTCTTTATATATATAGTATCCGAGCAACGCCAGCAATATAGGATGCATTAAAGGCTGATACCCTAATCAGTAGCATGCACACACAATGTATGACTCGATGTGTCAAAATTCTTTGTAAAGCGTAGTCGTCTGGGTGCTGAGACCTCCTCGGCTCCCGGTAACTTCAGTAGGACTTTTTGAAACTCTGCACTTCGGGGAAACTGATGTTAAATTTTCAATTCAGGGCTGGTGGGCATTGTACAAAAAGAGACGTGTTGACTTATTTCTATAATATCACAAGTGGAGCTGGTTCCGTTAAATTTAACGAACGTGTAATCTCAGTAAAAAAGGTATTGATTTGTTGAGTGCTCAGTATTCATTGCACTGCAGAATCATAGGTGCTTTGGGAAAAAATTGAACGTGGTCGTGTAAGTAAAGCTTATAATCAATCTGTATGTGAAGGGGGCAAATTAAAGTGACATTGGCAGCCTTAATTCAGTATTTCCTAGCTTTCTGGGTGTTTTATTTGCAACCTGAGTGATCTTCTAATGTGGCTTAAGTGCAATCAGATACTGGCAGCATTACACAGCTCTGAAAAAGAGACTACGATTCAAGTTAACAAAGCTAAGTGGAGTTTGTGCTTTAATACACGGAGAAAGTTTATATTACGTGGCTATGTATAGGGAAACCTCATGTTGAGAGGAGAGGAAGAAACCTATCTCCTAGAAAATCCCAGCTTTTGTCCTCTTAACACTTTCTATAAGAGGAAAACATTGGAAATGACAGAGGCATACAAGCCCTCCAGCTTTCTGTCCTTCTCCTATTTCTGGAAGATGCAGTGAGATTGGACCCCGTGCAGGTTCATACTTCCGCCCCCTTCCCCCCACTTTTGAAATCTTGCTTAGTTTTTCTACCTGAAAAGGAGGCAGCCGTTTCTTAATATGATGGCTCTGGTAGAGGCAGGTATAAATTTTGGATTCCTGACATGAGTAGTGAAACTTAACTTTCTCCAGAGCAGGACGAAGTTCAAAATAATTATGAAACATGATTAAATAGTGACCAAATCATTCTTACTGATATATATTCCTATTATTTTACTCAAATTAATTTTATTCCTTATCTTATATTATATATATTATATAGTGCTGAATAATTATCAATAAGTAAAAGTCCTTAATCATTAATGACTATTAAAATATTGAATATTACTAAGCATAGTTTTTCCGCTGATTTACAATACCTAAAAAATTACAGATTGTGCAGAATTTGTCCTAACAATAATGCATCTTCCTTTATAAGGAATGGACTTTGCCAAATTTGAAAATGGAAAAAGTAGGTTATGCTACTTATATACTATGATGACAGGTGTCCTTGCCTATCAAAACAAAGTTATGTCCAGGTTTTTCCTAATTGTGTTCATGTTTAGGTGAAATTCAGCCGTAAACTTCAGTATCATTTCAGCAGAACTGATAACATACTCCTACTTTTGCATTGGTCCTTTATTGGTGCTTTCTTTTTTAAAATTCTTCGTGCCTGACAAGTTTTCCTGATTCAAATCTTGTGGAGAGGGCAGAGCAGAAGTAGTCTTGTACCTTCTACTACTTTTCTCTAGGCTTTGTTATGAAAAGTTGTCCGGAAAACAGCTGCTGGAGAATAGGTTTTGCACTAGCTATGCACCCAGCTGATTAACAGTCTAAAAATAGATGATATCGATTAGATACGCTATAGCCTTATGATATTTTGGCACTTCGTTTCCACCAATTGGAACCAAACAAAATAGTGTGTGTATGAATCTGGAAAGCTTCATGGAGACGAATAAATCCAGTCTCCTGACACCTTCCTGTGGGGTTAGTTTGGCTTCTTTCAGTGACATCCAGTGCCCTTCTCACTGACTTATTTTTAGCTAAATTGAAGTGGCTTGCTTTTTACTTCAGAGTTTTGTGGTGTTCATTCCTTTACATGTATGGAATATAATTCTGCTTGTGGGTACACAGGTACCAGTAAGTGTTCATGTCCATTTTATTTAATCTGAGATCCTTTACTGAGGCATGTTCAGAGAATTAGATTACAATTTGATGAGAGGATGTAACAGGGAGTTCTCCCATGATTTACACATAATTTGTATAAGAAGGATAATAAAACTTAATGAAGAATTCAGTTAACTCCTATATTATTGCCTATTAGATATGATCTTTCTGTAAAATACTATTGATTTTTTTTTGTTGTTTTTTGTTTTGCCCCTCAGAAGTGAATTACTCAGACTCAATGCATGCAACCCAGTGAAACTTCCTTAGTTAAAATGACATTAACTTTGATGGTCATGTTGGTAGCATAAGAGGAGGGAAACTAAGATGGTTGCTACTCATGCAATCCTGTGGATTGTGCTGCTAGTAAGGGACCTTCTTTTGTTGGAGTCCAGTGTAACTGTTAGCAAAGGTAGAGGCTGCTCTCTAGGATTTCTCTTTTTGTCCTTATTTGCACTGCAATTTCTTGTTAATCTCTCAATGTTCACAGATCTGCATAAGTATCTGAAAACAATTCTGGTTTTATTTCCTGAAACAAGTGTTAACACAAATGTTAACACATCTGTCTCCAGTCCTTCCTTCCCAAGCTGCCATTACCCATTGCCTTGTTTCTCCTCATACTTCATCCTTCTTTCCTAACTATGTATAATCCACAGCATAAGGAGGACAGGTGTTAGTCTTGACTGTCTGTATCCCACTGGTCTTCCACTAACAGGCTACACACAGAAGCAGAGAGTCTTGTCTGTCGAAAAGCTTTCCCTCCAAGGAAAAGCTCAAGAAACAAGTGGGAAACCCTAAGGTTTGGGTTCCCACTGCCACTTGCTGCTCCTAGGCTGTATCACTCTACCCTTCAGTTGACCATCCAGAAGTTCCTAGGGAATAAAACACCAAAAGAAGGAAGAAAACAAAATAATTTAAATGAATTATTTTTTTTAAAACAGAATGCTAAATTGTTTCTGGTGAAATGAATAATGCCAACAACCGCTAATGAGTTGACCCCTCGGAACTGGTACTTCAAGTAGCAGACAGGTAATCCATTGATTTTTCCCATCAAGCATTTATAATGTACGAGCTATAGCAACTTCTAGGCAATTTTCAGTACACTGGGTAATTACAAAAAGCCAGTCATTTAAATTACCCTAAGATGCAGCATTTCCATGACTAATTCAGAACTCCTATGTCTTAGCTGTGTCTCAAATTCAATTTGAATTGATAATGAGTTGTTTTAATCCCTCTCTTTGATTTAGTGGTCAGACCAAAGGACAACATTTTTTGGGGGGTAAGGAGGAGAGAGGGAGAAAGGAAAAAAAACCACGTTAGTGACTGACATTATTTTGGCAGTTAATGTGGGAATGAGCTTTTACTTGGGGACTTCCTCTGGGGGAGGGCAATATAATTGAAGTCCTGTATAAGCTTCCAGCCTTCAAAATCTCTCACTTCCTAAATGTGTGTCTCCCTTGCAAATTATGAAGAGGGAATCCTAAGGCATTTTGTTAAAAAATATTTCAGATGCAAGGGATGAGGCATCCTTGCTGAGATAATTTGCCCCAGGAGAGAATCAGCTATCTCCTGGCAGTGTGACTTTTTCTCAAGAGAAATTTCTCACTTTTAATGTGGATTACACTGGAGCCACTAACAAGTCTTATCAAATCTCGGAAAGCTATAAACCCTCTTTCCTTATTGCCCCATCAGACAGTCTCTCTGTTTGATTTCTACTGATTAAGCTCTGTGTTTGCTTTAGCGCATTCTCAATAGACTATTCAGGTATTATGAATATTTTTTTTTTTCCCCTAACAAATGTATTTTGTTTGCCCTGTTCTCCTGCCTATTTTGAGATGATAACTTGGGGATGGCATTTAACTTTAATTAGATGACAGGTGAAGAAGTCCTCCAGATCTTTATGCCATATCTACACAGACACTGCATTCTCTCTGGGCCAAAGGATTTATCGCACATTAAGGTGAAAACATCTATGATAGTCTCTTGTGAAGACATTGGCAACCCCTAGCTGAGTGCCATGCCATCTCCCCAGGCACAGGGGAACATGGCTAGTAATGTATTTTGACAGACTGGCTCCCAAGTGTTAATACCAAAAAAAGAAAATAAGCCTTAAGTAGAAACAAAGGACTTGAGCTTTCTTTGTGTGTGCATTAGTTTAAATGGGAATCGCACGTTAATGTAAATACATGTTTCAGTTAGCACCACCACAGAGAAGATTAAGAAGCAATTTACTGTGGTTTTTGACTGGTGTATCTCCTTCCCTCAATCCCATCCATCTACTGATGAGCTGGAAGAAATGCGGACCCCGTTACAGAATTCCATGTGTATTTTTCCGGGCTTTGAATTAATGTTATGCTCCAGTGGATGATGATGTTAGACCATCATCATGCAGAGGAACAGTTGTTCTCCTGCTAGGGAGGAAGTTCTCAAGTAGAAACATCCAGTTGTTTTGTACTTACCTGCACGTACTATGCTTCACAAGGGCTTCATAAAATATCTGAGGTATTTATATTATGGATTTGTTGTTTGACCTTACTTGGAGATACTAATATGCCTGATTGCACAGATGGATGAGCAGGTACATGCATGATAGGTACATTAGATGCATCCAGCTTAATAAGACTGATCCCAAGCTCTCAAGAGTACAGTTTGGCATGATCATTTCCAAAGATGTGTTGTGGGTTTTTTGTGTTGTGCTATTTTCAGGTTTTTTTTTTTTTCTCAGCCAGCTTTTGGGAACAATTGTAGCAGAGAACTGCTTTCTCACAAGATGTAGGGGTGGGACTTTGGACATCTGGGCCTCCAATGCTTGGTCAGAAAACCTTTTCTTAAGTTTGTGCATTTTTCAGTACAGCTGCTTATTCTTAACCTTCATTCTGATTCACAGAGTACTTAAACCCGTGTTTCCCTTCACTTAGCTGCAAGCATACCTTCAGAGAGAAGAAATAACAATTGTGCTATAGTTAAACGATGATCTCCTAAGGTTATTACTCTTAACATGTACAAGTGTCTTACTTCTGTGCTCCTGTGCAACACATTCAGATTTATTGGTGCGTGAAATTAAGGTTCATAGCTTTGGAACCTTTCTTAACTAATATTTACATAGAACATGTTTTCAACTTATGTTTAATTATTGTCTCAATTGGGACCAGCTTTTTTAAAAAGGGGGTGGGGAATTCTCTTAAGTTTGTTGTCAGAAAACAATGCTTTGGGCAGTGCAGAAAGTGCGCTCTGGACTTGCTGGTCAGTGATACCCGGTTATTCTAGGCTTGTAGACCATTGTCTCATCAGGTTGCTTTTCAGAGTCTGAGATGTTAATAGTAATGAGTGGATAGGATGTAAGTGGTTCTTTCTTGGGTTCTTGCTTGTTCTTCCTGGGAAAATTCACAGCAGATAGCACTTTTTTTCCCCCCTTTTTTTTTTTAACCAAAAAAGAGTAAAATTTTTAAAAAGTGAGACATGCTGACAACATTTCAAGTAAACCAGTTCTGTACATGGAATCTGTTTATTCTGATTTCTTTGTCTACTAAAAGATAGTTTTAAATTCTAGGGTTTTTTTCTCCTGTTCCTATCAAAACAGGTACTACCATAACTGAGTTCCACATGGGCCGATAATTTCTCTATTGGAGGTTTTTTCAGCTACCTAATAACATTTCAACAAATTCTGGCAGTACTTAGTGATTATTAAGGACGACTTCTCCAGTTTTGTCTTGTAGTCAAGACAAAAATACTTATCTAGTACCCACTGCAGGAGCTGGTGGGATCCATGCTCCAGAACGGCAATGGTCCTGTGATTTACATCTCATGGTTTTGTGAAATAAGTTATTGGCATCAGAGCATTTGGTTAAGCCCCTCCAAAATGAAACGACATGTTGTTTCTAAAGAGAATGCTCAAGCAATGAGCAAGCACAGAGACTAAGGTACCGTCCAGCCTCTGCTGAGCTGTGCTTGTGTAGGTCATGATTAAAGCATAGTGAAGAAATAAAAATTTTGACTATGAATGCTAACTGTGTTGCATATGGCTAAATAAGTGAGTTTGATATCCCAGGCAGCCGGTCCAACACCTTTTGCCAGCAATAGATTTGCTTAGAAAAGAAAACCAAGACTGTCATAAAAATATGTTGTTCAGGCTCTGAAAAGCAATCAGCTTGTTGCTGCTTTCTCTTTAGACTGGCTAAGCCATATGAATGGCTGTACTTCAGCTTTCTTACAGATTGCAGTTGTGATATTTTTCAATATTTTTTTTTCTTCCCTGGCAATACTGTGGATGTTTTCAGATTGTGATGACAAATGCTCCTTCTGGGAGTTTCTGCACTAATAAACAATGGCGACAACAACTTGCTCTATTTCATGTTATAGCTTCAATTTTAATGACTCATGAGACAGAAAGAACTTGAGCACCGATCTGTTCATTGACAGAGCTTAAAGACACCAAGGACTGAAGTGACTAGTAGGTATCATTAATCAGCTATGTCAAGCAGTGCTGTGTTTTGATGTCCGTCTTAAAGAAAACTCTAAAAGCTGGACCAGGTGAATTCATCTCCAGTCCTGTCCTAAAGCTTGCCAAGGTGAGGCGCTGGAGGGCTGACAAGCACCACAACTTCTAGAGGTGAGAACTTTACCCACAGAGCCTGAAGGACTCAGCCCTCAGCGTGCGGTTGCTTAGAGGGCAGTGCTGGAGGTCATTCAACATCAGGGTCTGGAAGGATTGTCACAGCTATGTCACACCTGGAAGCAGTGAATATCAGTGTGTTACAAGGATACACAGAATAGATGCACCTGTCCTGTTTTTAAAGTGAGATGTGAATTAGCTGCAGACCCCAACAGTTTAGCAGACAATTCATTTGAGGAAAATCCTAAATATCTGAAGGTTTTGACGCTTTTTGGGACCAGACCAGAAGAAGTTTGGTGATGGCAGAAACAGCCTCTCCCAAATCTCTCGGAACTTTCCAAATGACCATCCCAACACATGTGATTTGTTCAGTTTCATTTCATCTCCGTTCTCAGCTGGATGGTCTGTGCTTTATTTTTCAGTAAATCTGTACAACAGCTCGAACAGTGAGCTCCAGTCTTCATTGCCTCACTCATCATTGATCAGATCATTCACCAAATGATGCCTACACTGTGTTATTACTTGCTTTTCATATAATGAGAAAAATATGTGGGAAAAATTACCATGAGTTTATCCCTTGAATCTAGACCACACTTTTAAGACAATTCTTTCAGCAGATCTGCTTTTTATATTATTCTTTCCCCTCTTGACTACCATTTTTATCTCCTGACATTTATGTCATGTTAGCACTTCAGCCACAAAGTGTAGAAAAATATTTACTCTGTTTGCTGCATCGTCTTGCTCCCAGTTACAGCAGATGTGTTTGCATCGCTTTTCAATTTGAAGGTGCGTGAGCGCAGATTCAAGTTAGGCTAAAGGCTAAACTCAGCTCTCTGCTGAGCAAATTGCTCTGCTTGCTGACAATTGTAACTTCTTGTGAATGCATGTAAGAATAAAGTTGGTATTAAGATTACAAGATTTATGGGGCAGCGAAGACGTCTTTTTCTTCTGCTAGAACATGTGTCTGAATCAAATGGTTCCATTCATTCAGAGGGCTGTAATAAGACCACTGAGGAAGCTCAATGAGTACTTAGTTGCAGAGATGGTGGTTGGAAAAGATTCAGGTTTTTTTTCTCCTTGTTGTTGCAAAGTAGGTTGAAGAGGTTTTTCTGAAATTTTATCAATTGCAAAAAAAAAAAAAATCTATTGGGGAAAATATTTTGGAATGAAAATATTTGGGATCTGGATTTTTTGGAAAAACTACTTTGCAAATTGGGTTCAAAGTTTTCTATTTTGTTATTTTGTGGGTTATTTTGTGTCATTGTTTTGATGTAATTTTAAAATAAATGAGGAAAAAAATAATTTACCACAAGGTCATTGCTTCAGCTGACTATGTTATTTTCCCAGGGTTGTGGTGGGGTTGTGGGAAGCCTTTACAATCTTCAGTGGTCTCATGACTTAGGACTTACTAAAATATATTGACCAGAAGAAGCATCCCTTGTCTCCTTTTACAATTAAACCAACTGATCCTTTGTCAGTTGAAGTTACTGTGATTCGTGCTGTAAACCTACTCCAAAAATGTAGACATTTCTACAAAGCAAACATTCGCATTTTGGAGTTGAATCAAACCTAATGAGTAAACTTCAGTCCATAAATGTGCTCATTGACTAAATCTTACTGTGTCAATCTACTGGAGGTGGGACCCTTGAACCACGCGGGTATTTTGAGAGCCAATGAACTGTCTTATGTGGGGCTTCATAATTAGAGATGATGCTTCTGGAGGAGATTATTGTCTGCTGCAGAAAGATTATTCCCCTGTTTAGAAAGAATTATAAACTTACCAGAATTAGACATCTGGTCATTCACCTTCTTGGCAAAAGCCTCCGGAAATGATTGATGGCTCATAGTCCAGCACAAACACAAGGGTCTGCCAGTGCTGTAAATTCCTCTGTTGTCTGTACATCCAGATTAAAACCTCAGTGCTGTTCCTACAGTCCGTGAACTAATAGCAGGCTCAGTAGTTGGATCTTAGCTCACTGAAAAACAGAAAGCTTGTTATTTGATCAGAAAATCAGGTATCACAGTTATTAGGTGTTAGCCATTTCTCAGATCTGAAGAAGGATTTTGAAGTCTGGAAGCGCATCTTCTAGTGCTATCAGTGGGACTCCCACAGATTTAATCTCAAACAGAGGACAGTTGCTGACACATAGACATCTTATGTTGTTTCACAAAACCGTGTGGCCTCTGACTTCCAAAGGACACGGGTCTTCCGTATGTCTTGTGTGCCAACCCACTGCAGATTCTTTGGATGCTGAGGGTGCTTCAAATGTCCTGACATAGGTTTCTTTACGTCACTGATTGTCACCCTTGTCACTGTAAATTCAGGCTGAAATACAGTTGCAAACTGGGTTTTGCTGAACAACCAAACTTCTAGATGCTGTAGACACATCTTAGGTCACTATCAGGACAAAGGTATTATTTAAATGTTCTCCTGTTACTGTAGTATCAAAATCGTACATAATATTGGAAAAGTAATAGTAATGGGAAATGTGATCTGTGTGTGAATATGTGTTCGTAGGCAAAGAAGGGAAGGAGGAAACGAGTGGGTAGTACTGGGAAAGTAAAGGTGGATTATAGGGCTGTTCAGCTTTGTTCCATGATACAAAAACCAGTCGAGGTTGCAGTCAAGGCTGCTAAGTGGTTTATAGGAAATCAGTTTGATGACTTAAGTGGTTTTCCCAAACATACCCATATCCCACAAGCAGTACCAAGCTATGATGCCTAGTCTAGATGAGAAAAAAGATGGGTTTAATGCATCATATGTCTTATCTTAGTGGGTGTGTTTAAAAGTCTTTAAGAGGACTCTCCAATGCAAGGAGAAACACTGAATATCCATGTGTTAGCCAGCCGAGAGAATTCTATGTGCTCTGTCTGCTCCAGTGGTTTAAAACTTGTTAGCTAACACAGATATTGTTTTCTGTTATTTGAAAACCATTTTATCCCAACTTGTATATAGTGTTACTGTCTGTTTTCAGGGCTCTTCCAAGCTAGTGTGAGGAGACACTGGCAAAAATCTTCTGGGAAAGGCAAGAAACTTTCATCTCCAAGAATAGCTCTTAGGTAATTATAATGACGACCACCACCTTCTCACAAAGTGAAAGAATGACCAAGCAAATTAGTGAATGTTGATTAAACACTATTCTGGCTAGAAGTGATTAATTTTTAAAAGCTGATTTTTTTCAAACAGAGCTTTTAGGAGGAGAACTGTACAGTAGATAATTGCTCAGGTCTAAATGTAGCTCTGTGACTGTATCAATGCGCAGAGATCATGCGGCAGTTTCCTCACACACCAAGAGTGTGCATGGTGAGAAAGCTTCTGGGGGATCATCTTCTCAGAAACGTTCTCATTACACATTTACAGTCATCAGTGAAACTAATGGTTGTGACTGAAGAAACTATAAAGCTGTTTTGCCTCTTGCCCTTTGAATAAGTTGACTGTCTTCTTTCATACTGACTGTTTCTAAGCCACGCTAAAGCACGCTTTGTAGACAGCACACAGCCTGTTTTGTAGTGTGTGGACACGGCTTGGTGACTACTCAAAACCTCTAACTGATGAAAATTACCCTTGGTGAGAAATGGAAGAAACCCATGCGAAGACTGTGTCCTGTGTAACGTTTTTCCCCTCCCTGTGAACTACTTACTCTTGCATGGGACTGCAGCACCTCATTCTGTCACTTACTAAGAACAGCGGTGACGTATTATTTTTCGCAGTACAGAGAGATAAAATAATCTCATTGTGGTAAGTTAGCTTGAATTGTCACTTCACGTTGCCATTCCTGAGACATTTGTTCAGCGTCTGTTTACTGCCTGGGTCTTATCAACACTTCCCAAGCTGTACTGTTTGGAAACCTTAGGCTTGAAACTTTGCCAGTACTGCTGAATAGTTCCAGTAATATTTTTTGTTACCTGCTTTTTGACTTAACATATGCCACAGGCTACATGGAGAGTCATATAAGGATTCACTTGTTTGATGCTGGTATCCTATCCAAAGAATACAACCGTAATAAAAGGGGAAAAACAACCTAGGCAGCTGGGTGTATTATCAAATAGAGCAACTGTATAGGTCTTCAAAGGATCAAACAGCTCATCAACTGAAACTTACAGAGTCCTGAATGGAAATACGTCCTTTTTTTAAAGTTGCACTGGTTCTGTTTTTTAAATAGGAATGTTATCGTACAGTGTGAATCATCGCAGAGAATAATAAGCTACAGACCTTGCAGAAGGGAAGTTATGTTTGCCCTTTCTGGAAAAATACATTTGCAAGGAAGTATTGCGGTTTAGGTAGCATGACCTTGCCTAAAAGTCATATTTCCCCTTTGCTTTGTGTGATATGTTTAACATTCCAGTCTTCCTATTTGTTAGTTTGGAATAATCAGCAGCGGGTTTGCAGATCTGCGGGAGCTTTTTCAAACGACCTAAAGTTCACTTTTAATGTTAGTTCAGAGTATCTCTAAACCTTAGCTAAATGTTTTATTAAATTTGATAGGTCACTTTTAACCACCATTTTTTATTTATTTTTAATCATTAAAATGATTAATCTTTTCTCATCTCAATTTTTTTTTTTTTAAATCCCCTGTATCCACTGCTGATCTAGTAAGAAGATGTCTTAAAAACTGTTCTGCTGGATGTTTTCCACTTACTTGCCTGTTACTTTATAAACTAATGTTATGTAACAGAAATAAGTTAGAGGGGAAGTATTTTGTTGTTTGGCACTCCTCGGATTATGAAACAATGTTTACTTCACTTAAAATACTGAATCCATTCCAGGCATGAATAAAACTTTGAAAGGTATTATTTATGGAAAGAAATAGTAGACTTCCTCCATATTTTAAAGGAGGATTTTTAAAATGTTAAGGGTCATCAGTCAAACCCTCACTGAAACTTCACAAGGGGTTTGGAAGACTTTGTTTGTTCATTTTTTCCCCTGTACAAACGCACAAGGACATCTAACAGTCAAGCATTCAACTTGTTAAGAGTTACATCTTGTATCTTGAAAAGTACAACATATGCTGTTGTAGCCTTTATAAAAGCATTCAGAGTTCGACTCTTTTCTTACCCTCCAGAAGGGTACTGCGATAAATGCTGGAGAGCTGACGGACTTTCTTTTTTTCAGGAGCTTGTTATGGGAAATAGTCGTCACATTTGAGCGACTCCACAGTCTGATAATTCACATACGGTCAGTCACTGTGTGCGTGTGTGGGTGTGCAGTGTAGTGGGGCAGGCGAAGGCAGGACAGCAAAGCTTTTGCGTAGGGTTTTGACAGGAGCCTGTTTATGTGCCTTTACAGAGGAGGAAATAAATAGACAGAGTGAAACTCTGGCTCTTAAAAAACAATTCTACTTATTTCAGTTTGTGCAACTTTTCCTCTTTAGGCTTTTGAGCTGATTGCAAAGTGCCTAATTCGTGTTAAAGTTGTGCAACCAGCTCTCTTAGGCTAAGCTTTTGGAGACTGGAGGTCTCTTCTCATCTCTTTCTGTCCTCTGCCCTGGCCCTCACCTCCCATAGGTTATAATTGGGACTGGACAGGATGACTGTAAAGACATGATCTCCCATACCATCTACGTGACAACTCAAATGCCAAGATGCTCCGTCAGAAAAATTATATCTTAAGCCCTCATTCAGGCCTCATGCTGGAATGGTTACAAAATAAACCTCCAGATAAAAGGATATTTTACATCTGAATCATGAAACAGAGGTGCAGGTGAAGGCTGGGGTGCTGAGGTGCGGGGACGGAGCCAAGGTTGCGTTGGGGTCAAGCTGGGAGACAACCACCACGCCTGCCTGTCTTAGAAACACTGCCTTTCCTTATTCTCACAGTCTCAACGTTTCTGTGCACAGTCTGTCTCCCACTTTAGATGTCTTCCCTCTCTGTTTTCAGTTAATTTGGTATATGTACTGAGTTAATTATCTCACAGGGATAATTGCTGAAAGGTAGAGTGGCTTTCAGGGTGGAGTTATATGCAACTAATACAAGTGTTTGAGATTGAACTGGGGCACAAGTGCTGGTTAGGTAAGTAATATGAATGGTCCCCAGCCTTGAAGACAATTAACAATCTAAGCAAGACAGTTCTAAACCAGCAAGTCACACTGGGAAACCCTGAGGAATAAATGAGAGGAATTGGAAGAATTATTGCTTGCTGTGCACTTGCTATAAGTTCAGTTCCAGCCTGTTTAATATTATTAGGGACAGTTGTTTTCACTGCAGTGTTTGGCTTTAAGTGCTTAGTTGATTTTGTGAACAGCTCTTGTTAAGGGTAGAATTCATCTTGCCTAATTGTATTCGTCTGCCAAGGGGAGATTTAGTGGAACGTGATTCTGTGAGTGACTGTAAAGGGAGCTTAAGGAGAAAACCCTGGAGAAAAGAGTAAACATCTATTTAGATGGCCAGTGTTAGGTGATGTGACTCCAGCCCTGCTTTGCCCTGCTCAGTTCTACAGGCACATATATATGTATAAATAAAATAACATGGACTGTGGGTTCAGGGCTATGAACATGAGCCTTATATCTCGTAAGGTATGTTGTGTGCTTATTAGGGAACTTTTTTTGCGGAATAACTTAAGTGTAGGAGTGTTATCCTAGTTTAGTTAATGGTAGATTATCTGGAGTTTACTTTTGTGCTTATTTGTCTTAAATATAAGTCTCTTTAACACCTCTGTCTCATGTAAATGCCTGTAATTTTTACTAAAAAGGAAAAATGTACGTAATTGCATGCACCAGGTTAAATTTATCTGCTTCTGACTACCACCTTTTCCTTGCAGGCAGATCTGTGATTGCCACTGAATTAGAGGATTTTTTCCCCCAGACTCTAGTCCCTCAGGTTGGAAGGGACCTGAGGAGGTCCTCACTCCAATCTCCTGCTCAAGACAGGCTCAGCAATGAGCTCAGACCTGGTTGTTTGGGGATATATCCAGATGGGCCTGGAAAATCTCCAAGGATGGATCCTGCACAAACCCTCTGTTTTGCTGCCTGGCTATCCTCAGGGGAGAAGTTCTCCACCTTTGGTTGGCCCTCTAGTGCTTAAATCAAGAAGCTATCCTTGACACCACGCAGAAATATCCTGCATGGCCTGAGTCTGGCCATGTTGCCATGTAAGCTGCTTCTTCAGATAGAGGGCCAATCCCGCTCTTCGTTTTCCTTGCCTGCCTTTCCTGAAGAGCATGTATACCTGTCCATCACAGCATGCCAGTTGTGCAAGCCATCCCGCCATGCCTTTTATTCCAACCATGCCACAGTTCTGTGGCTGCATGTGGAGCTTTAGTTCCTCCTGTTTGTTTATGGTGCTCACATGGATGAGCAGTGGGGGGTAACAGTCTGAGGGCTGGAAAAGACTCAAGAATTTCTTTACCACATCCCAGATAAGCAGCAAACCTGAGACAACAGGTCAAACCAACAGAAGGATTTCTCTCTCCCTTGCAGGAAGGAGTCTACAACAGTTGTCACTCCCAGTTTCTTCTTTATGCACAAACTTGGTTGAGGTTTAGCTGACTTTGATACCTCCCCTGATGAAACTGACCTTTCTCCCCTGTTTCCAAAACTAGAAGTGGAGAATAAGCCACAGTTGTCTTGCTAGAAATGACAAGTTTCAGTCTTTCCCCATCTAGGGAGTTTCAATCCCTTCAGTCTAGTCTCTAGATTTCCCTCCTGCCTTGCAACACCAGTTTTGGATTCTTAGCTCTGCAGGGCCTCTGCAAAGATGGTGTTGATTTCCTGTTCTTCCTCCCTTATGATCTGCATGCTCACATCTTCTCACAGCTCCTTCTCCTGGCACTCAAGTCCCACAGCATACTTCTCGCAGGGGAGAAAACCACTGTTCCCAACCTCAGGGAAGGGCACCAACCACTTCTTGCAGCCTTGGGCCTGAGCAGTGGCATCCTTGCTCAGTAGTGCTGTTTGAGTCAAGGCCCTCAATACGCCAAGGCCACTTGCTCCAGCCGGTGTTGGAGACCACATGGCACGTCATCACTGTTAGTGCACAGTCCTCAGCAGGGGTTCTGGGCTCCTTTGCATTCGTGCTACGACAACTGCTGGGACACCGCTAGCACCTCTTTGCCTATTGGTTATATAGGTCCTGCCAACGGTTGCAATAGGTTCTTGACAGTCCTTGATCAGCAGTCTGTTGTAGACAAAAGCTATGGGTACTCCCAAGTCAGAAAGCAGCCAGCAAAGAACGATTGTTGGAGCTGGCAGAGGCAAAAAGCATAGAGCAGACTGCAGAAGTTACCCTCAACAGCAGCAACAAGCTACCAGGTGTTTCCTGAAGGGTTTGCTGAAGCAGTAGTCTGGAAATTGCTACAAGTCTGTTAGGTGCCTCTCTGCGCATTTGCAAATATTCTGTTCTCTTCTATCCTGGCAACTATCTTGAATGCAAAAATAAGTAGCTAAATAGGTGCAAAGAGTTGAATCTTCTAAAAAAAAAAAAAACAAAACAAAAAAACCCACACTCCAAAACAAACAAAAAAAGAACCCCAAACCCCAAACCACTCCTATTCTTGATGCTTATGTCAAAAGCTATTTATAACAAGCCATACTGCATTATCATTGGCAAGTGGTAAAGCAATGATACAGTTTTGTGATTACTGTGTTTCAAAACGATGAATACAAACAGGAAGCATGCAGAGAGTGCTCATGGCAGCATATTTTCATACCACATATCTGAGACCTTGATTCTCCCACTGCATGGAGCAATGAAGTCTCTTACTGTCTTTGGCTTGACCAATTGGGACTTTCAGCTTTGGTCCATTATAATTTTTGCTGTAGTTAATCTGCATTAATGTTCTTTAACTGTGGTTGTTCCTGTGGTGTTACAAAAGTGAACAGATATTGCAGTATGCAGCACTTCTCAGTGCCTTTGGCAGGAAGGAGTGGATCTGATGTATTGCGTGTTACTAGATCTTCCTCCAAAAGTTAGCAAATCAAGGAGAGGCAGACTGCCCGTGCTGTTTAGAATTAACATCCCTATATTGCTTCTCGACGTTTATAGTGCAGGGGATTTATAGCATTTTTTGAGTTTCAAGTGCATCCCATTCTAGGATAGCGTAGACTCTTCCCTACTCCTGCATTCTTGCAAATGTCATTATTGATACCTTTGCAGTAAGTCTGTGGTATGCGTGAACGCATGTTTATCGTTTTGCAGTACTCCTCCACCATTCAGAACAACCTCGCAGCAGCGGGAACAACGCACAATGTTGTTTTCAAAATTTTCCTCCCACTTCAGCTACAGCCGTTTTCTAGTTTATCGCCTCTGACTAGACTGACTGAGTACTTGATAATTTCTCTTAAATGATACAGAACTGTTTTTCAGAATCATATTGGTTAAAATGGAACTTCTGTTTGGGACAGGTCTGTGAAGGGGATAGAGGAAAGGTAAGTTGGAGGATACTGGCTGGGTGGTGAAGTTACTCAGCTGACGTACAAGAAACTCGAGTTCAAGCATCTGCACTAGGTTGCCATTTTGATTTCACAACATGTTGAAAAGAGTTTGATTTCATTCCTTGTTGGCATTAGAAGTAAACTTCTGAAGCTTCAATTTTCTTTTTTGTCTTTCTTTTATGAGTCAGTAATCTTGTTTTCCAAACAGCTCACTCCATGGTAAGCTACTGAGCTTTTCCAGTTCTGGTACAAAATGGTTGCATCATGTATGTATCAGTCTGAGATACGGACTATGAATATCCTTCAGATGTGTGCAGTGTAATTTCTTCTAGAGCGCAGTGGCAATAACTGGCATATAACGGAGGCAGTAAGTATCAAAGTTACCTGGATATACACTCACTCTGGCAGAAACAATGGAGTCGCTTTTGCAACGACTTTGTCAAATCATTAGCCAGCAAATTCTCATTAATGGCGGCTCTAGGCTTTCCCAGACATCTGGTATCAAGGATACCTTATAGCGGTGCCTGGCCAGGCTTTTGCCACATACTGATACCAATAAATGAGGCACAATAGCATTCTGGATTGGCATTAGAGCTGTATATATCTTGCAAGTAGTTCATAGGTTAAAGGATTCTTAATTGGTGCCTTGCCTTTTGTCCCTTTTTGCGTGGGGATGCTGACTCTGGACAGAATTCCTGGAAGGACAAGCTCTGCTTAGTGTGCAAATGTAGTCAGAAAGCAAACGGATGATGGGACATAATATTCAAAAGATTGAAGAGCACTTCTGGGAAAAGATGGGACTCCTGCCCTGTGAACACTGCATTTCATGGGGACTCTTATGGTGATATAAAAAGTAGAGCTGACAGAAGAGAATTCCACAGCCTGGTGGCAAAAATCATGAGGCTTCCACGTGAGGAAAGATTGAAAGATGGAGACAATTTTATTTAAAGATGAGATAAATCAGAGTTGGATATTTTGGTGTTCTAGAAACAGCTACTGAGATAGAGCAGGCATTAGCTCTGTCCTGTAGTATATTGACCAGAGGAGAGGAAAATAACGGAGATGCAATTCTTTCAATTTGATAACTGTGTCCTATCAAGCTGTGTATTTGTAAGGTAAAAAGTTCGTTAGGATTCACGGTGGTGCTTGCTGCTTCTACAAAGAATGACAATATTTTCAGCTAATTTATATAAAAGAAGTCTTTTCAGAAAGCCATGAAGTCTGTCCACATTGATGAGCTCTGCACTTCAGCTTATGAGCAGTTTTTGCCACACTTTGTAGATATGCTCCTGTCTGAAGGTGTGCCAAGTGAGAGACACAACTATGTAGTTCAGCAGTCAAATATTCTTAAATCTGTGTCTGAAAGTGCTATAAGAAAGCCAAGATAGTAGAGAAGGGAATGAGTAACAGCAAGATTATATTGTACTGATGTTAATTTTACATTAAGGTATCCAGAACGGCGCTGTGAGAATTCAACCCTAGGGATTGTTAAAACCTTTTAAGATGATGATGGAAACTCCATTAATATTCTGCACAATTTTTCCAGAGTATATTTCTTTTCCTTTCTTTTTTTTTTTTTTAAATCTCTCTGTTAAAGACATTTTTTGTATTTTTTTTTTCCTTTTCAATATACAGGATGATTAGAGAAAATGAACTCCTCTTCAATAACTGTGTAATCGTTCGTTGTCATTCAGATATGAATTTGATTCAGCTGAGTGATTTATAAAGAATATGTGCGTGAATTCCAAAGTGAAATGTATTTCTGCAGACTGATCTAAAAAATACTCTTATTTTTTTAATTGGAGAAAGGGAGAAAAAGTGATGAGAAAAAAGGCTGGCAGCTAGTTGAAAATCACAAATGATCCTACACTATTTTGACTTAATTGTAGTCCCTGAAAACTTTTCTTTGTTAAAACTATTTAGAAAGAAAGTAGCAGTCTCAGAGTTGAATGCCTTGTGTATCTCATTAGCTAATACTGGATGGCAGAAGGATGAAAAGAAAAGAGAGCAAACCAAGACCAAGGGTAAAAGAGGTTTTAGGCAAGAAGAAAAGGAAAAGGGAATGTGTTTGAATGTTTCTCCTTTTTTTCTTTTTTTTTTTCTTTCTTCTGATGGGCAGTAGATTTCTGGGCGTTTCAGACAAATTACTTAATTTGAGGTTGATTGGATTGTATTCCAAAATGCTCTGAAATTTCAAAGCTAGTCACTCGTTCCAGAAAATGACCATGGAAATCACTTGTTACGTTTCTAATACGCTTTGGCTTTGAGTCAGACTGAGTTCCTCTCATTCAGGCTCCTTAATACTCGTGTACTCGGCACCTTAATACTTGTATATTCCTAACACTACAAAAGGGGCTTCACACCGAGTCGGGCATTATGCATCCACAGCAGAATGGCAGAACCTGGCCCTTGGCTTTTACTAAAACATGCCTTGACTTCTGTTTAGGGTTTTGATGTGTAATTTTGTAATGGGCTCATTGCCTCCAATCTGAATCATGTCGAGGCACAGACTTGGGGAAGAGAAGGGGAATGTTTTTCACCCTCTTTTGGGAATAAACTGTCATTAGATGCTTGTAATCAGATTGCGTTGGCTTTGAAAGGAGGCTTATGAAGAGGAATTTTGCACAATGAATGGATGATGGTTATGCAGGTGGTCTATTAATTTCCTGCTTTGGGATGTATCGAATGAAATATTTACCTGACAAATACTCCCAAAGTGTTGAAGAGAGGTGACTGTTAAACTAGAAGTCAAGTCTTTAAGTGATACTTAATTGTGCTGATCTAGACTGAATACCATATGTAATTGCAATATTAATGGCCCGTGCAGTAACAGGCAGAGTCTGGAGGGAGGGGTAGTATATTTTATTAGACCAAAATGTGACAGAAAATTAAGAAACCTTTAGACAAACAAGCTTGACTCCAGATATGTATCTCTACACTACTCTACCTCTTCCTCCATTTATCATAGCTCCAAAACCCACTACTTCCACAATCTGGAGTAATAAGGTAATAGAGGGGTAGAGCAATTATTTTTTTGGCATAGAAATAGTTACTGATTAATCTCTCCAGCTCATGTTATTAACGTTGCAAATGTCACTCCTTATTCACGTCACCCACTTGAGTCTGTCACGTCCTTTTGTGCCGACGGTTCTGAGATCAAGTTTGACATACAGCGTGCGATAACAGATGGGCAGCTGAAAGAGCAGGCTGGGAAAACATTTCAGCCTTCTTTGGGGGACACGGATTCTTTATCTCCAAACATTGTTTGCTTTTTCCATCATTGCCCACATGTTGTAGGGATCCCATCTAAATTAAGCTGTCTAAGGAAAGGCTGTGCATGTTTGAGAAGATTGGGTACAGGGCTGGGGTTTTCCTCGTAACTCTATGGAAAGCTCATTTGTCACCTATGAACTGAACCCCTTCTGCTGTGCTCGTCTCCTTCTGAAAATTGGAGATGAGTTGTTGCTAATTAAACTCATTGTTTGCTTGTTGGGAAGGACCTATTTATTGGGAGCCATATGGGGCACAGACCTGGATGTGCAATTTTCACTCTTCTACTCTTGAGAACTTGTCAGGCCAAGTCTCATTTTTTACTTTTTTTTTTCTTTGCAAATGCTGAAGAAGTTTAATAAGTTAACTTTTAAATGTTTCAAAGGAAAAGAAGTTTAAAATGTCAGTATTCGTGCCTGTACTACACAAGATGTATTTTTTTAACTCCCATACACTTTGTGAGGAGAAAATAAGAGCACGTTGGAGGTGGGAAGGGAAAAGGAAATAAATAGGTTTTCCTTTCTTCAGTCAGTTTTACAAAACATGCATGTGACTCATTTTAGGGTTGACTGAAGCCTCTACGCTGAGCATCCAGATTGTGCTCTGTTGTGCTCGAGATTGTTTCAAAATAGTGTTCTAAAGCTTGTCTGGCTTGTCCAGCAATGCCGATGAGAGAGTGGCTGGGGAAAAGAGCAATAGGAGTGGCTGCAAGAGGGCAATTTTCAGGCCGCTCAGTGAGCCTGCCCTGTATACAGATGTTGCAGTTTCATGATAACGCTCAGTGAGGTAAAACCTGGAGACGTTCATTGTTCTTCAGAGTTTTACATGCTTACTGGAGAGAAATTGATTTGTGTGGGCTGAAGAATAGTGGTTTATGGCATAAATATCCATTAGGGGAGTTTTATACATGTGGACATCTGCAATGGAGTACCTTTGAAGAGGGATTTTGGGTAGATTTGGACATTGACATATATTAGGATGGCAGTTCTTATTTTCTTTTGTGGCAACTGGAGAGAAGCAATTCCGGTGAAACACAAAAGTAAACTGTGTGAGTGAGGACTTTTATACCAACAAGAAACTGTAGTTTATAATTAGTTGTAAAGGGAAAGTTTGTCTTCTCATGCAACAAAATAGTTTTTGTATGCTCAGGATAAATTAGGAGACAAAAGGCTTAGAATAGATATTTTTATCAAAAGGCCCAGCATTACTTTGGTAATTAGAATCCCTGTGCATTAATGCCACACAGATCACACAGCATATTATTTTTTCATATTTACAGAAAAATCTCTTCGTGCTGCTGTCTTGCATTTGACTTGCCCTCTTTTTAGGTGCTTTACTAGTCAAGTGGCTGAGCAAGCACTCGACTTGGAAACAACCTCTTATATTGAAAATAAATCTCCCAAACTGCAAAGGTTTGCATTTAAAAACTGTTCTCTTCTCATGGATGTAGTGATTCTCTCCTGCAGTTAGCTACATTAAGTATTTAAGCTATTGCTTATGGCCAGTATAGAGAGGCATAGACAGATTAAAGCTACTGATGACATCATAGCCATAGTCCTGTGTATCTCATATGAAGTTTGCACATTTTAAGAATTGCCACCAATACACTTTTAAGTTGCCTTCATTATTTTAAAGGTGGTTTATAGACATGTCTTTTAGTCCTACAATTTCTGTTGAGATTTCAGTCTTCTTCACTTAATATTCTTCCTTTGCTATCAATAGCACTGGAAGAGTAGGGCTAGGTGAATGTTGCGTTTTAATCTGTTTTTCAATAGAAAACTGGATTTGGGGCTAAATATATTTTCACAAAAATGTAAGTTTGTTGTGGAAATTAAAAAAACGCAAACAAAACAAAAGAAAACTGCCCAAAGATTTAGGCCAATGTGTTCTTTTGAGTTGATAAGCCGAGATTTCCAGATTTGGATCGTTTTTCAATATTACTAGAGCTGCTCTTTGTTGGTTTTAACTGAGAAGTGCCTGGGGGTCCCAATTAAAATCAGGGATGCACAGAGCCAAAACTGCGACAGCATGTACCAATGTGTACTGTTCCTTTCCTGATGAGTTTACAATGCAGTCTCATCCTACAAAACCAGCTTTCCAGCTTTTCTCCTCTCTCCTTTTACAGCATTATACCTCATGAAAAAAAAAAAAAAAGCCATTTTAAAAGCCTGTATGCCAAAAATGTTGAACATACTCGTCCTAGGCAGTGCTTAAAAAAACCCCAAATGAACAAACCTTAAAAAGTTTTATTTAGAATACAACGCTTAATTTCTGTGAATTCCCTTTACTCCCACGTCTACCTTATTCTAACTTCCTATTTGAAGATAGAGTTCCACAAGTGTTATTTCACAAGCAATCCAGCTATAATAAAGTTGTAGTGCCATCAATTTATTGCATTATCAAAAGGCCAATTGCTTAATGTACTTGAATTGGAACTCGCTGCAGGCATAGTAAGGAAGCAACCAACTCTGTGATGAATGGCCCTTATGGTTAAAATTGAGTAGACTGCCCTGGAAAGGTATATTGGCATTTGCTTTTTGCTTTAACTGCAAAATTGTTTCATTTTAAAAGAAAAAATAGAGCGGCTAATAACAATTGGCTTTGCTTTGCATACTATTGTCTTATCCTTGCTATAAATATTTGCCAATATCAGATTCACAACACAAAAAGCTCACAGTCTCCTTAAAACTCATTTGTGAAAATACTAAGCTTTGAGATTCTGAAATGAGGCTGGCATTAAAAGATGCTAAATGAGCTTCTTCATTTTTGATATTATTGCAATATGCCTTTTTGTCTCTACCCCCTCTCTTTAGAGATTATGCACACAGAAGGTATAGTTGCCAGATATATTGGAAAATGAATATAGTTTATTTTCAGGCTTTTCTTCACAGATAAATAAAACGCTCTTTTCTGGGGGGCAGTGTTGTCAGGTGAGTTAAGGTATAGAGTGAAGAGTCACAACATCTAGGTTTTACTGCTCTATCCTCAAATCTGTTCATTGTTCATCCAAGACCCTAAAGATCAATATGAACAGAACCCTAATATTTGTTACCTAAATATTTGTATGTATAAACGAACTTCCTTTAATTATTATTTTTATTGATTTGAGTAATAGAGTACACACTGATGTAAGCACTGTTTTTTAATGCCCTACAGTTGAAAAACATTGATGGCAGCATCTTTTACCTAGAAGCCTCAAAGAACACCATAAATCCCATCTGACTGAGCCCCAGAATCCTCTTTATGGGGCACTGGTGGTGGAGCGTCATCGTGAAGGCAGAGAGACTGCTCTATGGGAAAGCCACATGACTTTATTGCATTCATGTAACGAGTTAGTAAGAGACTCAAGAATGCAAAAGTCCTAATTACTAGTCAACTAGTCTAACTATTAAGCACATGCTGTCAGTCCAACTTTGTGGAGTTTATATGAACCAGCATAAAAACAGAGCAGAACTTATTTTTGTGAACTGACAGGCTCAAACTGCCCACTCTGTGTGAATTCACATTGCTGCTTGTGAAATTTGCCTACAGAAAATCACAGGGCTTGGTAGTAGTAAAATTAAGAAAGGCACCACTCTCATAAAACTGGGGAAAATTTTTTCTACCTTCAATAAAATGAAAATGCCTTACTGAAAAACAAACAAAACCTCGCAATCTTTCCTATCCACCTGCTTTCTTATTGATAAAACATTCATTATTGCTTGTTGTGTAACAAGAAGTAATAAAATCCGTAATATTATTAATCATTGCAGTTCATTATGTAATACATTGTTTAAGACCAAAGTGCCTTATCCATTCACTGACACTGATTTCCGTTTTTTATATTAAAACTGTATAAACTGCTAATCTAGCTCACGTCCTGCTACAGCTTCTATCAGGATCTAACATGTCCAAATGTACCATCTTTGAACTCCGAACTTTTGTTTTCTATTGGAAAACAAAAAAACCCACAAAACCTACGAAAGGAAGTGATTTGCTTTTTGATGTCTGTCTTCATTCTGGAATAGTAAAATTTTGTGGGTTTTTTCTTTCTTGTTTTCTTTCCTTCTTCGTACTTTTGTATTCATGCGCGTTCTTGATAGTACTTAATATAAAGGAGGCCATGTTGACCCTCAGGAGCTTGAGAATGCTTTCTGCCTCCTAGCTCTGGATGTGCACTGCAGCCCAGTCCTGTTTCATGTAAAGATAAGATGCATGCCATCCTCCCTCTCGTGCCTAGGCTTCCATGCAAAGGGCCCTCTGGTGTGAGCCAGAAGGTATTTTCTAGCAGCTATGGTATACATAAATCTGGCAGTATGTGAGAACTCCTTAGTGTTCTAGTCTGAGGTTCTCCTGCTGATTGTCTGCATTATTTCTCCATATCCTGCTCTTGACTTCTGGGGAGAGGGCTGTCGCGCGTATTAGCAAAACCAAGACCAGCAAAAAGGTACTGAAACAGATCTGTAGCAGCATCATCATTCATTCCACTCCTTCAAATATTAGCTGTCACATGCACCACAAGAAAAGCACGTCTTCAGAGCTAGGAACATTTCTGTAACTTTTCAGTCATCTAATTCAACTTCCATTTATGGATAGTGTTTGGTATGTTTACATGTATATGTAGGCAAATTTCTCCTTTCTGATGTTGGAAAAGTAACTCCTGTAAGATTTGTAGTGACTATGTGTGATGAATAGCTTGTTCACTGCAGCTCAGACCCCTTCTTATTAGTAAGTGCTGATAAGCAGTTTATGATTTGATTAGAATCACTGGTTATGTGAAATCTTTCTTGAAGTATATATGCAGAACTCTTTGTGAGGTAAATGCCCAGAGACCGTATAATATATATATATTTGATATCATCACTGATTATAAACTCATGTGTCTGGTAGGAACTTTCAAAATAATTGGGTTTGTCCCAAAGGCTCAGCACCCTCAGTGGTGTGGTTACTAGAGAAATCTCTGAGAATGGCAAAGATTTTTAACACCTACTTGTGAAACAGGAAAAAAAAAAAACAAACAAACCAAAAAAACCCCAACAAACCCCAACAAAATGCAAGTTTCAAAAAGCTTAAAACCTAAAGCAGCGGTTTGAAAAAGAAATTAGAATTTTAATGGTAAAAAGCAGTGGCTGGTGGCATAAAGCACACTCAGGATTTATCAATGGTAGAAAGGCTTCCAGACAGTTGGTCTCATTTAGATCCTGACCAGCTAGGGGTGATTTTGGATGGAAAGGGCTTTAGGCACAGTTAGCATGGAGGTCCCTGGTTGCAGGTTTAGAAAAGTCTCTCTGCCAGAGAGGGGTAAGGGGAGGCTGTCTGCTCCCTTGTGTCTCACGGTTTGACGGGAGGGTCTCTGAGCTGCTAGCTGAGGGGACCGCTTTGTCCTGGAGAGGTGCTAGAGGGGCAGCTTTCTTCATCAGTGCCCCTTTCCTCCTCCTGTGTCTCTCAAGCTGGCTGGCTGGTGTTACTGGTCTTCTCTGTACCTGTACAGAGAATTCTGTCTTCTCTGTCCTTTTTCCAGAGTGAGTTTCTACCCTTCATCACCTTTGACAGCAATCCTTTAAGGATGCAGTGTGAGCTTGGTTGCTGCTTGTTTCACTGCAGGATTACGGGAGTGAAGGCTCCAGGTATAAAAACTACACCTTGTTTTTGATTTTGATACAGCTGGCTGACAAATTCAAATTTCCACCTCTATTAATGAATGCCTTCCCTCCCCCGCACCCTGGCCAGCAGGCTTGGAGGTGAACAGAAAGGAAAGCAGATACTAAGAACAGCTACAAACAATCCTCATGGTTTATTTAAGAGCCCTGTCCTGAAGGAGTGACACAGTAACCTTGGCTGTGACCTTCCTCGCTGCTGCTGGCTGTTACACAGAGCATTTCTAGAATTAATCTGGTGCTCTGACTCAGCGGTGCTGACGTGGTAGACCTGCTTTAATCAGCAGAGGAAATTTGCACTCCCTTGCAAGCTGGTGTGTAGGCTTTTCCTTTTTTTAATAATGTGTTCTGAAACATGTCTCTTCTTAGATCCTTCCCCAGTAGAAGAAGAAAGCTCAAGGATTTTCCCTGCTAGGACCACTCAGCAGACCCTAAATACAGAGGAGCTTAATAGTATTAATTATGCCCAGTGGTAGTGGTGTCATTTAAATCAGAGAAACTGCTCTGCATTTTGTAGTTACCTTCCTAAGCACTGCAGGACTGTGACAGGTGAGCGTGGAGGTACACCTGGTTTCTCTTCATTTTAGTCCTCAAGGATTACTGCACAGTTCACTCGCATGACAACAGCATGCAGAACTGTGTATGTAAATATCGGTAACCATGGCACATTTGCACACCAACTGCATCTTGATTGCAGAGTAGCTATGAGCTAAATATGCCGTCATTTTTTCTTAGGTTCATTTGGTGGATGTGGTTTGTCTGGGCAACACCAAGAGAAAATTGGAATGCTACTTGGCAGTCCCGTGCAGTCCTGCTTTTAGGTGTTTAGTCCTGAGATACAGTATATGGCTTCTCACCCTCCTGCACAGACCCTGTCTTGAAGAAGAAGAATCAGGAGTGAAAAAATGAATGGTTATTTTCTAAGGCATATGAAGGGCTGTTAGGAAACCATCAAAACAAACTCCTCCACGTGAACTGAACCAGATTTAAGTTGGCAGAAACCAAATGACAATCCATAATTTACTCAGCTCCCTCACCCATCCGTTCCTCCGCACTTAGAAAAACCTTAATCAAAATATTTGAAGGTAGTTGACAGAGCTGAAAGTGAGTAGCTTCAGTCAAACAAGAAGAAATTGGTGTGATGTTCCAGATCCCTTGCTTCTATAAATGGACAAAATATCTCAGTAAACTCCCGTGGAGTTTAGCTATTTTACATTGGCTGAGAATTTAGTCTCAGACACTTTACATTTTACTAATTATGCATTAGACACTGCCTTATGGCTATTCCAGCTTTTTGATGGAAACAGGTTTTAGAGTTTTGGTTTTGAGAGAGCAAAACACTGCAGATAAAACTGCCATTGTAAACTCAGTCACTGATTGCTAGGAAAAGGGATTTGACTGCTATTAGGAACAGCTGCGTACCATCCGGAGACTTTGGAAGTCATTGTCTCTACCAGAGGAGTTTACATTTAGTGGCTGAACTGTATGTTCTGGTAAGACACACGACGAACCCTCCTGGCCGTGTCTCTAACTTATGAACCCAGCCAGGACCCAGGATGGACCACTGCTTTTTTTTTTTTTTTCTTTTTTCCCCACCCAGTAAATATCAATATGACTCATGTCTGCTAGTTTTAATCAAGTAAATTGAAAAAAATTGCTATTAAGCTAGTCGAATGGTTACAGTTTATCTGATTTACTCAGCTATGGTGGTAAACTTCTTAATTTATACTTGTTTGTGTAGCTGCTTGGCTTTTTTCTACCTTGTGCCATTTGTTTCTTATTTTACTGTTACACTTGTATTCTAGTTTTATCCATTTCACATGGCAAATGTTGAGTCATGGGGAAATGTTTATGATTTATTTCATGGATATAAAACCAATGCTAACACAATAATCATCAGCTATAACAAACATTTATCAAAGTCATATCACTATACCTTTTCAGTTAAGGTAAAATGAAGCATGCTCGCTGACAGAAGTATTGCCTTTTAATTTCCCCCACAAAACATGTAATCATTTACATTAGGTGGCAGATAAATCTCATGAGATCCCTAAGACAATATCTATCAAATAAAGTAGAAGAAAAAAATCAGTTCCTTTTTCCTTAAAAATGTTCAGCAGAAACCCATCAAGTTTCTCATGGATCCTCTGTCCTACTGCTTCTGCTGGGAAATGTCTTCAGTTATGGATGTCAAAATAGAGATGCAACCTGTGCTACTGGACATGCCCTGAAGGTGCAATTATGGTATCTTACTGAGATGACAGATTCAGGATTATTTTTCAGCAGCCTTTACAATGTGATGTGTGTGTTTTTTAATGGACACATGGTTTATTTTCATCCTCACTCTCTATCCAAGTGCATCAAACATTTGGTCTGAAAATTTCCCATATTCGTGACATATTTTTCCTTGGGCAGCAGGTAATATCTAGTGAATGACAAATGACCACGTCATGGACAAGGCAGGCAGGCAGCTTTTTCTC
This sequence comes from Charadrius vociferus, assembly GCF_000708025.1. Taxonomy (NCBI): domain Eukaryota; kingdom Metazoa; phylum Chordata; class Aves; order Charadriiformes; family Charadriidae; genus Charadrius; species Charadrius vociferus. The sequence goes on from NW_009648590.1 coordinate 1,110,488, forward strand.
ACATGAAGCTGTTCTTTTTATATCCCCTCTGTCTTTCCACTGACAAAACATAAATATGCATTCCCAGAACTAATGCAGGCTCGATCTACCTGAGTTGAGGGGCGAGGAGCACTGCTGTCTGTGGATGCACGGTTCCTGGAAAGAACAATTTTCTCTGGAGGGCTTCTTTGTCACAGTGAAGCAACGAAGCTTTCGGCTTGTTATTGCGAGGGAGATGAGCATCCCTCTGGCCAAAAATGGTCAACGTGCAGGGAATGTCATTTGTCTGGTCCCAAATACTGTAGAAGTGAATAGTTTTTTCTTGTATAAAATCTCTCTCTTCCAAAGAGATGACTTGAAACTCTTGTCCTGCTCCTGAATGCAGCTGCAAAAAGCCGTGTACGGAGCAGAGGGAGTTGTTTCATTGGGTAGGAGCAAGGGAAAGCTAGTTGAGGAGGGGTGGATGTCCTCAGAGAGAGCTAGAGCTCCTCCTGCCCCCAATGGGCGAGGGAGGGCCCATACATAAAAAAGAAGGCTGAACTCCAGAATCTCTCAGCAAATTCTAGAAAATATACGTCAACTTTGTAGAGAGCTTTAAAGCAAGCGTGGGAAAGGTCTGGAGGAAGGCAAATGTGTTGGTTTTGGCTCTCGTGGGCTTTAGGAAGATATCAGGTGGCATGAGGAAAATCAAGTGATATCCTGAAGATCAGAAAGCTGGTCAGGAGACCCCAGGCCTCTCTGACTTCCATGCCAGCACCCCACGCATTGGCTGTGCACATGCCAATAAGTGCACGGTATAAAATATAAATAGACACATGGCACTGCAGAGCTGGCGCAGAGCAGGAGTGTCATGCAGAGCAGACGTCACTGGGAAGGTTAAGACCACAGCCCACCGTTCCCTCCGCGGCATCAGCCTTTTGTGCCCAGAATCCTTCCGTCATGCCTGATGGCAGCTTGTCCTTCTGACAGATGGGCGTAAACGCGTGCGGCTTGGAAACCTTGCTGAGCATCAATCACGTTTATTCAAGAGTAGCCGTGCTGACTGGGGGGTTGGTGAAAAGTTGCTAAAAGGTTGTCGTCATCTCTGTGCGTCTTCTCCCCTGGTCTCTAGTAGTGCGCAAAGCACTTGAGGTGGTTGGCTGTCGTTCAGGTGGCTCAACCACGGGTAATAGAAGTTGTTGCAGCTGGGAAAATCACTATAACAGGGCTTATAACCAACAGTCGCGCTGCAAATGTGCTTGGCGCTTTCCAGTGCAGATCCTGCCCTAGAGACCCAAGGAGAGGAGGGAAAGGGACTGCCAAGGATCGGAGTGGTGGCAGGCTCACGTCACCTTGGGTACACAATTTTCCATTCGTAATTTAATTCCCTATCTTTCTCACTTTTGCTTTCAGACAAGAATACATATTCATTATTCATGCAATGAATTAACGGTACTGATAAGTGGAGGGCTTAACAGATAACGCTTTCTGGAGTTGTAAAATAATGCTCCGTGAGAAAAAAAGATAATAGTTTTGAAGATGGGCTTAGTCCTTCTGCATTCTGAATCACCATGCAAAGCAATATATGCTGTTGTTCTAAACTTGCTTGTCTGTCTATATTGTTTTGGGAAAAAACAGGATGTTAAAAAGCCTCTGAATATGCTTAGTGTGTATTCTGCATTACACATTCAAATTGCATATTTCTATTGTAGCAGGATTGAATCCATGCTTTTTCCTCTCTTCTCTTTCTTTTCTTTTTATTCCTGGAACGTGATGTAGCAAAAGAAACATTTATTTTTTTTTGGACAAATTGTTTGTAAATGCTACAGTACAGTATATCCTGCAAATTAACATGGGTTTACTTTAGGTGGGTTGTTTATATAATGCTTTGTCAACACTGTGTCACATTCTTCTGTGCTGCATTCAGACTAGATGATTTTACACTAGTCTCTTAGCATATTTCACCACAGCGAATGTTTCTCTTAAATTTATTTCTTATTATTTTCTGAGCAACAAATACGCTCTGGGAGGATTCACTGTAGCATAGAACTCCAACAGATCAACAATGCTTTCACTGAGTTACATTTATTACATTTCTCGAACCCTCCTTTCTTCTAATAAAACTGTATTTTGACTACAGATCTGTTTGTCCACCTTTACAGGCTGTGTTGCTGTTGCTCACCTCTTCTTAACTATCCGTACCAAATAGTTCCATCTAACAGCGGCTGCAAAAGATTAAAGCGTTCCTACTGAATGAATGTTGTGCAGCTGTGGACATTTCATGCCCAGAAGAGTCCTAAGGCTTCCTATTTAGACAAATGGTATTCTGAGAGCAATCACTGCTACTCTTTGCCAACACCCAGTTCTGGGAGGTAACAAATAGCACTTTGATGCTGCCGGGATCAGCCTTTATGGTGCCATATGCCAGCCAATTATCTCAGTGTCATTAGGCACAGAACTAGTGTTTCCCACATGCCCAGATCATGCAATTAGTGTACTTATGTGAAATGGGATTGCAGCGTAGTGAAGACGAGTCAGAGGGTAGATCTAGCTTGTCCAGCCAACTTTCAGTTTGCCAGGAAAAAGCAGCTATGCTGATGGTGGCTACCACAACCAGAAATGGAAGCTCTTAACTCTCTGTTGGTCTGCGTGTCCCAGAATCATAGAAGAATTTATGTTGAAAGGGACATCTGCAAACCACGTATTCCAAGCTCCTGCTGTATCTCCTGCTCCCCCAAATTTGATGTCATCCACAAATGTAGAAAGGATGCATTGCATCTAATAATCCACGTCACTGATAATGATCCTCAGTAGCATCACCACCACTACACTCTTGGTGTGTTGGGTCTAGCCATGTCTATGCAGCACTCAGAGCGGGCTAATTTCTACTACCATTGGAGTGAATTTATAGCCTGTTTTGGGAGAAGTGTGTTGTCGCTGCTGGACTGTGACCAGTACCCAAATTTAAAGGTAGTTCAGGTAGAGCTACAGCAGCATGAACACAGCCAGAGGGAGTTGAGGGCTGATGCACAGCAACTGGAAAAACATGGTACTTTGCTGAGACATGCTGGTATTTTGCTGAGCGATCCCCGCTTGTTTTTTTTTTTTCCGAGTTGCTTTTTCTTTGTCTCCCCTTGGATACTACCTGGTTTTAAGGAGACCAAGTTATTTGTATTTATATTTATAGGGGGCAGGAGAGGATCTAGAGGAAGTCTGGAGCAGCTGTCAGCATTACAGGAGAGGGATCCAGGTTAGGTGAAAGCTGTAGCTGAATGACTTGGAGGTGCAGGAGGAGGAGAATGGAAACAGTGCTGTGGGATGCAATCTGTGAACTACAATATCTCTCAGTGGACCCTCGGTCTCACCTAAGGGAACCCAGTTGACTCAGCCTTATGATCACAGAGTTTTGTGCTGAAAAGGGTTTCCGACAGAAAAAGTTGCTGAACGTGTTTTGATCTTTGCTTGCCTCCGTGTTCAGACTGTGGGTATTGAGGAACCTTTTCTGTCGTTCACTCAAAAGTTGCAGCCAAATTTAGCCAGAGATGAAATAAAAATCTGAAGCTAAATGAGCTGTTTGGTGAATTATGAAGGACAGGCAAGTCTTCCTGGTCTCCATCTAAAATCAGTGGGGGGAGAAAGAGAGGAGCTCTTACAGAGGATGCTTTGAAGAGCTACATTAAGTTTCTCTTCCTGCTCCGATTTGCCCCCTGGAGGAACCTTCTCCTTCGTGCTGATTATGGATGATTATGCTCATTATGCCAAAGCTAGCCTTTGTGAGTCCACCCCCTGCCTTCATGACGGACAATTGCCGCAGCTTTATTATCGGCCTGGCTTGGTTGCAGCAAGAGAAGGCACGGGCTCCTTGTTCCTCCAACAGATCCCCTCTTTGTCAGGCCATGTTGATTTTTGCTTTTCTCTGAGCTGTTTGCCTCTTACTTAAATGTTTGATAATTGAAGGCTGTCGTGTATAAATGAGTGGTTGTATCATGATTATTTATTGCGTAAAGCCCCATTTATTCCCACGTTTCCAAAGAACATCTTAATTTCCTGTTACGCTTCTGCATCTGTTGCTCATTACAGTGTTTTCTAGTCAGATGTTTTGGTTCTTGGAAATGTGCACCCTGAGCACATCTATCTCTTTGTGCATGGGGAAGATGCACAAACAAAATCCTCTGGGCTTTTGAAGACGTAGTATGTCAAGTTGGGTGTTTCTGTGAGCTTTTCGAACACGAAGTAACTACTGACCTTTCTGACCATCTATTTCAACAACAGCTGTCAGACACAACAGCCTTTTAATGGGGCCAATCCAAGTGTCCTCTCTGTGATGTTTGAAAGTAACCTTTCCTGAAAGTGGTGATGTTTTAGGAGTTGCTTGACAGAGGTGATTTTTTTAGAGGCTTACTCATGCAAGTAACCTCAGTGCTGTCAATAAATGTAGCTGTCTGAGACAGCTTTGGGCTGTGGAGCTACTACTACTCTAACAACTGCAAGCAAAACCGAGGTTTTCCTGGAAGCTGAAGCTTACGCGTGTGCTTGCATAGCATTTCTTGAGAGGTTAGATGCAGCCCTGCAACAATGAAAGGTGCTATTCGTCTCCCCTTTACATAGTTCATTGTCTCCATTTATGTCTTTCTAGAGAATGGTTATTATTTAAATATCCCGCTTTCTGCTCTTGTAATCGTGCCTTACTAGGAAAACAGCATTCATTAGTGCTTGTTCGGTTGTTGTAAGGATTGGACTCAAGATCATTACAGAATTACTCCTCTGCTGTAACAGAGATGTCAAACCACTATTTCTCTCACCATTACACAGTGAGAATCTTTTGAAGGCTGGTCTTGCCAAGCTGTGAGAGCAATTTTAGAACTAACAGGAATGTAAATTATATAAAACATTTCTCATTTGTCCTGTTCACGAAAAGCCAGCATGCGTTCGTACATGCTGGGGACCTGTTTTCAAATCTCTTGTTCCATCACCTAGCCACTATAATTATTATTTCCTTCTGAGCATAATCTTCTGAATAACTTAGAGTAAATAAGAATATTTAAGTCTGAATGATAGTCTTTCATGTCTTTAGTAAATCGTTTGGTCATTATGTGCTACACATACAGGGGAGACCACCAAATGTCACAGACTCTAACCTGGCAGCAGGTACAAAGCAGAAGTAAACAAAGTATTGGTAAAGGAATATGACTTTCTAATGAGATTATGTGAATTATGGCAAAGCTAGCTCTTCTTCACATTAATTCCACATCCCCGCCCCTCCTTATTGCTTTGAATTCAGCTCTCTCATCTTCTGCTGCTGACACATTTGCAATCCTTTCTTCCTGGGTAAAGTTGTGTGAATAATTCGGTTATTTTTGTTTTGCTTTTTTAATTCCATTGCTGAAGAGAAATATTTTGGGGGAAAATGATATGTGGTGCCAAATGAAACGTTTTGCTTAACTTGAAAACAAACACTTTGCTTCCGGACCTGTTTTACTCTTCCAAAAATACAGTGGATTTTTTTTTAAGGGACATGAAAATGTCCTGTTAGAAATAAGACGTTTTTGACTCGTCAGAATTTTTTGCTTATATTTTTGCATGTTTCAAATTGACCGGAATTTCATATCAGTTTTCTTGCTCTGGAGCAGCAATTTTTAGTGAATGAATCCTCTGTTCAAAGGAGTTTCCCTGCTCTTCTAATAATTAAGCCACGCACTTCTTGTAAAGCCTTCTCCGAAACTGTTTCACCTACTTAGTTGCTTTCTTCACACTGTCTCCTGACAAGGAGCTACTCTGACCACTCTTGGTCCATCCTTTTATTTTTTGTAGCCAAGAAGATGAAAAACCTTACAGACGTGGAAAGTCTCCTCTTTCTCACCTACAGGCTGAGGAGAGATGTGTGGCTACGGCGCAAGGCTCCCCGCACTGCACCATCCCCGGTCGCAGGCTGACCTGGGGTGGGCAGTCGTCCCCAGCGGGGAGAGGGCCTTTGGCTTCATCCTGGACCAGCCTGCACTTCATTGCACCTAACTTCTTGTTTTGTGATGTTTTGTAAGGTGAGCTCCTGTCCTCTGGAGCCTGGGCTGAAGTCCTTGGACCTGTTTCACCTGAAGGTGAATAAGGAATGCATTCTCTAGTGAAGCACCAATTCCTCCTGGTAAATTAAGATCTGTTTCTGCAAGCTGAAAATTCCCATTGGAGTCATTACATGTGCTGCATCTGGGTTTGCTATCATGGCCTTAATATTTTTCCATATCGAGGCATGCAATTCTCCAAAGTGTGTCTCTTCTTTTCATATTTTTCTTTCTTTCGTTTAGCTTCCTTTTTATGTTACTGGGCAGTCTTCCTAACTAGACCCATTTAAATATATTGGTGAATTTAGCTGAGAAAGCAAATTACAGATCTTTCTAATGTTATGGCAACCTGTCATTTCAGCTCTTAGTCAGGTATCGATTTAGTGACCTCTTTCTTTTTTATTAACCAAGCCATAATCTAACTTCTTCCATCACTTCAGTCATAAATCTTATTGTTTGGAACTAAATAAAAAAATTTCTTCCTTTCTCATCATGCGTTAGCTCTCTAATAGTTTCTGGGCATTTATTACTTACATATTCTGTTTTCTAATTTAATTACTTTGCTTTCTAATTTTCTGTGATGTGCTCTCTCTTTTTAATTTGGCTGAGTAAATTATACAGTGCTCTGTGAGGACAACTCGTAATAAGAGCTTATGATCAGGAAAGGGACTCGGTGAAATGACATCATAGATTTTCCTTATTTGTTCCCAGTCAGTGTCTTCCCTATTGAAACTATTCCATGTATACGTTGAAAGATTTTCTGTAAATCAAATTGTGTTGCTTTGGCCTTCTACTGTCTGTCTTACTATCCTCAGAATAAGCTGGTGCAAAGACTTAGCTGTTGAGATTTTAGGCATGCAAATATACAAGATAGTTTCTTGTTGGACACGTTCAGTTTTCCGGTAACCCTGGGGATGTGTTAAATTTTACGATTTCATAAGTGAGCAAGAGGAAAAAGGATAGATTCATGAAAAGTCAGCAAATAGTAGCAGGCTTTGATGCCTGTAAGAACAAGCATGTTCTTACATCCATCCACATTCAAGTGAGCACTTAGGCATAGATTAGTGAGATGCAAACCTAAAATGAGTGTGGCAAACATCAGCTTTATCACCTTGTTGAATTACTGCCTTTAATACCCCTAGGACTTGAGCCAGCTGCCTAAGAGTGGAGAGGAGGGTCACAGCAAGATGTAGGTGACGCCAAACCTTGGGACTGTTGGGAGCCTCAAACGCGGGAGCTGGGACACTTCAGCCCCTGTTTCCACGGCTGGGCTTTTTCCATGTCAAGCCCTGATGTAAAGCAGGCGCCTCTGCCTCTGGCTCCCAGGATGCCCAAAGTGGGGGATACTGCTGTGCTCAGTGCAAGCGTCTGAAAGCTGGGGGGTGGGGTGAGGGGTGGGGGCAGATGAGGCTGTCGTCTGAAAAACTGCCAACTACAGGTCATTTCTTCTCAATACGTTTGTCTGACTTCTGGGGACATTCAGCCAACCCATGAGGCTTTGATGGGGGTTGTCTTGTGTGACAAAATGTCTTGATCTCGTTCTCATGAAAGGTACCACCCCAGCCCCACGATAGGTATGCTCGGTCGCTGGTTATTCTGCCATTCCTTATCTGTCACAAGTACAGCTGCCTTCTCAGAAACACATGGTGTTACGAAAACCAGAAAAGTGGTAGCTATTGCTTCACATATGTTTTATCTGCCACTTCAAAATGCAGCTAGCTAAAATGGCATGTACTTGATGGTAGAAAATTCTCAAATATTTATACCTTGTGATGGATCTGTGGAGAGGGTAAGTGCAGAAATGAGGTGCATGTCCCACTCCAAGTCTTTCCAATATCTTTTCAAGGACAAGACATCTGAAAGCTAGGAGTGGAGGAGAAGATGGATTAACCTCAGTATGTTTAATTTGGTAAAGATCTGACATAAATGTAAAAGTAAAAAACACCACTGTGTGTATTTCTGGCAGATTATGCTGAATTCCTGCCACAAAATACCTGTTAACTTTGCATATCTCCGTAACGAGGTATCTCAGCTCTGCTATTCCCTCTGTGACTGTCATTTGTAATGTTACATTATTGTTCTGTCTAATGGAGTGGTTATGGAATCTCTTCTGGAAAGATCAGAGGCAGAATCATGACACTTCTATTGAAGTCTGCTTCCTCGAATATCATGCTAAAAAAGGAACAGACTTTCTTTAGATAGGTGAGCAATGTGGGAGAGCTGAGCGACATGTTAACCATGCACGTGCTGGAATAGGGACCAGTGCAGGGCACCCGCTAAAGACTTGCTATGCTCCTTGGGTGCTCCTGTGGCTTTCGAAGGCACTTGCAACTCCACCAAACCTCGCTTGACTCCTCAGAGAGTCATGTCTATAACTCAGGAATAAGCAGAGTGATCCCTTTATTTAGGGGTGTGTTGTGCTGCTAAACTGTCTGCAAGGAATGATGGTTCCGTCTTGCTGTTCACTTTAATTTGTGTCACTGGGACCTCTCTGGTTTCTAGGAGTCGTATTAGTGGTGTAAGAAAACCCAGGAGAAAACTAGAACTGGAAGTGAGAACTGCTGATTTGAAGTTAGATGTTCATTGCAGGACTTCTGAAAGCTCTGCAGGAGCTTGGGATGGAGATGGGGCTGGACAGATAACCACATAACTGTCCTGGGAGACGCAGAAGCTCTGCTGGGTTGGCATCAAAAAGTGTGCCTCCACTCACCTTTCTTTTGTGATATCCTCCTGTCTTTTATCTTTTCAGCACAGATAAGGCTGAGGTAGGTTTAAGGCCATTTTATTTCACCTTATCCATTATATACAAATGAACTGACAAACCCACTACTTTTGAACTATAATTTACTGCATAATTCTAAAAATGTACAAACGGTTTTGCATTTCTTCTGATTAACTTATTCTTGTTAGCTTCAAGAATATATTGAGATAAAAAGAAGGAAGTCTACACATATTTTTTTTTATGATGCGTCTGCCATTTATAATTTGACGTTAATCCATTATAGCCCTTAACTGTATTTAAAATGTTTGGTATTTTATACAGCGTAAAGCTTGGTGTCTAGATCAATAGTGTTGTCCGTTTTATAGCGCAACCGAACTGATTTATTAAAATCAAATTACGTATTGGTCATATTCTATCTTGCCTCTTTTATGTTCACTGAATGAAATAATCCTAGGCTAGAGCAGGAGAGAGAATATGACAAGACAGCAGGCAAAAAAGGAACATAAAGAATGTACAGGAATGGAGTTGAGAAGGTCTGCGTGAGGCAGTCGGAGTTAGCAGAAACATTTCCCGTCCTTTCTCCGGATGTTTATAGACAAATATGTGGCCCATTTTTCCAAGACCTTTGGGCATTTATATCACAGTGTGTAGTTCCTCCAGGGCTGGCGAGGTCTGTACTCTAATGGATTGGGCTTTTTTTGGGTATCACTTCCATAACACTAGTGTTGAATGACTGCTCTCCTCAACTCAATAGTGCTTTTTCCGCTTCCCTGTATTTATCCTATTCTGATTTAGCACCTATCAAGCTTAAAAATAGATGGCTAGTTTTGAGTACAGCTTCATTTGATAAGAAAAAGTGCTTTCTGTCTGCGAGTTCTGTCCAGAACAACTGAACGTGGGGATGTACACAGAGAATAAATTATACTGAGAGCTTCTGTCATTGCAGAATTTTATTAGGAGTGTTGCTGGAGACTGGAGTTACTTTAGAATTTGTTAAATTCTTTGTACATCGTTGACGTGTTTCTGCATTTACTCACCAAAAAGTAAAGAATAACAACAACAAAAGTCTAAAATTAGTCTCTTGATCAGATAGATGGCTTAGTCTTGTGTTTGTCTAATATCCCTGGTAGGATGTCCTCTGTCTGTGCAGCTGAACAGAGTCAAGATGTTGTCTCAGTCCTTGTGCTTGCAGGAAAACCCAGAACCTTCTCCACCACAGCAAACCAGCAGGGCAAGTCCACAGCTACATGCTCGCTGTTTGCTTGTCATCAACACGACATGAGTCAACTCTGAAATGGAAGCTGCATAGCTTAGCGTAGTCCTACGCGTCTCTGGTAGCGTATATGATTATTTCAGGCTTAGCTGGATGCTAAGCACCTGTATGGCTTCCAGTCTGCTCAGAGAGGTTTTATCTCTGAGCAATAGGGCTGCTTTGTGCATCGTTTCCTCGTACCTGGTGCTTGAGTTAGGCATAACTCTGTTGGTGGAGAGGCCTATTACAATCCGTGAGACGATGTCCTCTGGTTCTTGGTGGCTCTTGCCCTAGAGTTTGCATGTTTCAGCTGCTGTTACTGAGGAGGACTCTGTCAGCCCTTTCTGAATTGTGAGAGTCCCTCAGGGTACATGCCTTTGCCCAGGAGGAGCATGCGTTTTCCTTAGGAACATTATTCTATTCTTTTACAAATCAAAGACATAGCATAAAAACATTATTTTCTGAAAAGAATCCTGGCAGTCGGTTGTGCTGTTAACTCTACAAGTCTGTTTTGTGAAAGTATCAATTCATATAATTGATAGGGTGCATATTTAAATGTATTTGTTTTCTCTCTGTATTTCTATTGCAATGGCAGTGAAGCCATCAATAAATTTGTTTGCTGTAATAGAAAATATTATTCAGCCCTTTATGCCATCCATTATTTAGCAGCCATCATTAAAAAAATCCTGTAGTCATTAATAATCTTGAAAGGTCTTGTTATGCTGAAACGTACGGCATTAGAATACGCATTACAGTTACCTTGAAGTCCCAGGCACCAATATCAATCACTCATTATCCTGCCATTACTCAGCAATGGCATAATTTCGTATGTTGATTTGTCACTCCTGCCAGAGAGTGGGTGCATGTGGAAAAATATTTTAATTGCATTTCCAGCATGTGGCAGAGTTGAAATGACGACTGATCAGTTGAAGAAAGGAGGAACCTTTATGCTGCAATTAAAACCAGCTTTTGTTTGTACTGTATATAAAGAAAGCTTAGTCTTGGAGAGGCTCCAAGTATTCAAAGGGTTTTTGAATGACAGTGATTCTACCACAGTCACAGGAACGCTCAAAGAAAAGCAAATTAATAAAATATGTGATTTAGAAACGTTGTACTGAAGTCTGAACCCAAACATTCAAGACTTGCTTTACAGGATCGTAACTGCATCCCAGTGCTTAGGCCCTGCTTTTCCTGTCACCTCAGTTGGCACCATAAATGATAAGCGCCAGTCCTGCAAACACACAAACACGTCCATAGTTTTACTCACCTGCAAGACCCAGCGTTTGCTTGTTGGGAATCCCAAGTTCAGTGCTGGAGAAGGAGCATTGCCCTTCTCTTCTCATCCCTCTGGCACTGGTGCTGTGTGTTCACATATACCACCTCTAGCATCTGTGCCCCCTTTCTTCTAAACCTTTGCCACTTTTGGCAAATGTTAAAGACACAGAAAATAGTTTTTCAGTTATACTTGTTGTTTCTGGTTTGGCTTATCATAGTTTTGATTCCAAAGGTTTAGCCTGATTCTGTTAATTCAAAGCAGGATGAACTCCATTGATTTGTAATGGAAAATTATCATTCTGTCAGGGTAAGGATATGATATTATACCATTGTACAGGCTGTGGAGAGAGCCTGCACCTTACATACAAAGTTGAGAAATAACGGTAGTTTTATTATTGACTTCTGCTCCCCAAACATCTAACTCCTTTATTTAGCAGGAGAAGCCAGTGCTGTGGCAGAATAACAAAGTGTGAGTGCTCACCCAAATGGAATTTTAATGCTTTCACCTAAACAGCAGCGTGCCCTAAGGTCAAGCAGAGTTAGGCCTTGCTGAGAAATTTAAAACAAATACTAAGCCGTTCTTCATCTGTATAAATAAAATAGGAGTGGGACTGCTGTACAGTGAAGAGGACATCACAGAAATCTGCCCCTAAATTATGTTGAGACTTTACCTGATATTTCATGAGGGTTATGATGTAGGTGAACAATATGCTTTATTTTCCACCGTAGCAGGCAGCTGCTGTGGTGGGCCAGATGATTGCGCATGCATGTGAAGCATTGGCTGTTTCAGTGTGCACGTAAATGGCAATATCTGGGGCCGACAAGATTTACTGACCTAGTCCCTGCACAGTAAGTGTGTGTTTTCTTTCCCTTGCTGTTTGAGGAGACAGAGAGAAGCACAGCTAGAAGAGATTTTCTTTGTCATCTGGCCCACAGTTTCTCCTTTTCCAGGAGAAGCTCTCTAGGGAATGATGGCCAGGAGAGGTCCATGAACTTCA
>NW_009648590.1:1122767-1186057 GCF_000708025.1 Charadrius vociferus
AGGGAAAGATGGCCAGGAGAGGTCCATGAACTTCAGCAACTGTCCCTGCAGGTTGAACAATGGCCGTGGGTCAGAGGTTGGAGGGCAGAGTGAAAAGGCAGAACTAGGAAAGAAGGTATGAAATGGGAAATTGTTGCTACCAGGGAGATACCAAAATGAATTTAATCTGCTCAGTTTGAACTTAATCCACTTGATTTGCAGAGGCTGGACATTTCCAATATCAGAGTACTTGGAGAATTGAAATTCTGATTTTCAGAAAGCTGAAATTACAAATTCAGCGGGAGATTTATGATTGGGTTGTTGTATTAGGGTGGAATTCTGCGATTGGGTTATTTATAGTGTACAGTATATCTGTAATTGAAAATGGGGTAAAAATAGCCTACAGAAATAAATAATTATTTGGTTTTGGAAATGTACAGGTTTTAGAATGACTTTCAAAAGAAGAATAGTTGAAGACACAGAGGTACATGGCAGAAATGGATGGAATTCAGCATGCATTTGCCAGGGGTGAACTTGATCAGAGTACATGACAGTTTTCTTGGCTACATAAGTAATATTTTAGAAAAATGAAGAATTGAAGTTTTAATCCAGTTAGACTTTGTGAAATTGTGGTGTTACCTGAGAAATTATTTTTTAACCTGGAGAACATGGTAACCAAAATTAGAAAGTGAAAGTGGCTGATGGAGAGACAACAATAGGATGTGAGGAAGGTTGGGTTACAGGAGATCTCTACAGGAGCTCCTCACATTCTTGGGGCTGATGTTATTAGTGAATTTGGCAGCTAGACTAGAAGAACAAAAAAACAGTAGTTAAAAACATTCAGAAAGTCCCATCAGTGCAGAGGAGTGTAGGACAATATAGGAAAAACACTTGATGACTGAGGGATGGAGTAAGTACAGTGGGATGAAATTTAGCAATGTGAGTGCAAAGTTGAATATTTGTATGTTTAATAACAAGAAAATATTGCATAATTTTATAATAGGACAGTGACAGAAGAAGAGAAAGTCTTAGGCCTACTGTTCATTCACATTAAGTGATTATTAGTGAAAAAGCGTAATTACCATCCTAGGAAGTGCAAGGCAAGACATTTCAGAGGCAAGATTTTGAAGAAGCCGTTGCTCAAGTCCCCATGTAGATTACTGCACCATTCATATTCCAGAAGTTTTGAACAAAGGCAGAGAAGAACAGGTAGATTGAGAGGGGGCTAGAAGATCCAGGCTCACTATCCCGAAATGAAATCTTAGAGTGAATGTGACTCCTGTCAGTATGTACATCAGAGAAGTAAATGCAAGAGAAGAAGAGCCATTTGAGGTCACGAACAATATTGCTGAAATAAAGGGTTTTACCTGGCCAGGAATAAGCTTTGACTGGAGAAAGGACGGTGTTAACCATCACAGCAAGGAGGTTCAGGAAATGATTTCTCAGAAGGCAATGGAGGGCCAGACACACAACTAGTTTTCCACTGGGCTTGACATGTTTGAGAGAGATGATCTGGTATCTGATTTAATATTTGAGAAATTATATGTTTGCTTTTGCCACTGTCTGACTGTTTTCAGCTCAGTGATTTCTTTCTGTTCTGTGTCTGCACTGATGTATCTGATTTAGAAAGCGGTTAAGTGGGAAAGCACTCTCACATACACTGCCGCTACTTCACTGCTGTAAAAATATTTTTACAACCTAATGATGATTTTATAATTCCCCAGTGGGGGGATGAAGTGGAGACAGAGTGGTTTTGTGTACTGTCGTCTCCTCTTACTGGGAATACAATAGCAATGACTAACAAGAAGGAAAATGTGTTTGACATTCTTCATTATGGCCACAACATTTTCAGTGATGGAAGACAAACAAATGCTTACACCTGCTGGAATCTGTGTGGGCAGAGATTGTTTTGAAATCGTGTCTGTCATCCATATATGGTGTTGGCACCCTTGGGTATCTCATACAGGCTTTTGCTCTCTGAAGTGGATGCTGTTGGTTCCAGCATGCTTTCCCACCTTTAGGGAGAAGGACCATTCTCAGTTTAGTCTTAATGTTTTTGTACAAGAGCATTATACTATAAAATCCTAATTCTTTTCTATAGCAGCTATCATCTTGCAATTTAAAACTTCAGAAGACAACAAAATAGGGCTATTTCAACAAACATAATCTCTGAGGCATCACAGTCAGAAATTAATGACTCATTTGAGAGAACTTCAACAGAAGAACACGTCAACGCTAGCCAATTTCTGGTTAAATACCATTTGAATTGATGCTGTGTTTTCAGCTAGACAAAATTTTGGTTCCCATGAGAAAACTCATGGGTTTTACTGGGTTCTGTGTTTAAGCATCTGTGTATACAGCCAGATTACAAATTCTCTGACATGCTTAACAGATAACTGTGTGTTCTTTGACCGTAGCTGTGTTTGCATAATCCTATTATGAGTACAGTGGAGTTAAATGTACATATCAAGAAGAGAACGTATGCCTTACTGCATCATATTAAAAATACAATGAATGAGAGCAAATTGTGTGCTGTCTATAGGTCTTTTTCTAATGTACCTTCTCGGTTTGAAATTGGCCTCGCTTGGTATGGTAACCCCCTCCCTTTGTGTGTCATGTTGCTGGTAATGTTTAAAAATGGACTACAGAACCAAGGGTATTCTTGCGCACATGCTACCATCTCTCTGAGGTTACAGATTGTGATTGCACAGTGGCTCGCGAAATAAATAGCAGTCACTTGAGGCATTGTATTTCCTTTCAAAAATACTTTGACTAGGGAACATTAAAACCTAGCTTTTCAAAATTGGAATACTTCCACTCAGTAATCCCTGTGTAATCTCTCTATCTGGAAGCTGCAGGATTGCTCTGAGTCTGAGGGCAGGCAGCTTTGTCTTTACACTGAAATGGAAGAATGTAGGTTCTTAAAAACCCCTAATATTTACAGGAGAGTTGCATGGGTAGCATCCCTCCTAGTACTCTCATTAGTTTTTTATTTCGAGGTGAGATTGTTTGATCGAATATTCATTTCTATTGGAATTGCCAAGTTCCTTGCAGTTTCTTGGGTGGTTATTAAAGATCTGTGACAAATTAACTTTTATGATTCAATGGATAGATGAAAGGAAAGAGGAAGAAGGTAAAATTCATTCACCTGAAATGAAAAGATTTTGTTTGGTTTTATTCCTCAAGAAACATTTTGTTGCAATTAATGATTTCATTCTGAGAAAGCTGAAGGGAAATTTCCCCCCCATTATTTCCCCCTCCCCACTTTTTTTGACTGCAAGTATAATTTGACACAAACCATGAAAGATCAAGAAGAATGAGCTCAAGCTGGTGAAGAAAAAGGCCATTGGATGACAGAGGGTGGAGCATCTGTCATGTAAGAGGAGAATAGTTTAACTTTAAGTGTAAGGAATGAAGATTGAGACAAGATGCAACCAAAGGCTATCAGGAATGTAAAAACAAGAGAGGGTAAAACACTTAAGCTAAATGAGAGCTGGCATAAATACAACTAAGAATAAGGAAACCATGAACTGATTTAGGCTGAAATTTAGAGAGTGGTTTATAACTCCTGAAAGAATGAATGTCAGAAGAAGCTTTTCCAGTTGGAGCAATAGAGACAAAATGAAAAATAAAATAAATTTTAAGATGAACTTGATAAATTTCTATGCAAGATTACAAGATGCAGTTGCCTACGATAGCAGAGGAGTAAGCTATATGTCTCCACATTTCTTGCCAGTCCCATCTTCCTATAAACAATTTTGATTTGAATGGCCATTTTGGAAAAAGCATCTATCTGAAAATTTTACCTAGTTCTAATGGTGACTGTCATAGATGAAACAGTGCTCAGTGAGTAGGTAGTCAGTGACAAAGTGACCATGGGTTTGGGATGTGAAGACTGGAAAACTTAACTGCATGGTGTAACACAAGTAATGTGTGGAATTTAAATCTTTGGGCTAATTAGATGGTACTTGGCACACTTGGTTATGGGATGCTGGAGAGAAACTGGGATACAGGAATTTATTACCTGAGCAGCAAATGAATGATGAGTGGGGAGAAGCTGCCTTCCCCATGGTTGAAGGTGGTTGATTAGTCAGGAAGGATGAGACTGCATTATTACATTGTGATAGATAATAATTTGCTGATAAGACTGTATGGTGAGACTAGAGGACTGTTCTAGGCAGGTCCTGCAAATGGCAAATTGTTTTATCTTCAAGGCAAGATAATGTGGTCAGAGAGCCAAATGGAGGAGCGGGCAAGTTTTTTGGTTTGGTTTTTTTTCTGTTGTGGTTTTAAGTGCAGAAGAGGCTGAAGTACGTTTGTATTGAGAAGGTTCAGGAAGAAGAGGGGGAGAGAATGGAGAGAAAAGGCTGGGTCTGCAGGAGACCGAGAGAAGGAATGTGAGGAACTGTGCAAGCAGAGAAGCCAGAGAAACATAGCAGAGGCCAACTGCCAGCTTTTGTGGCAGGGAAGAAAGACAGGAGAGTTGGGGGGAGGGAGATGGACGCCAGGGAAGGGACAGATCATTTTGAACATATTCTTTCTGGGGAAGCCACTGAAATCTGTGGAAATTATACTGGAGCAAGAGGACAGGACTCAAAGGGGGAGGTAGTGAAAAGGGTAGCTGAGATTACAGACCCGGAGTTCAATTACACTGGAGAAGTGGAGTCATTTACTGTAGAAGATGGCAGGCCAGAAGGAGGAGATGACCAGTGTTCACTGCAAGAAGTTGTTCTGCTCTGGTATTTCCTTGAGAGATGTTGGGTATATCCAAAGGCTGAGAGAGAGAACATGGATGTGGAGGGAATAAGTAAGGACTAGTGACTGATGGGATGGGCACTGTAAAAGGATGGAGATACCCTGTCTTGGGTGAAGAGACTTTGCAGAGCTTTGTTATCTAGGATATAATAATTCTAGATGGATGTATCCCAGTGACAGTGTCTGCACATACTGCAGGTACAGGTGCCAGACGCTGTCACTCTTTGTTTACCATAAGTAAATGAACATTATTTTCTGAGTTGTTTTTTTATTGCCAATCACCATGAGAAAGAATAGCTGAATTTTACCTTGCATGTTGTTTAGTTATGAATAATGTTATACTTGAGATCTTCTCTAGACCTTTAATTTCATGAACGGCACTTCTCTTTCCTTTATTCTGAAGTGTGAAAGGGAATCATAAACCCTCTGATCACTCCCCAGCCTATAAAATGCAAGTGGAACTTTGTCTGATCAGTCTCTTCAGTGCATTGCTTTGACCTCATCGGTGGACCCATTCACGCCTGACTTGCCAAAAAGAGATTCTTTTGCTATTTAGCTTTCTCCAGGGAATATTTTTAACCTTATTTTCTGCAATACCTTTACATGCACTCTTTTTGCAGAGTGACTTTTACTCCAAAGGAGATGTGCTGTTGCCAGTTTTCACAATTTTTTTCGTATGTTACTTTTTGTATTTTTAAGAAAGAAACAAAAATTTGAGATTTTCAGTCCTCATAGCTATAGAAGACTTGATTATCTGGGGGCCTCAAAAGTCAAAGGCAATTAAAATGAATTACACATTTTATTTTCTGTTTTTTAGTTTCCTTGAACATATTTTGGTTATGCACACAGCTATTTTTTTTGGTGGGAGGGAGCTGAGTGGTCCTTATTTTCAAATACTTTGGGTAATCAATACTTGAATCAGTTCAGAAAGCACCATCTGTGCACATAGAGCGGCTACGCAAGTAAATGTTATCTTCTCATGTTGTGAGACCACAAGTAAAACACTAAGGAAAATAAACCTCTAAATCCCATTCTTCAGTACATTTACATAGAATGAGGCGATTTGTCCTGACAAGAAATCCAAAAATTTCTTGTCAGGGCTCTGGAAAATAGTCAGAGTTGACAGATGGTGTACCTAGATTCAGATGTGGATATAGACAAAGGGAATCTACTTTATCACAGGGAGGGGGAAGCAAATGGGATTAAAGAACTGCCCAGAAACAAAATTTGTTTTCTGTGAAACAGTGATTCATTTTCTTTAATATATTTTTTTATTTGTGTGTTCATCAAACGTCTGCTCAAGCAGAAGCAGAAAATCAAAAGGCCCTGAGACAGACAGTTCTGCCTGGCTTGTCTCGGCTCAATTAAAACCTGAAACTCTGAACAAAAACTCTCCAGTCCATAGCTGCAGGATTCGTAGTTGCCAGCTATCCCTATGTGGACCATTTTCCCCCTTCTTAGGCCCCCTTTCAACTCTCCATTCCACATTTTTTCTGGTCCGGTGTTGCTTCTTGTTAGCCAGTCTTGAAAACAGTTTTAATTGACTATTTTTTTTAAAGTATGATGCTGCTCACTAATGAGGGATTGCGATAATAAAGGGAAATAGTGTATATTCTGGAAATGAATGAAGGTAACTGACCCACATAATGTTGATGAAATACTAGCTCGTCAGTCTGATGTTAATGACATTGCAAAACAAGTCCTGGGGTCCCCAACATCTTCATGTTTGTCAAAATATTTTAGTTGTTATTCATCTGCATTTCTATACTGTTTAATGTCTTTTTATTAATGAAATGTTAAATAGAAACCTGTATTTCTCACATTAGTGTCTGTCTCTATGGAGATTTCTTTTGAATGTCACTCAGAAAAAAGCATCAGCATTGAAGTTTAATGAAAAAGAATAAGCAAAAAAATGCTTATTACTTTTGTGATGCTTAGTAACACAGATGTCTTCTCTTTATCACATTTATTTAGTATAATTGCATTGAGTACTTGAGATTTCAAGGTTCTGTTACAGCTTTATTCATAAGAACAAAAAGATTTGATACTTGCAGGTCCTAATACCCATGATATGACTAAACGGTGGAGACTACAATTTACCACTGTTCTAACAAAAGAGCACTTGGCTTATGTACTGGAATTAAATGACTAGAAGCTTTATCCGTATAGTGAATTTATGTCACACATACTTGAAGACTTGACTTCCCCCCTAGGTACCTGCTTAGGAAAAGCTTTTCTCAAAGAAGATCGTCTTCAGATCTGAAGGCATACATGCCTTATGTATTTATTTATTTCTTGCAGGGATGAAAGAGATAGAGAATGGAAATTGTTTCCATTTCATGTTTTCATTACGCTATGCATTCCATGTTGGGTATATAATAAAACAAACGAGACTTTGAGAGACACTCAGTGTTTTCAGCTCCTGCTGTACTTCACAGAAACAGCAGTCGTTTCTGTTGCGTATAGATAGGGCCACTTTGTTTGGGTCCTCTGAAGAGGACTCCCAGTCTTCAGAAGTATGTGATAATGAAAGTATAGATTTTAATATAACAGATTTGAGAAATAAAGGCATCTCTTGGCATTTCTGTTCTACTCTCTTCATGCTTATCCCCCCTCTTTTTTTTTTTTGTTTGTGCTGAATGTGTTTACTTCCTTGCATTGTAACTGCCCCTGCTTGTTTTCTATAATAGCATTGCCGAATTTCAAGGCGGAAGGAAGGGGAAAAGAGGTTTCTCTATGGCCGCTAAAAACAACCATGGCATTCCTCTTGGGAAAATTCACTTTACTTCATCCGGTTTCATTTCACAATTTTTTTCATATGACTTTTGATATTTTCTCTTTAGTTTTCTATCCCATCCATAGTCCCATCTAGTCCCATCCTTATTTCTTACCATTCTGCCCAACTCTTCCTCTCAAAATTATACTATAATGGTATATTTGCTTCACTCTCTACTTGCTTTGTTTGTTTATTTTTATTAATGATTTTCTAGAGGTCTTTACAATATGTTCATTTCTACACTGCAGATTTATAACCTGGAGTCTTCTTGAGCTAGTATGTCTGGATCACTGCATGGGTGGGGAACTTCCTTTGCTTTCCTTCAGCTGACTATTTCTTCCTGTTTCCTTGCCACTGTGACTGGGAAATAATTTGGGATATAAACTGGCAAGACTCTGGAGTACATGAAAATAAACAACTTGGTTAGCAGAATGGAAAAAAAAAGGGCAAGAGATACCCAACAATACTTTTGGTTGTCGATAAAATCCCATGTTTCAACCCATGTGTTTGAATGTTTAGTCTTCCATAATGCTCTGAAAAAAAAATCTGTAATTGAAATTAAAATGCAAGACCTGAGAAAGGACTTCTAAAATTGCTCTCATTCTGCTTACTTGATTCCCATTACTGTGATAGCCAGGCACTCTGCAGTCTTGTCTTTAGTGCATATTCCAGAGGAGTAGGTGTTATTCCTAGGAGGTAGATGTTTTCATTCCTATTTTACACATGGTCACTGACAATAAAGCAATTTAGATGGCAGAAGCTGCAAAAAAAAATGTTAAAATGACCTTAAAATTCTAGCCTGTAGTGACACAGAAAAAATGTGTCAGAACAAGGATTCAGTCACAGGTTTTGTGTGCTTGGGTTGAAGTCTGAGGTGTTGGGTTATCTTTTTGTTGTGATGAAATAGCACTGTTGTATTTGTGTTGTTACTTTCACTTTACTCAGATAAGATGTATTAGAGAGGAAGGCAGGATATAAGAGTAACATGGTAAGGGTAATGGGTAGCCTCAATGTGAAACAAAAAAATAAATTCCAGTGCTTAATTTCCAGTCAGTGTTTCTGTAGGTTGGGTTGTTAAAACAATATGAAATTACTTTTTACTCACAAAAACTTGAAGTCGACTTTGATCTGAGTCGACTTCGTTGAACAACGTGCTGGAAAGCACACTAAAGCCTTGACCTGAGAATTTTGGCACTTCGTTCTGGTGTTCAGGCTGAAAACATCACGTTTGTTATCCTTACAACCCTCTGTCCATTTTCTTTTAATGCAAAACTGAGGGGAAAAGGGTGGAAAGTTAAGAGTTGTTTGGGCTTTTTTTAACCTGGTTACGCTTTGTATAATCGTTCAGGTCAAAATTTAAATGGTTCGTAGGGTTTACCTGATCTCTGCTTTGTTTCAGGACTGATATTTCATCTGATCCTGATCTTATTGTCATAGAATAAGCTGTCTGCTTTCTCCTTGTGCTCCTGACTCTAGCAGTTTTCATCTCAGTTATGCTGGAAATTACTTCTGGGGGAACAGGAGAAAGAGTCTGCTTGTAAAAGTCTATTGTGTTTCTGTTGTACTTTGCTATTTTATTACTGTGATTAACCTTATATAGTTTCCTTTATAGTCAATAAAATTACATTCATTCTAGCATCAGAGAGATGACAGATTCAGAGATACTTCCTCTATTTAAAACAAGGAAAGCCTCTAGAATCAAACTTAGATTTTTTGAGTGGGTCTGTTGTACCTTTCAGCAAAATTCAAGGCTGACCCACTGTAGAAGTCTTAGCAAAGGTATATACACAAGTACAAGTATGTTTACTGTAAACACAGCATAGATACTTTGGAAAGAATGAGCTAGGTTTTCCACAAAATGGAACAACTGTGGTGAAAAATACAGAGAAAGAAAAATATTACAACATTTCAAAAATTGCACAGAATAAGAGAGTTTTTTCTTTTTTCACTAAATAAATTTTTAAGCTGAGTTTATGCTGCATCTTGCTTGACAGCACAAGGTCATGTCAAGATGAAGAGATGTGTAATGAATTGAGCATAAATGCAGAGATTGGTATTCATCTACTCTCCAGCCTGTGACAAGACATGTATATTTGCATGAAATCATGATTCCTAAGTAAAATAGGAATGAGATTGTATGTACACTGTCTTCCAAATTACTGAATTACAGAACTTTGTATGTGAGTGGTTTTGGGGAGCTAAATTGGAATTGTTGGCTAGAATAATTAAAAGGTGAGGCAAGCTGAAATGAGGCAAACAGAAAGCTTGTCTAGTGGCAGTAACAGTGAGAAGAACTTAGGAAAGTTGTCAAAACTGTTAGAGCAGGTTTGGAGGAAGGCCACGAAGATGATCAGAGGGCTGGAGCACCTCTCCTGTGAAAACAGGCTGAGAGAGCTGGGGTTGTTCAACCTGGAGAAGAGAAGGCTCCGGAGAGATCTTATAGCAGCTTTTCAGTATATGAAGGGGGCCTACAAGAAGACTGGAAAGGGACTTTTTACAAGGGCATGTAGGGATAGGACGAGTGGGAATGGCTTGAAACTGGAGGAAGGTAGATTTAGATTTGATACTAGGAAGAAATTTTTCACTTTGAGGGTGGTAATGCACTGGAAGAGGTTGCCCAGAGAAGCTGTGGAAACTCCGTCCCTGGAGGTGTTCAAGGCCAGGCTGGATGGGGCTTTGAGCAACCTGGTCTGGTGGGAGGTGTCCTTGCCCATGGCAGGGGCTTTGGAACTTGATGATCTTTAAGGTCACTTTGAACTCTAACCATTCTATGATTCTATGAAAACCTAGCTTGTGCAATTTTGTTGGCTACCATAGTTAATAAATTAGCGAAAAGATACATTCTGAGGCAGAAGATCGGCTCATCTTAGTAATGATTCTGTGAAGGGTGAATTAAAAATACTGTTTTATATTGTGTTCACCCACAGGTCTGACTTCTGTCTAAGTCTAGATGGAGGGTTCAGGAGTGAAATACAGCTTATTTAGCTGCATAGAAGCATCCTCTCTAGTCTGTTTTCAGGAGGTTGATGGTTCTAGTGATTAGATTAGGTGGGAAAAAGGCTCTCGGTCAAAATGAGCTGGCCTTCCTTACAATGCTGTATAACAGGTGAATTTAGATATGCGGACTTAAGGGAATCACCTCCCTCCCCTTTTCAGAGCTCTCATTTATGTCAGTCAGGCATTTTAATGCCCCTCAGATGATGGACCGCAGGCAGAGGCCCCGCTGCCCCTGAGAGGGTCACACTGCTGCTCTCCTGCTGTCTTTGGTCAAACTGGATTAAAAGGCAGAACTTAGCCATGGAGTTGAAGTGAACCATGCTCTGTGTGGACGTTTGGTCTATTTTCCATTCAGGTTGCTCCAGGTCAGGCCCCGGTGGAGGCAGAGAGGAAAGAGGAGGACACAACACTGCCAAAACGCTAGCTGTGGGGCCGCCAGTGTGTTTTCAGCCCCACATTGCTGCTGCGACAACACCAGGGAAAAGCAAGCAGCATCCACTGGTGGGGAGGTGGAAATAAAGCAGAGGACAGCAGTTCTTAGGAGATAATTTGTTGTATTTGACCCTTTTTCTCCTGGTTCTTGAATGGTTAGTGAACAGAGTGTCATTTGTGCCCATTTGTTCATTATTTATAATAATTAGTTGAATAGTTTGTATGAGGATACCAGTCTGTGGATTTGCTTCGGAATGACTCACCAGAATTACTGCTTAGAGAGATGTTCACTGCTAATAACATGCTATTTCTTCTGGCTCACCTAGGGCATGGCGTTGTTTTCATTCCTGAATTGGAGGGCTTCCACATCTTTCCAGGTGATGCTCTTCTCAGCACCTCATATTCAAATACTCCTGTGCACATACCGTCACATCAGTGCTTTCCCCTTTATTCCCCCCGCTTTTTTTTTTTCCAAATATCCTACTGAACAAGCATTTTTTTTCCTCATAGACATGCATCAGAACTGAAGAGAGTTCAGAAATGTTATCTTTTTCAACAATGGTTCATGATTTATTTTTTTTTTTTATTCCTGTGGTTTTGCAGAGCTTGCCTTGTGCTACTAAGTTATTACCAAACAGCATTTTATGTAAGGAGTAAATGGTACTTCACAGGTAGCTCCTCTGGGGGTGGAGGTTGGAAGGCTATTTTGATCCATTTATCAAATAGCTTGTAGCTTTCATTTCAAGGCAAAGGCAAATTACTGAGAAAAGAAAGCACATTCTCACCTACAGATCTATTTAGCAAATAAAAATGGAGAAAAAAAATGTCCTACAGGCTCAATGCTTTTGCCTGTTTTTGTTAACAAGGATTATTTTTTCTTTAGCATGCAATTATTAGATAGATAAACGTACTCTCTTGCTGCTTGAGAAGATCTGTCAAAGTCTGTTCCTTTATTCATATGTTCACAGGAATAGTCCCGTAGATTTTTCTGAGAAATTTCCTTTCTGTTTCTTCTGTCATTGGAAACAGCAGCAAATAGCACTTTTAACATCTTCCTCAGACACTAATTGTCTGTTTCTTTCCTCAAATTAGTTTTATGTACTTCATTGACATCTGCAAAAGTATTCCTGATTTACACAATTATGAGCGAGATGTGAATTAGAGCCTAAGGAAATAGATTTTTGAAGCTGGAGAGAGTTGTGATACAGCAATTAAATTCAGTAATTTAAAATTTTAATTAAAATGTTGACTTTTATATTATTCATTGTCTTGGCTACTTCACAAGTCACTTAATTTCCATGTCTTCCTCCCACCCCCGTATTTATAGTCATAGGAATGTTCCTAATATGTCCACTTACCTTCTAGAAGCATTGTCAAGATTAATTTTTGTAGAGCAATTATATCAATTAATTTCTAGTTTTGTTTTTTTTTTTTTTTTCTTTAAGAGACACTATGCCTCCTTCCCTTTATTTTATTTACTTAGGGGTTAACATTGGAAATACACCGTCAGAAACAGGTTACCAGTTGAGCAAAAGGGACTACTTCTTTTTCATCACTGTAATATACTCATATCCACTTCTCGTAGCCCATTGCTCACAGGTTACCACTTCTCACTGTGCCACAGGTCCAGGAACTTCAGCGATTTCCCTGGCCCTTTCCTTGAGCGTTCCTGGGGATTTCTCTTTAGGCTGTCCTTCACAGCCAGCGCTGTGCAATCGCAGAGATTGCTCTGGTATCCTGATGGATGGACCTGTGGGATTATAATTAGATTTTACTTGGTGATTTTGTTTCACTGAATATATAAATAAAAAGGCATGAGCAATTGCTCTGCTGTAAGCTCAAAGGCATTGACCAATACGTCCTGGTGTAGCCGACTGCTCATTAGCTGATGTGTATGCTTCATGCAGTGCCAGTCACAATGCTATTAAGCCAGCTTTGAAAATGAAAGTGTCTTTTATTTCCACTAGTCCCTGCAAGCTGCAATTAATCAGGGGCTGTTCTGAAAATGCTAAAAGCTTTGCTCTTGCAGTTTTACTTTTGCACTTCCCACTTCTCCCTCTCCCTCCTTCCCTGGCTCCCAGCAGCTCCATAGGGAATGAGGTCTGCTGAGAAGTGAAGTGAGTCATTTCTCTCAGCAAGTGAAATATGCCTCCCATTTCTCCCAGTCTTCTGTTGAAGGATTTATTTTCTATTTCAGCAGGCATCTGCAGAACTTGAGAGCTTTTGGTTTCCAACTGATGCAGGGTTTAGAAGGGCTCACCACAGTGTCAGCTTGAGTATGGCAGGGCTTTAAAAAGTGATCAGGGAGGAGGCTGCTGAAGTTAAAATGATAAAATTTCCTTTTTTTACCAGCAGGGCAAACTGCAAATCCAAACCCTGCCTTTGGCTGCAGCTTTAATCTAGTAAATGTCACTCAAAGCAGCATTTCCTATTTTGCATGAGAGGGAGGCTCAGGTGAAAGAGAACCAACTTTTTTCATGCCAACTTTCATGCCACCAGCAGAAGGCTTTTCCTCGGTCTCAGGGGTCCCAGCTAGCCAGCGGATCAGGACAGGGAGTAGCCGAGGGAAGTGGCACAGGTCTAACCAGCTGCTGGTCTCTCACCCTTCCTGCCCACAGGTGGTGGGAATGGCAGTCTTGTGTCTTGAGACTCCAAGAGGTCTTAGCTTCTGATGTTTTTATGGAAAAACATAAATCTAGGCAGAGTGTAAAACTGGTGTAAAAACCCTATTAGCTCTTCCCTGCTCTATTTCAATCTTTAGTGGTGTGCAAGAGTCTTGAATTTGTGAGAGTGAGAGGTCTTATGAGGAGTCAATTGACGGTGAGGAAAGGGGATTTGGGCAGGGTGGTGTTTCATGCAGTTTTGTGGCCTGGGAAATGCAATGGTATGAACTAGAGGAGAACTGGCTGAAAAATGTGGGATTTTGATAACTGTGGTGACTGTCGAAGACACTTGAAGCCATAGATTTCTTTCTGTCATATGACATTCACACGGTGTTATGCACTAGCCATGCCTCTCTTCTCCACCAGCGTTACCTGGGGATCTAAGTGATACAAGGAGTTCAAGAAGGCAACCTTGAAGTTTCAAGCACAGTGCCAAACCTGCCATTTTTTTTATTGATGTGATCAATGGTCCAGGTGTTTTACTAGCAGCAGTTCTAGGAGAACAGGCGCGTTATATAGCTGACTCTGAAAACAGTGGGCGGTGTAGATCCCAGTATGGAAATTGGACTAGCTCTGCATCTAGTTATATAAAAGGAGAGATTTTTGAGCTCCAAGCAGTTGCCTATCAAACACATTAGTTGCACCTTTTGTAATCAGTTCTTGCATATTTTCATAATTAATTCTTACTCTTTGCTGAAGATGTTAGGTTGTTTTCTTCTGATTTCACTTCGAGAAGGATCAAAGTTGTGGAATGTGTTATATTTCCGAAAATAAAAGAGGCCTGAAGATATTTCCAAATGTCCAAAACTCAGAGCCTGCTCTTCCTCTCTGGCTGCTTTTTTGAAGATTTTTAGACAGGCTTATTGTTCCCTCTGCATGGTCAGGTTGGTCCATCACGTATCATCCTCTAAGTTGCCAGTCAACAGAATACACGCTGGCTTGTCCATGGACTGGACCATCAACTGACTGAAGCTACAGGTATTGGAGGGGTTTCAGCTCTCAATAACTGACTGGCTTTATGCCATACAGCTCACAAAGTTCAAGGCAAGGAATTCTCAGGTTACTAATACCAGTTTTACATCTCATTGCAGTCATCTCTGTGTCATAAATCTTTTTTTAAGTATAGATAGCGTTATGATGTCAAACGGAGTCAGTGTTCAATATCACAGTCGAGGGAATTTGTTCTTCCAAGAGCTGATGAACTTGGCATCAGTGATGATGGCTTTTGTGTTACAACTGCCTTGTCACTGGGGATTACCGTTTGAGCCACATATACCCTATTGTTCAATTGACATGAAATTTATGTCCAGTAATTCTCAAGGAAGCATCGGAGTGCATAGTAAGAGTTAGGTACTATGAGTTGCGTAAGTAAGGGTTTACACTTAATGGTTGCTGGTGCCCTCACAGGCTAGATCGCCACTCAACTTCTGCTCAAGCAGTTTTTTTTATTTAAAAACCCCAACCAAATAAAACCAACACAAACCTTAAACGTAGCAAGGAGTTAATAAAGTCACCCTGAGACAGCTAATTCCTTAGTCTTGCTAATAAAGTCTGGTCTCTCTGCAGCTGAGGGGATGAGAACCTGGATCCCTGTTTTGTATTGCCAAGATGATTAAAATCACCTTTGTACTGCATTTTTCTGTCGTGTTCTCTGCTTAGAGAGATGCAGAGATTTCTTTTAAAATAAAAAAAACTTCATAGTTTTTTTGCTTGTTTTTCATTAAGATACTTCCTAATGAAAGATTCTTTGCTAAAGAGTCTCTGAAAGAGGTGAAAAGATTTATTCTTGGGTTTGTTCTTAATCCTGGGACCAGCTCCTTGACACAGGAAAGTCACTTGCATACCTTCCACTCTGGAAGACTGACTCACCAGCACTGTCTCGAGGTCAGTGGCTGCCTCATGTTTCCGTGCCGATGCACCCTCCTGGATTGGGGTCAGCAGGGACCAAACAGCCTTGGAAGGTGGAAGGATTCATTCATAAGCCAAGGGAATTGCTACAGGACGCAATTGGGGGCCAGTTAGTTGTGAGCCTGCTCTACTGCATGATCAAAAGTACTAAGCTATTGGCTTGACATAAACCACATCTGACAGCAGTGTATATGGAGAATATTTTTTTCCACCTTTCCTTTATTTTTCCATTTTTTAAAAGTAATTGTTGTTTTTTGTCTAACACTTTAAAACTGAATGGGAAATATGAAAACAGGTATCTCTCTAAGGGAGATATGTCTGTTGAATTTAGAGAAAGAGAAAGAAATGTTAGGTTAAATCTGTGCTCACACTTGCCTTAATCCGGTGATTTCAGTGGTGTCCTTCTGTTCTCTGATGATTTGTGGAATAAACAGTGTTTCATGTTGTGGATAACTCCAGCTCAAAGCTGGGACATGCTGGTTTTAATAAAATGCATCTAATCCTCAGAGCCATTTAACATCTGGAAGGCAAGTTGTTAAAAACATAAAGCACATCTAATCCTGTGAGCTGCTCAGAGCCTAGAAGAGGAGCTTTTTCTTTATGGAGTGCTTTAAAGCCACAGCTAGGACGTGAACTGCTGAGACATTTAGTCTGGTGCGCTATTCAGGCTGTCAGGGTTGTCTCCCAGGTGTTGGATGAAGAATTATGATAGCATTGCCTGTCATGTTCTTCATCTAACATATGCATAACTAACATATATTTAGAGACAGAGAGCGACAATGAGAGCAAAAATATACAAGCATTCTTTTTAAGAATGCATAAATATAAAATGCAAGAATATATGAATATGTACAATGAAGATTTTCCTCATATGTATATTATTTTCTTCTCAGCCATATATTGGTAATCTGTGCATTCAAGAAAACTGACCTATTAGTTGGCTGGCGTGATGTTTTTTATTTTTACTCTAGCAAAGAGCTAAAAATATAAAGCCCTTTGATTTGGCTTTAATAAGCAGCATGAACCAAGAGATTGTTGGGGTTTTGTCTTCCTCAAATAATGCTAAGGAAAAGTGAAATAACCTGTTGTTATATCACTGGCCTGTACTTACACATACGTTGTATTGGGCTGGTGTTTCTCTGAAATGAATGTATGAGAACCAGAATGACATGAAATATTTGTTTTTAAAAAGCTGTATTAGTGAAACCAAAATGTTTTCATGAACTCAAACTCCTTCAAGCTACTTACAGTCAAATAACTTGGCAAGCTCAAATGTATAAGTCCTATCCCTAGCTTTTGCAAAGTGTCTGTGGTTTTGCAATATCACCTCATTAAATCTTTACAACAGAAGGTGCTGTATTCAGACTTCTGAATATGTTCACACAGAACCCGCTGGTGTGATTGTAATGCTGTACAGAGATATTTGAACCATTTCTCAGCAGGCTTGAAATCCACAGAAACTGAACAAATACTTGGGCAGGTTTTCCAGTACATTTTAAAAGATGGGCTCTCTGTCACAGTGGTTAAAGGGACACCGATGTCAGGACTAGACTGTGCAGGCATCACCCTACGTCATTATAACCGCAGCAGCAATGCCAGTGGCTGATCTGAGTTTTATTGTCTACCCAATGGCAGAGAAACGAGGATGTCTTGACAGCTAATGAAGAGTCACTTGTAGAAGTGGCTTCTCAGTCCTATTTTAGCTACACCAAATGCTCCATAGGCTTAACTTTTTTCACTATTGCTTACAGAGGGAATGTTAAAGCAACCAGGTTCACAATTCAGGAGACTCTGTAACATCCCTAGAGGTAGGTAGGAGGAATATGGCCCATAGAGGTGAGTGAAGTGGCATCAG
Source organism: Charadrius vociferus (assembly GCF_000708025.1). Lineage (NCBI taxonomy): Eukaryota > Metazoa > Chordata > Aves > Charadriiformes > Charadriidae > Charadrius > Charadrius vociferus. Next base: position 1,140,133 of record NW_009648590.1, read on the forward strand.
CCACATCAAATGCAGCAGGCTCAACTTACTTAGGAGTTAGGACTCGCTGGATAATTACAAATACCCGTCTTTCCCAATCTCTTTCCATCTTCTTTTCAGTGAGAATTTTTCCTTACTTCTTTGGGACCTTGAAGTTATCATGTTTTCATCTCTGCTGGCAGTGGTATTGATGGGATTAGAAAGTACGTTAATGGTTGTTTCATTAGGCTGTGCAAATAAGATATTAAATAATGTGCTCTATTAAACCTAGTTATTAGCAAAAGCTTGCTGTAGTTACTAATTTAATCAAATCTGTTAGGAATTTGTGTTCTTGTTTGTCCAAACAGTCTCAGACAGTCTGGTCAGAAAGTCAATTAATGAGCATTTGCTCCATTATAAGGGAGTCTTTCTTCATTTTTAAAAATAAAAATCAATTTGTGTCAGATTGGTTTTTGAAATGTGATAGTGACAATGGAATTTTTTAGAATAGGAAACTAGAGGAGAGAATATCCAGAGCTTGACATCAGTTTTGCCATTGATTTGCTAGGTGACCTGAGGCAAGTTGCTTTTCTTTGGGAAGTATCTGTAAAAACAGTGCTGTCAAATCTCAAAGATTTAGGTACCATATGTCCTATCAAATAGAGAAAGTAGTTTATCTGTCAATCCTGGAAAGTCAACCTTGGTTCTGAAATTCAAGCGGGATCTGAGTTGTCGCTGGTAGTTAAGCTTCTGCGGGGTGATTTAAACCCTTATTCGCACCACTGCAACAATACCATTTCAAAGACTTATATACAGGCAATGACTGTAAGTGGCCAAGGTAACAGAGAGAAGGACTGTGTGTCTTTTCTCTTTGAGTTTTTTGACTCTGTAGAAGTTACAGAAAAACTGTAACTATGTGTGTATGTGAAAAGCAACGGGCTGCATTCTGCCCTGACCAAAGTCAGTGCAATTGTTGCTGTTGCTGTTATTCATATCCTAGATCTGTGAAGACAGACACTAGCATGCTGATGGTTCAGAGGGAAGATGATTTTTATACAGTCCCCCTTCAGTGCTGAAGCACATCTTCAATTTACCTGCTCCTTAGCTTTGTCAGCGGTGAGATGATTCTAAGACTATCTGAGAGTGTTTTCCGCTTAGCATTTGAAAATGCATCATGAGTTTGAAGGTTGCGTGAAGTTTTGTCTGGTGCTCAAGAGCACAAGCTTGAAACGTGTCGGTGGGCAACAAAGTGCACAGCACGATGCGTGCAGCTGGTGAAATTTCTCTGGAAAGGTGCAGTTTTTCAGCTCCACTGAAACCAAGACACTTGAAAGTTCCTGTATCTTTATGAAATAAAGGGACCCCTTATTAGAATTGTAGTTAAAGCTTTTTTGTCCAAATTGAAATGTACGGGGACTTCACCATGGGTAAATGTTAGTTGTTAACTGTATGTATGAGCTGATTGTTAATGCTGTTGTGAGGTTAAGCAATCAAGAAGCCATAAGCTTGATGGGATCCAAAAAAAAAAAGGATTATCCACTTATCTCGATAATGAAAACATCCACAGTTGTTTTAACTGTGTTTTAGTTGAGGACTAAAAAATGCAGAAGACATAAAGCTCTTGGTGAATGGAATTAAGAAGCAACTTCCCTCACATGCATTTTATTCTCTAATTGTCAGTGAAAGCATTGATTAAACACGTTTCTATATTATAACTGTCTTGGCTAGTATGGAAGTAGTTATATAGTCTTAGCAGCTTGTTCCCCTTTTGCATTTGCACAACTGGAGGCATTTGCTTTCCATAGAGTCACAGAATGGTTGAGGTTGGAAGGGACTTCTGGAGATCATCTGGTTCAACCCCCTTCTTAAGCAGGATCACATAGAGCAGGCTGCCCAGGACTATGTCCATACAGCTTTTGAATATCTTCAAGGATGGAGATTTTTTTTAATGAATTTTACAAGTACCAGTGAAATTACAGCGTGAAAGACGTGAGAACTACTTGTGTTAGCTGTGAACCATCTAGCTACAGCCAGAGATGATGGACACAGCACAAATTGATTATGGCGGTCCCTCTGTTGCTGCAAAAGGGCATTCAGAAGTAGAAATTTCTGTAATACAGTTAAAGGGACCCTTTTGCTCTTTGCTTTCCAGTAAACATTTGAATACAGACACCAAAGTAGAGGAGTGATACAACTGCTCATGGCAGTGGATAAAATGTTGTTATTACATTGAAAATAGAAGACACAGACATAGCCATAAGAAGGTAAACACTGAATATGCCATAGCTTATACTGATGTATACAACATGATTTGCAAAGTTTCCTTTTATAGCAATTTAGCTGTAAAGTTCACAAGACCCTCCACATAGATGATGCTTCTCTGTTAAATGACTGAAGAAGCTTTATAGCCATGTCCAGACACCTTGGAAGTGTTCAACGTATGGTGTAGTTATGTCTCACTCCTAAGTGGAGCAGGAATAACTTCATGGCAGTCAGTGAAATAACACAAATAAAGCTCGTGACGGGAAGAGGAGAACCAGGCCTATTTTAGTGTGATTTGATGGATCTCATTAAGAACTTCGTAATGCTGGTGTCAAAAGTTGTTACCCTTTCTCATATTTCATGTAGGAGGCAAGGGAAATTATCAGTGAATCCCAAAGATTTCAATACAGAAGGATCCTTCCAGGTTGAGAATACTGTTTCTGGTTGTGTTTTCAATACAGACCTGGTTTAGGCTCTGCACTTGAAAGTAATCTAAGACTTTGTGTCATAAAACAATCTGCTGATTATTTGTTATAATCACTGGAGAAGCCGACACTTTTCTGGTTTGTTGTAAAAGCTTTGTTATCAACTATAGATTGTGCCTGTGATCCAGAAATGGCCTTTGTCACTGAAAACTCTGACCTGCTTCTGTGGCTGCAAAAAAATAGTGTTCTACTTTTCTCTCACTTGTATTTTTCACGAAGAAATGCTGGAATAATGTGAAGATCCATAAAATCTCCTGAGAGGTCATCCCTGGCCATCAGATATATGGAATTTGGATTGTCTAGGGGTTTTGACCACAGAAAATATAAGATAGAGAAATAAAATACTTCGTAAATATTTTATACTCACACTCAGTCTCATCAGCATGTGTCCGAATCAGTATTTTACTGCATCTTCTCTTCACCCTTCTCCAAGGAACCATGTAGGCTGGAGTTCTCCAAAATTGTTTTAGAAGAAAAGGGAGAGAAAAGATTTTGCACGGAAGGAAGTTTTTCTGTTTTGGTACTTTAAGGCAAAAAAAATCTAGGACAATACATACAACAATACTACTGAAAGTCATTTTGTAGAGCCAAGCACCGAGAAGTTAGGAATGCCAGCTATGTTTTTCTATGCAATTTTATTTTTTGCCATCTTGTATGTGTCCATTATTATTTTCAATTGCCTGCTGACAAGAACTTAAAATCTTTTTGTCATAGTCCTCCCTCATTCTGTAAACAGATAGTACAGGTGAATTTGAAAGGCAAACTTTCATTTTTTCTATAATTTTCTTTTGTGAGTAGGATAAAATTATGAGTTTATATAAAACTATATCCTAAGCATAAAATAGAAAAGAAATTCCTCTGATATTAAGGCCTAATTTCCACTTATTATTAAAAGATTTATATTGAATTAGCATAGAAGGAAGCTGCTGTATACTGGAAGAACAGGAAGAATTAATGAGATTTTTGGCTTTGTTTTGGCTAAATTTCATTATCCTATCCTTAGCCTGACATCTTTCATCTGAATATCTGCAAGAATATGTAGGTTTTATGATGAGACTCCTACCTTATCCTGATTTCAGCTGGGTCTTAGATAAAAATGTTCTCGCTTCTTCAATTAGTTTTACCATGTGCTACGAATCGGCAAATCAGTGGGTGATCTTATGAGAAAAAGCACCACAAATTTGCTTCCAGAGACAGTCTTATTAATGTGTGGCTTACTAGATGCCCACAAGTCAATTTAATTCTTTTTGCTTAGATTGTATGTGTTCTATGTATAAACGAAAAACTGCCGATGTGCTTCCTGCACACTAACTTTGACTGGATCTAATCTTGAGCCTAATAAAAGCAAGAAGGGCGTAACGGTGCTTACATGACCATTTTTAATGTATATAGCTCTTAAGCTGGGAATTTCCTTCTCACCTCCTTGAAGGAATAACTTACCTTGGTTCCTCGAGCAAATGCTGGTGTATTGCATGCCTGCAGTGAAATATTGCTCTCCGTTACCCAGCCCAGAGGGAGCTGGAAATTGTACCAGAGAAAGTGATAGGCCGAATCAAACTGAAATGCATTTTATTTGGGTGCTGTAAGCAGGTTTAGCAGCTGCATTGAGGGGAATTGTGCACCGCAAAAACGTTGACTCTCTGCTACAGCAGTGATTAAATTGAGTACCTTTTTTTGGCCCCGCTGAAGAGTAGTATTTCTTCCTCTAGAAGTAATTAGCCTCCGGTTTTGTGCCACGTATCTTCAGAGGGCTTAAAGGGATCTCCCAATTAGAAGGTTCAGCAACCTGTCCTTTCAAAGCCCGAGCACTTTATTGATTAAAGCCTCCAAAACATGGAGGTGCTCAGAATCCTAATCCCTTCCTGACAATGAGATTATCTTTTGCTTTATATACTGGGAATTTTGAAAATGTGGGCAACTTGCTTAGAAGGAATACAGCTTTTGTATGGAAGTTTTTAGGGGGTCCTGGAAAATTGGAAAAAAATAAGCAGCCCTGTGGTTCGTTCCAGTGAATGAATTCCAAAATTAAAGTTTTGAAAGAAGATGTACGCATCCTTTTTCATCTTCTTTAGTCAACACTGGTTTGTTGTTTGCTTTCTTTCCCTCCTCTTCCACACTTACAGGTGCTGTGGGAGGGCTGTAAAGGAGGATGAGCAAGAGTCCTAAAAGGGATCAGATATTTCGGTGTTGCAAAAATATATTAACCTGTTTTCCTGGGAAACCAGAAATTACATGGTAACTCTTTAAGCGTCTCTTTACATCTGTTGGTCAGTTGATGAGTCAGTCCCATCAAGAAAATTTTTGAATTTGAAAGAAAATTGCAGTCACATTTAATATATTTGGAGAGTGTGCAAAGGCCCCAGTGCCATTTCCTTGCGCTGCTGTCAAACATTTGGCCAGAAGCTAAGCCCCAGTGAGGTTGTTTCCTCTGCATGTATTCTGCCATGGCAGAATAAATCCTTTTCCTAGCTGGCACACCAAACTGAAGGAGGCACAGTACCTGGACAAAATGAAAGTTTTTTAGAGTGGACCTGCCTTTAACAGTCAACAAGGCAAAACGAAATCAGTATATATGACTTCAAAAGAGCCAGCACTCGCGTTTAGTGAATTTCCTTGCAGGGTGTAGAGGAGACTGATTAAAGCATGTGCTTCCAGAGGTGTTAATGTGTTACTATCATTGCGGAGGACAGGGCAATAGGATAGAAGTGTTGAGTGGCTTCATTGGACACGTTTTGTGAACATTAATCAGGAATGGGTGAGAGGATAACATGAGTTTTGTATGGGGAGAGGCCATAACATTATTGCTATGCAAACCAGTTTCAAATAAAAATTCTTTTTCTTTTCTTCTCTTTTCTTTTTTTTTTTTTTTTTAAATTTTTGAATCACGGGCATGTGCCACGTCCTTACTTGTCCTCTGAAGAGAGAAAGTTTCCACAGGTTTCTGGTGGCTCCTCCGCAAGATTCTCCAAAACCATCTGAAATGCTTTGGTGTGCACTACTGACAGTGAAGGAAAAAAGCAAGCTAAGAAGTTATTTTGGTTTCAGAGTGGAGCAATTCTGTTTCAAAGAGGCAAAGGAGCAAGACTGTGCTGGGGAAAGGGGGACAGAGATCTTGCATATAATCTTTTCATTTTAATGAAACTTTTATGGAATGAAGGAAAGACAATACCTGTTTCCTATGCCTTGTAAAGGAGTTAGAGTTTATGTGCACATATCATAAGTGAACAGTTTACAACAGTTTTCCCTGTGTGATGATGTCCTTAGGGGAACCGTGTGATAGGAAAAGCAGGCAGGAGTTTATCTTTCCCAGTTTTTAATTTTATTCAGCAGGGTCAATCCTCAGAGGACCATGGCAATCGTGGGGATTAAGAGCGGATTTCCCCTGACTCACAGTCACATTTGATTTCTGTGCCCACAGAGGTACTTTTCCCATTGCTCTGCTGACACGCTTTGCTCTCAGTGCTTCAGCATGCGTTCAGCTTCGTATGAAAGCTTCTGACAAAGATTTCTGAACAACCTATTGCTTCTCCTGACAGGGAAAACTTAAGCACATCAGGTGAAAATGTATCAGTACAGTTGTATTTTACATCATTAAAGCAATATAAAACATGCCCCCGCAGGAGTACCGCATTCATAGGCAGCTGTACTGATGCTTAGCATGAAAGAACAGAAAACAAGATCTTACAATAATAATGTGGCACGGTAAATACATGATCTACTATTCAAATAAACCCAAATCTGCAACTTATAACCTTAGACCATTTACAAGTAGGTATGTTAGAGGGGTGTGTGTGCGCTGCTTCACTTTTGAAAACCAGTAGTTTGGAAGTATGATCAGCCTAATGAATAAGGTGTGGAGTGATGACAATTCTGTTCAATTCCAATTTCATCCAAGGTTTTCTTCTTTCATGCAGACCAAGACAGTCAGTTTGGCCTTTAATCCCAGCTTTCCATACTTAAAATTAGTTTAATGACCTCATCATAGGATAGAAATAAAAAATCCTCCAATGTTTTTTTGAGGCGCTAATATCTAATGGTGATGAAGGTTCCTGAAGGGCTTGGATAAAAGAAAGTTTGTATTAGCAGTGCATTTTAATACCTGTAGGTAGTGTATTTTCTTTGGGCAGAAGGTCTGTAGTCAGTTTATATTCCAGTCAAGGCAAAATACCTCATAGGTTTTTGTAGTTGCCATCTTAAGCTGGTTACTCATGGCTGAATTTTTCAGACTTATGCCATGTCTGTGGATAACTTCAGTGTTAGAGAACCTATAGGCTTAAATGTGTTTAACACTGTCCCTTCTTCCCACCTCGGATAGACATGTGCCCATTTTAGTTAGAACTGTCTTTCACGTAGTGCAGCCAGTTGTATTTAGGTGGATAAATGATGTTTTATCTGCCAAAAATAACGTGGACTTTCTTGAACAGTCATTTTCTCTTGTGCTTTGGAAAATAAAATATTTCCATTGTTAGATCAAGTTGAGAGTTACTGCCAGTTCCTACAAATGCTGCCAGACACCGAGTCTAGAGCATCGTGTGACTGAACTTTGGCTCCATCAGAAACAAAAATTTTTGCTCCCGTCATTGGACCAGCTTCTAGAGTTTTTATGTAGACCAATTTCTGATGTTGCAGGCCAACCCAAACAGTAAATGAAAACTCACAATTCGTATCCTGTTCGGGTGAAAACTAGACTGAGAGCAGCCCCGTTTTATTGTCTCTGGGCCTAAACCCAACCTTTGTTCTGAACTGTCGTCAGTGATGATGGGCAAATTTACCAGTCCCCTCCAACCCCATTTGACAAAATTAGTAACCAAACAACTTCAAGTGCTTTCTTGATCTAAAGAATAATAAGTATGTAGTAAGTAAAAATCCTTTCAATCGAATTGTTTTGATTGAGTATTTACACAAATATGTCAGGCTTAGGAAAAAAATAATCTGTTCATTAATATAACCATAATGATGTTCTCATTTACATTAAGCAATCAAGACTGGCTCTAATGGATCATACTTTGTTGATTGGTTGGTTTTTTTTTAAACCCTTTTGCTTTCCATGAAATCATTGTGATTATTTTTAAACAATGCAATTAGGGCTTTAGATATGGTATTTGAATATTTATTCTGTTGATCTGAATTATTAAAAGCATCCTTTCGCTGAAGCATAATTTTAAATTATCTTCAGTGGTGGTGTATCTTTAATAAGTGCTCTAGCTGAGATGTGCAATTATCCCATACAATAGTTGCAATGAAGTTTTGGTTGTTGGTGATGCCTTGTTAAAACTGTTTGGGCGACTGTTACATTGCATCTGCAGGCTGCTCTGTCTTAAGATTCGGAAGAATAATTCGTGCTAGGCTAAAATGTACAAGCATAAACTGGTAAACTGAGCCAATGGGTTTATTCTGAGACTGAAGGCTGGAGTGCTCAGCCAAATGTGTGGTTAGTTAGTCGTAGCTGTAAGTCGTAGCTCTGGAAAAGGGAGAGAGCAGAGGTGAGATGTTTCACCTCATGGTACCTTTTGACCTGGAGCTTCTATGCTTGGTGGTCTAATTGCAGCAGAGTTGGGCTGTTCTGACAATAAAATCCCTTTGTGGAGGACCCACACAGAAGTTTTGATCTGATAGTGCTGAAGTTTGGATGTTATGAGATTGGGAGCAGACATCTCTCAAAATGCTGCTTGCTTTAGCAGCTTGTTTTAGCAGCATGGTAGAATTCTTCTCAGAAATGCTGTACGTGGTGATTGATTAGTTTATTGAAAGAACTCGGCCTAATCAATAGAATGTGAGGTTTCACCCAAGTGTTCCGTCTCATGTCTCCCTATTTATCATCACATACCCACTGTCAAGCGTTTAGAGCTCTCAGTCCTACTCCTGCTCCCTGTCAGCTGAAGCGGCTCCTTGCATGGCCTCGTGCCTTCACCTCACTTCCCTGAGTGACTTCGTCTTGTGGGTTTTCAGGAGAAGTGGGAAGGAACATGCTCAGCGGGGCGGTGACTTCTCATCCCAGGCTCATCTGTATTTGCCCTGTTGCCTGTGGTGCACGTGAATTGAATCTCATAAAGTATATGCATCAACAGGCTTATAGTGTCATTGTGTAAGCTTCCAAGGTGAAATGCCCAAGTCCCTCACATGAAATGCAGGGACCTAAGGTAATATTACTTAGATTTTTTTTTTTTTTCTTGTCTTGATTTACCAATCATTTGGTTTTCCTTCAGATTTTAAGATTGAGCTGTTATAACAGTGATTTAGGTTGAATGGTCTTTTTGGTTTAGCTGTAGTACGCATTGATTCTGGAGCATTCAGCTATTGAAGTCTTCCTAGGTGGAATCAAACACAGTCCATGGGGATGCCCAAAAGTGCACATGGGGGTGTGTGTGCACATACACACTCTCTAACATTTCTGAAAATATGAGGCAAGATGTAATTTACCAGTGATGAAACTGGTATGGTTCTGTAAAACTTGTTCTATGAAAAGAAAAACTTATACGATTAACTAGTTCCTAAGTTTATACTATTATCCGTAGCATAACTGCATGACTCTCTATTGTACACCAACAGGCTACCATCAAGAAGCTCTCAGTTCTGATAAAAAAGGATAATCATGTAATGAAAGAATAGTTAAGGCTGGAAGGGACCTCCAGGGTCAGTCTGTCCATCCTCCTGCTGAGCGCAGGGCTAGCTTCAGAGTTAGGCCAGCTTACTTAGGGTCCTGTGCTGCTGGCTTTCATGAGTCTCCAAAAATGGACAAGCCACAGCTGACCCAGGGCTTAACCACTCTCACTGTAAACAGTTTTCCCTTTGGTTGGAACAAGAGCAGTGCATATAAACTGGTCATGAATAAATTTAGATAGGAAATGAGATAACTTCAGTGATGTTCTGGACCAGTGCTCTGATAGGGTTTGTGGGAGGTGAAGGTGTCCCCTTGAGCCCAATATGCGTATTTATCTGATTGTAAAAGCGATGCTATGATATAACTGTCTGCGATAGCAAAGGACTTGACTCAGTGACCTGTTTCAGATTTGAAACCTTGATGCTTTTACCAGTGATGGGTGTTGAACTTGTGGCTTGCACTTGAAATGGTCACCTTTCTGCCGCTTCCCTGTATTTCCATAGAATTGCAAACATCATACATTTCTTACTGTGCCCTCCTCTGCTTTTATTTCTGTAGGGAATAGGAGCATTCTTTCTCCTTGCATTAATGAAGCTAAGTCTCTCCTAACAAATTCAAGAACAGACCGGGCACAGAAATAGAGCTTATTATCTAATTTACCAGAGGAGTAGTATTATTCATAGTTACTCATTTTGTCCCTTCTCTGAGTAGAGAGGACACCTCACACTCCAGGTCTGTTAGTGCAGTAGCTTTTTCAGGCAATTAATTCTCAGGCACACATATAGAATTAAGTCAATATTTTACCTCAATCATTATTTTTTTCCTATAGTTGTTGAATGATCTTTCTTTTCTGCTACATTGCACCATTGTATGAAAGATAAAGTTGTGAAAGTCACTACTGAAGTCCACCTGTGTTTTGCTTCTGGATGCTGGTCTAAGGTGGAAGCCTAAGAAGGCATTTGGATCATTTTCACTTGTCCTCTGGTGGTGGCAAGCCCGGGGGGGCTGTGAGGGAGTGGACTGAAGCCCCATGCCCATTGTGTGAAATTTGAGGAATTGTGTGAATGTATGGAGGCGTTTACTGGGGCAGAGGGACAGAGTGGGAAGGGCAGCAGCTCCTGCGTTAACATCACTATCAGTCTGTACCGCTGTGGCGCTTTGCCTGCGTCTGCACCCTTTGCACTGTCTAGCTCTGCAGTTACACACACATGCACACATGGTATAAAATTACCTTTTATTCAAAGGCCCATTCTTTGAAGAGAAGACAGTGAATTACTGCTTTAGGTCCCAAGTAATATGTAGTGATTTAATGACCTCGTAAGAAAGACTAACTCTAGTATGAAGCAGAAATTTCTATTCTCTCCATTATGATCAAACATGCATTATATTTTAAATAGAGTTGTTAGAGGGAAAGGATTGTTTGCTCATATCGTAGGAAATGTAAAATTGCATCTAATGAGGTTGTTTGCAATTTTTAGTAATGTATATTGCCATTAAAATCAATGATTTTAAATATTAAACATAGTAATTACACTTTGGACTGCATTTCATTTATACTTAGTAGGATGGAATAATTTTTCTTACAGAGCGTCAAATTGCCCTTAATTCACTTTCTAAATAGGTTATTGAGTTTTAGAAGACATATATGCCAGAGTAAAGTTATGAGCTGTTTATAGTATGGATATACTACTACAAAATATTCCTTAGAAATGAGTTTAGAAATTATGTGATATGTAGTCAATATGCTTTTTACTGCATCTTTAAAAGAGTAGTGTATTTAAGAATACACTTCACCAGAAGAGCTGCTTTGATTGGTTGTGTAAGAGGTTGGGGAGTAAAACAGATGAAATGTCTTGAAAATTAGAAGATAAACTTAGGCTTTCTAACCAAGTTGTCCAAGCACTGAGGATGGAGCTGTTCCCAGGGAATTTAAAAATTTGTAGTAGGGGCTAATACTTTGGAAAATTAAGTCACTTAACTAAAGGGTGTCAGAGCCTTAGTTAGACACTTCCTGAAAATATTTTTGTCTTTATGGGCTCTTACAAAACCCTTCCACAAAAGCATCTAAGTGCTTTCCAGCAGCATATTAAATGACATCACTACCATTTTTTAAGTTGCAGTAATAGTTATACCAGAACTATAATGACCTCTATTCTATTTTATGTAATGCAAAGGCAACAATGCTCCAACATGGTAGCAGTGGTTAAATTTCGGCCAGGAATAATGTAGGGCTTTTTTGTATGGACTTTAAAGCACTCATAAACCTGCAGAAGTGTGTTCAACCAAGCTGCTCATCAGGAGAGTTTCATGAGAGGTAAGTCTGACCTGGCAGGGTAGGAAAATGTATTATTTTTTTCTGAATCTTTGACTCTGGAAATATGCTAGAGAAAATGAAGGAAAGATTACTTAGAAAAAATATTGGTTTGGTCAGTTTACTATGGAAAATACTTTTTGACTTCTCTTTTATTTTGCTCTTGTCTTTTCTGTTCAAGGAGAGAAGAGATCTTTTTTCTCAGTCACTGGTAATGAAATATATCTTGAAATGGGCTTTTCTTCAACCTATCAAAACGGGTGTTTTCCAACTCAAAGTCACCAGTCTTTCTGCATGTAATAGAAAAGCGAATGTATGTCCCCTGGAAAAAGTCAAACATTAGTTCAGAGAAGGTTAATTATTAGCTGTGGGTGTGTTGCTCTTTTAACTTGGAGACTTTGTCAGCAGGAGGGGAGGCTGGAAACAAAGTGCAGTTGCAAATATCTCATGTCAAGAGGTGTCAGCTGAGTGATGGCTCAGTTTACTCCTGTCTGTAACCCCCACTTGTCTTTAGTGACAATTAACCATAGCCTTGGGCTTCAGATGTTGCAAAGGCATAAAAGGCATGGTAACAATTGCCTGTCATTGTCTTCTTTGTCAGTCCCAGTCCCATACTTTCAACCCCAAGGATTTAAGTAGAAACTGGGTGATAAAGGGGACTTCCATAGCTTTTAGACTCATTTCAATGGAAATAGAAGTGTTTGACATTTGGAGTTTTTTTCTGCCAAGCATATTTCATATTTCATGGCTAAAAGTATTCAGAGTTTTTATTTTTACTTTTCACAAGGAGTTTATCCTGGTTTTCACCAACTCTACTATTTGCCTTCTCAAATCATAAAACTAGGGAGTTAAAATGGTTGAAAGAAAGGGATCTGCTCATGGGATGAAAAAATAAGTGGAGTGTTAGGAATGATGCTGGGAAGAGGCAGTGATAAAGGCCTCATGTTTGGGAGGACAATAGCAACCAAGTATCTTAGTGGCACAGTACAAAGGAGAACATAATTTCTTAAAACCTGTGTGAAGGTAACCGGGTAAAAATGCCAACAGAAAGAGCATATGTAAAGAATGCATAATGCAGCCAGCTTGGGAAGCTTCTATCCCTTTTTGCTAGTGTCATTCCTGAGTCAATTGAATGCCCCTTTGACACCAAAGGATGTTTTTAAGATTGCAGCAGGTTACTGCTATTGCCTTTTCAGTAGTAAACAGGTATGTGATGAATGTTACACCCTATAAAGACTGGTTTCACATGGCTTTATGGCCTGTTATTAGACAGGTAGAGCATCCAAAAACATGCAGGCTTTTTTATGTCTTTACACCATTCAGTGCGTCACCGCTATTTGGAATTCCTGAGGTCTAGTAAATGTTGTGCTAGTACTGACACCTCTCTCTTTGTCTCTTTCTCTATACAGCTGTTACTCAAAACTTAGTATAAAAACGATTCCAACTTGGTTGAAATTGTCTAATTGTTTGAAAAGTTATTCAGGGAGATGTTCACATATCACCTGTATCTGAGAACCCATGTTTTAAAAGGAAAAGGATAGTATTGCCCAGGGAGGTGGTGGATTCGCCATCCCTGGAGGTGTTTAAAAAAAGGGTAGATGTGGTACTTGAGGACATGGTTTGGAAGTGGTTTTGTCAGGGTAGGTTAATGGTTGGACTTGATGATCTTATAGGTCCCTTCCAACCTCAGCGATTCTATGATTTGGAGAAAAGGCAGAAGAACATTTGAGAACTGAGTCTTTTTTAAGGTTAATAGCATTTTTATTTCTTTTCCTTCAGGTCTTTTAGGTGAGCCAATAAAAAGTAAAACTGTTTACTTGTGAGTGTCCCACCCTCTGCTTACAGTGGCTTTCTTGGCATCTAATTGCTCTGCTAATGTGAGGCATCCCCTGTGTGGCTAAGAAGTAGTACACCCCTTCAATAGGTACATTTCTTTGCTCTGCCTCTCCAAGCTGTCATTACGCTTGCTTCCTTGATCTTTCTCACGCTGATTCTTTCTACACAAAATTTGTATCATTTTTGATGATTAAAGCTCATCGCTATCTATAATGACAGTTTCTGTCAACACTGCCCTTCAGATTCCTTGACTGTGCATTAGTAAGTTAGGAACAGGTTTAAAATTAGATACACACGCTCTGCTCACACGTAGCTGATTATCTTTGTCTATTGCATTCATCCTCCTTGATGACTCTAGCAGTAACTTAATGCTTTTGTCCATACTGACTTCTACAGATCTTGTAAGATTTATTTTATAATAAGTTTTTTCAATGTGTATCATGCCCTAAAGTATGAACAATATTTGGTCTGACTTCTTATTTTTCTGAGAGGACAGTCAGTGTGTCGAATTTCAGAAGAAACTGGCATCACCAAGTGGAAAATGTCAACCTTGAGAGGGGACCAGAGAGTCGTGCTACCGCTTTCACAGAAGCGCCCTGCCTTTTGCTTGTGTTAGGTTTCATTAGCAGAGTCATTTCTGCTCACTGATGTTAATGCCTTTATGTTAATGCGTATGTCCTTAGACCATATAACAACCTGTTTGATAGTGAAAGAAGTTAGTGCTCGTGATGCTGGAATAGGAAGCCAGATGGATCCAAGGGACATTCTTCCCAAAAGCTGACCATTTAAAGATTGTGCTCTCGATCATACAGCTATTGCATAGACTCTCTTTAGCATTGTTTTTAGACAGCAGTTCAGAAAATTACAGTTGTGTTGTATGGCTGTTTGCTTACAGACACTGGTAATCTGGAGTGTAGGCAGTGTAGGCACTGGTAATCTCTAGGCAGAGAAATGGGCTATTTGTTAGTATATGCAGAATATATGCTCATTCTTTTCCTTTTCCAGTATTATTTGAAGACCTAATCTGTGTAGCTACATCTTTTACACCCAGCCTTAGGTGATTAGGATAGATTCACTTCTTGCAAAGGCATACCATTTAGTATGCTGTTGTGGTTGTAGGCTTAATTAGTAAGGCTCAAAAGCTTTGCCTACATAAAGGATAATGAGGAATGTTACCGACAAAATGAGCCATTGCTAAATGTCCTTGACAAATGTGAGTTTTGTTTCTAAAGTATTTTGCCCGAGGGGTTTCTACTTCTATCCTCTTGCGTTATGATGGACAATTTGAAAGAAAAGGAACCAATGGCAAACAAGAATCAATCCAGCTCCAGCTACGTCTCAGTTTGAACCTGACCCTTTTAGACTTGTTTTACAAATTTAAGTCCAACTTCTACCTGAGTCAGCACTAGTAGCAGAAGTTGGAGAGTAGGGGTCAGGCACCTTACAGCTTTCATGCTAGGCTGATGGGATGGGCTCCAGTACACTATCTATGTGTTTCTGAAGTCAAAGAAAAGTTCTCTGTCTTCCCCGGTGGCAGAATTAGGCTAGCTCTGAGCATGGCAAAAAGTTTTTCCCTTTTTGGCGAAGCTGGAACTAAGACTCAGACTGTCACGTGGGCGATGTCACTCGGGTTTGCCTGGTGCTCTGAGCACTCTGGCAGCATGATTTTGCACCTTTGGCCAATTCCAAAATTTTGCTTTCTCCTTCCTGAAAAAAAATCACAGTTTTTATTATACAAAGCAATTAGCCATTTACCTGAAGTCTAAAGTATTATAACGAACCATAACACTATCTAATGTAACTGCATGATCGATTAATTTTTCACATAACTGTTCCTATATCACACTGCTTATAAAATTTTAATAGCATGGTTGAAAAACATTCAGTGAACAAGGCAGGGTTGGGGATTTTTCTGAAGACATGTGAAAGGGATTGGGTTTTTTGCAGTTTGATGACACATTGAAATGCGACGAAGATATCAAATCAAAATAGCGCAGGTTCCTTCAGGACGACACATGTGGCCCCTCCAGGCGTGCGTTAGGTGTAGATGGGGTAGTACATGCTCCAGAATCATGTCGCTTACCCAGGGTCAACGGCCAAATCTCTTGCTTCTAGCTATTAGATCAGTGCTTTTCCTGTCATGGTAATAAGCCCATTTTTATGTATGTTTTTAAGGAAACACACATGAATCTTACTGAAGTTACAACTTCTAATTTGTCATTTGCAGAATAGGTGCTTGAAATCAAAATACTGTCAGGAGAGGAGAAATATGAAAATGGTTAGGTATAAGAGCTGTAATAACAATAAGGTCAGTGTGTTGTAGGCATACATAGCATGAGCCAAGATGTAATTCTTTTGAATACTTACTGGATAGATATGTGATGCCCTACATTAGTAATTTAAAAATAATTTTCATGTAAGGGACATGCTACTAGATTCATGACAATGAAGTTCAATTAGCAATCTATAAAGTGTTCTGATAGTGCTGTGTACTGCAGTATAAGAATATTGATTTTACTTTTTTTAGTATATTTATTATTTTAAAGCAAATAAGTAAGATTTTTTTTTTCTTCAAGTCCAAGAGAAGGAAGTGGACTATTTTGTAACATTCTGAACTGATCCTACGAATGTTTATGCTTATGCTTGGCTTTACACATGAGCAACGTTGTGCAGCTGTGTTAAGCAGAAGGTTTCAAGATCAGGCCCTAATTTAAGAAGGCATAATGATAGGGCTAATAAATGGGAGAAAGACAAGAGATACAGCACAATGTTTAACTAAACTACATATGGGCACTGTATCGAGCAATCTGTGGTTTGACATTCAAGATATTGTTTTCTTGGGGTTTTTAATCGCATTAAATTTAAGCCCTGATCTTGGGACATCCTGAAAGAGCCTATGCATACTGAGGTCAGTGGGAACTAATGAAGCAAAGAACCTTGTAAATAAGTCCTCTAGGCATTTTTTAAATTATTATTTCCTCCTCACTTTAAGAATAGTTCAAATCTGCTTTTTTATTATTTATCAAAGAATATTTTTAAAGGAGTTCTGGGCCTTAACCATTTAGTGCTTCCACTGATTACATTTGCTTTACCATTCCTCAACTGAATTGTTCACTAGTTCTCCTGTGCTCCTGATGTGTTCCCAGAAGCTTTCAGTATCCCACTCTCTGCTCGTGAACGCTTGCTGACAACATAGTTATGGTTCCTTCATTTCCTCTTTTCCAACCCTAGAGAAGACAGGATGTTGTGGTAATAAGCATAGATATTTCAGAAGAACATAAAAGTCTCTTGTTATCTCAGAGATTATAGTGAGAAGCAGCATGAGCTATTGGGTAGGTTATTAATTACTAACTCAGACACTTAAGAAGTTGAATGAAATGTGGAAAAAGTGGAGTTTACTAGGGGTTGTTAATTCCTGGAACTGGATCTGAGACAGTGAAAGTTTACAACACTGCAGATTTGAGGTAAAATTGCTTATTGTGTAAGGTGACCCCCACGTGTTTTGTGAAAATGGTTTCTGTTATCTGAAGAATCTATAGTCTAAGTTTACGTAATGTTAATTGTTTTAGCTTAATGAAGTGCATTCACAACAAAGCTTTGTTGTTTTTGTTGGTGGCTCATAGACTGTATGTCTATGTCCCTGAAAATTAACCAGAAAGATTCTTGTTCCTCCTCATTCTTGTGTGGAGTCACTGGGGGAAAAAAGTTGATCCCTTCAGTGCATATTTGAGAGGGTGGAGCACAGTTTGCCACATTCTCTCAAATCCCTCCCAAATTTCAGAAACCTGGCAAGAATAAGTAGGGTCTATTGTTTTATTTTAGATTTTTCATACAGTTTAAAGTCGAGAGCAAAAGGGTCTCATATTTAAATGCAATTTAAATCAGAGTTATTGTGCGCAACAGTTCTTTAGTAGGCTTGTTTATGAAGCCAGAACATTACAGTGCATTCTGTGAAGTTGTCTATTATCATTTGATTTGAAACATAATGTTTACAGACTCATAAGTCTGATTTGTTTACTCTTCTATTGACATTAATTTGTTTTAAAGAGAAGAAAAACATCTGCGGTCGTAATTTTGGTCAAAGGTCGCAGAAGTATCCTGAATTGCTTAAGAAAAAAAAAAAAAGAATGACTATCTCCAGAAAGACTATCATTTATGTCTGGAGGAAGAGAATTACCTGTAATACTAACATAAGGAATATACACGTTGTTTTTAATCCACTGGCCTTTAGCACAGGTGACCCAACTCTCATACAGTTTACAGAAGACCTAAAAAACCTAACATAAAAATTCAAATGAAAAATCTGAAGATGTGGTTGAAATTGGTGGAACATCTGCCCTGAGGTAAAATACAGCAGCTCAAAGTCACTGGAGTGATTCCCAATTTGATTGTCGGCTGTGCTTGGGGAATGAGCACAGAAAGGAGCGCACACAGTCTCTGCAGTGGCAAAGTGAGTGACCACATTTCTCCTTGTTCAGGAGCCCAGGAGGTTAGGTTCGTGGAGAGCTTATTTTGTGGTATCAAGCTGCCATCCCTCCTATGAGTTGCTGGGATGGGTATGCTGGAAATATAAGACAGACAGTTTTCTTCATCAGTTTTCTTCATGCAGTTTCTTCATCAAAACTATGGTTCATACTGCTTCGTGGATAAATGGTGCAGGGTTTGACCGATGCAATGCATTACGTACCTACAGGCAGTTAATCGCTGAGAGACACTGATTCTCACGAGCGAGCATCTCTGAAATGCAATCACCTTGTTGCGATATTCCTGAACGATGAATGCTTGGGTATTGGTCTTTGGCCCTTCTTGGGGCTCTGGCCCAAGTTCAGGCTCTTCAGCTGGCAGCCAGGTTTCTCTGTCATGAGTGTAATCAAATGTCAAAAGATGGAAAAGTAATTAGAAGCTGTGTGTGAGAGAGTGCAGTTAATTCCTTCTGCTTTGGCTGTTTTGCTCGCCTGTAGGACACTTTGGAGGATGTTTTGAAGGACTCATGAGACACGTGACAGCAGTTTAAAGATCTACATCTACATCTTTCCTTTGCTGTTATTTGTGTATATCCAGTATTATTTTTATATGAGGGTGTGCGGAAGGAAAGCAGGTGTGTTGTATCACCTGGGACTGTTGTGCAGAAAGTAGGACAAATTTTAAGAAGATATTTCTAACTGCTCTCATATTTACTGAGAAAGAGTTATGGTGCTGATATGCCTTCAGAAATTAGAGAAACATTAATACGTTCAACTGTGTATAAATACAGCCTTCGGTCTTCCTTTTTATTCTTTTAAAGCCAGTATTACCTGAACAATAGCTTCCAATTAAACTAACTGTTCTTCAGTCCCAGTAATGTTCCCCCTAAGGGCAAGTGTTTTAGTGTGCTTTCCTAGGTATTGACTTTCTTAGCACTTC
The DNA here is from genome assembly GCF_000708025.1 of Charadrius vociferus. Lineage (NCBI taxonomy): Eukaryota > Metazoa > Chordata > Aves > Charadriiformes > Charadriidae > Charadrius > Charadrius vociferus. Next base: position 1,158,989 of record NW_009648590.1, read on the forward strand.
ATTTTATTCTGAAGAATAAGGAAACTCTATGCTCAATTTAATTTAAAAAAAAAATTAAATAGTAGCTGTCAGAAAGAGATACGTCTTTTTTTTTTTCCCCCAAACCTGTGTAGATATATAATATTCACCCTGTTCTTTAAGATTTGCTGCCAACAAATGTAACATTTCTAGTAAAAAACGTAAACTTCCTTAAAATAATTTCATTAAATTCTACATTCTAAAGTATGAAATAAGGCAGCAGGCTGTCTTTTTCAGTCCTCTTGTGTCTTTGAGCCATATAAAAGTGGTTTATCAGGCTGCAGAGATGTTTAATGTCAAGATTATTTACATTGCTGAATATTATAACTGGAGCGCTTAAAAGTCATTAAAGCATGAAAATGCTGGTCAACTCTTGTCAGAGTTTTAAAGTGTGTCATTCATTATTTCATGCTGTTCTAGCTCAACAGTGTGGAACACAAGTTCATATGTTTCAAGGATGTAGAAGAAAAATAAAAAGCAACTTTATATAGATGGACCAATGTATAGAAATTTAAAATATAAAATTAAAAAGAAAGAACAGTATCCCACAGTGGAACAATGACTACACATGGGTCCACATTTATATAAATTTTTGCATAAGCATTTCTTGGAAGACTTTTTTTTGTCTTTTAAGTTTTTTCCCCAAAGTTACCAGTCACCAAGCACAGGAAGAACAAGCTTTATCCTTCATGGAAAAAAGAACTAAAGCACTAAAGTCAGTTCATCATGGTCCTATATGGTTAAAAATGTGACATTTTTTTCAGTCGCTGAAGAGAAGAGATGGTCACTTTATTAGTGCTTCTGTTAATTACCAACCCTAAAAGGGCTTGAGTTATTGGACTACGACAGCATGGTATTTTTAGATGCAGACAAGTTATTTTTAGGAATTTTAATAGCTCCTTCTGCTCTGCAAAATTAATCTCAAGGCACTTTTACAGAACATCTATCAGAAATCATCCCAACAAATTAGTTTAAAGCTCCTATAGCTGAAACAGCTTTTCTTTTTACTCATGGCGTAGCCAGCAAATTTCATCACACAATGTATTTATTAAGGCTGTAGGAACCGGCAAGTCGGGCACCACAGTGCCTCGCTGCCAGAAGCCTGGCTCCTAGGTGGAGACCAGCGCATGGAGGTAAGTTCGTGGGGTGTCATTACTCCTGAGGCTTTTTTAGAGGGTAAGTTTCTATAACATCCAAAGAGCTCAGCACTCTACTTTTTAAAAATATAAAAAAACCCCAAACATTTTTGCTTCCTATTTACATTGTGGCCTAGTAGTTAGAGCACTGTCATAGGCAACGCCAAGACTTTGGCTGCAAGGCCCTCCTCCTCAGAAGAGGATTTACGTCAAGTTGCCAGGATGAAGTTGCCTTGACCTCCGCTTGCCAGGCTAACTGAGGTGGCAGGGTTGGGAGGTCTCCAACTCAAAGAAATGTCAGATTTGTGAGGACACAGGGAAAGAAAGCAAGAAGAAATCCTAGTGCTTAGTGTTGAAAGGAGAATTTCTGGATGCCAAGTCCCAGCTTCGCATTTTGTTTATACATTTTACACACCTCTTTAGGAAAATGGTGATCTTTGGCAACAAGGCTGGACAAAGCTGTGCTTCTGCAGCTGTGTCAACCAACAGATAGTTCTGGACTTAATTTTTTAACCTGTAATCTAAAGTTGCCAGTCAAAATATCCTGTCTAGTGTCAGGGATACTTAAAAGCGGGAATCCAAGGACCTAAATGTGAATTGGCTCTTTTGGGGAATGAAGTCATCCACCACAGATGAAGCATCATATTTCATTGGCTTAGAAGTGGGATGGAAAACGAGTAGAGAAATCATAACTGTGGCATTCCAGTCAAATCACCTGCCTGGCAGGGAACTGATCTTAAACCTCTCATCACTGTCTGGGTCCTCAGGGAGGATTAAGCTTCCAGGTTTGGAAACATGGGGTCAAAGGGATGTTGAGTTAATAAAAACTTGAATTCAATATGTGAATTCTCTTGGGGTGCCTGATCTTGCAAAATACTGCAGCTTCCCTTAAATTAATCTATACTAAAGGTCGTCTTGATTTGGGAGATCAACATCAAAACCTGTCTTTTGTCCAACTTCTATTCATCTTAAAAAACTAATACTACAAGGTAGCATTACAGGAAAGGAGAGGGAAGGGGACAACACCAAGGCATTTTAACTATAACTGATTCTTGAGTTAAACTCTATGCCCATGAGCACAGCTCTAGCTAACGTGTGTGCCTGTTCTGTTGATATAGACTCCGTGTAGTCAGAGCTTATCTGATTCAGATTGGTCTTGTGCGAGGAAGATTGATGTGAACTTACACAGCGGAATTTCATAGTATCATTCATCACAGCACTGTAAAGAAGGACAGGAAAAATCCTGGAAAAGATACTTGCTCTCAAAGAATCAGTCAGATTTTTCTCAGCTCTTCCAAGTAAAAATAAAAAAGAAACAGTTTTCAGTGGATTTGTTTTAAGAATGTTGTTGCTTACATTTGGACTCTGGAAGCAGACACAAATGATGCTGTGTATTTCTATGAAATAATTTTTGTCCCATGAAAAAAATAGTTGAAATTGGCCTCTACACTGTCAGAATCTGGAAAACCATTGATCAAAGTTGTGGGGTGCCTCTTTGTGCTTGTTTCCTTCACAAATTACACTTCACAATCTAAAGATGGAAAGTGATTGCCCTGAAGTGTTCAGGCAGTTGGACTAAATGATTGTTGTAGGTCCCTTCCAACTGTGCTATTCTGTTCTATTGTAAAAAAAACCAAGATGGAATCCCATGCAAACAGCAGAAATGAGGTAGCCTAATTCATGTTGAGTAAGTAAAACGGGGTATACTTATCCTTATTATTAATATTCATTAAGGAATTAATATTGCCTGCAGCCTTCCACTGAAACTAATAGAATTGATGATCTTAAAGGTGTTTTCCAACCTAACTAATTCTGTGATTCTCTGTACCCATTGTACTGGTCTTTCTCCAAACAGAAGACACATTCAGTTTTGTGGCTCCCTCTTCTCATCACACATGGACACTGTAGATGTGGCTGTCTGCTTTTAGGACATTTGGACACCATATTCAGTGAGTTCCAGACCTCTGAGATACGTCAAACATCTATTTAATCTCTGATTTGTTCTCAATTGGGTAGGTTTAATTCAATTGCAGTGTGCAAATTTGGGGAAGACAACTTCATTTAAATCTAACCTTTTGTGAGATTGTTTGACTGGGGCAATCTAAACTTTGAGAGTATATTTGTCTTTAAAACCTCTTAAATCATTTCTAGTCCTTGCTTGTGGTTGTTTACTTAGTTGTGCCCAGTGTTGGATAAACACTGTGTAGAAATTCAGTTTAGACTCTTTGATCCAGGTAAAGCGATATAGAGGATTTAAGAAATAACCTTTCCTGACATATCTAACATTCAGAAATGGCTGACTGGTTTCATAAATATTTATCGGTATATGCTTTTACCTTTAATAAACCACAGTGCGCTTGCTTCACTGAAAATACCTCAGATTGGTTGATTGTAGATAGACCTTTTCAAACCTTTAGAGTAGTACTAATTTAAGCCTTATAGGTTCTGTAAGCAGACTCATTCTTCAACCTTCACTGTCCTTTAGTTAAGAAAATAGTATGTGTATAAAAAGGCAAAAATGGGAGACGTATTGCAGGAGACATTATATTTTCAGTACTTTTTTCTGTCCACTGAGCTGTTTTGGTTGATGTTTTCTGTCCAATGCATATACTCCACTGTATCACCTCACACCTCCTTTATTTACGGGTGAATAAGATCTACGGTTTGTGTGGTGTGATACGAAGGAGGACTCTTGAAAGATCAAGCCTGTTGTCAGAACGAGCTGGGGGACATCTGCAACCAGGAGAAGTGGCAAGCTCTCTGAACGTGCTTTCCATATAGCAGTGATCTCAACAGCACTGAGGTGGAACACGCACCTTGTACAGCCCTCTAACAATTGTTTCGAGCCTCCAGAAATCCGTGTGTTCCTGCTTTTTTTGAAAAAGCTGTATATAACCTCATTAAGGGTAGGATTGCCATCTGTCTTTCAGATCAGTGGAAAAGTGGAAGTATCTAGTGACCCTCAGAGTTTGGAAAACACCTGGGTCCTGCCTTCATTAGAAGTGCTACAGTGCTAATGAGTACACTGTAACAGTCTGTGGAGACATTTTAACATGGTAAAGCGGGTGTAAAATAAGCCAGGGTTTCCCAGTGGTAGCCAGCGAAATTGAGGTAGTAAGTATCACAGCACACTAGGTTAGGAAAAAGTTGTGGGGCAGATGATTTGTGTTAGCTAACTCTGGCTATTTTCCCTAAATGTGTTCACTCTACGCGGCAGTAAGATTCTAGATTAAGTTAATCAGTGATGCAGCTATGCTACTGATTTTTCACTAGAAAGTATTATACTGTGAATGGTTCCTGATTAGTTGTACTTAAATCTGATGTGTCCAATAACTAGAATGCTCTGCTGTCTCGCTCCCATTTTTGGCTTCCTTAAATGCCCTTTCCCAACTATGTGGGTTTCCACACACACACGCCCCCTCCCAATACTGTAGATAACTTTGCACCTTTGAAACAATTGGGTTGGTTGTGCGTATGATACCTACTTGACAACTGCAGGGAATTCTTTTTTGGCCTGCATTAAAAATGCTCAGGTTTGAAACTGAACATTTTCCTTTTAGATTGGTTGTAGCACATAGAATCTTTCCTTGCTCAGGCTGTTTAACCCAGGAAAAATAAAATCAAAGTGTCAGCAGATGGAAATGCTGCCTGCCACGTTCTTGCTGGTGTATCAGCCGACACTGTATCTTTTTAAGGCAGCTAAATAACATCCAGGCAATTTGCAGCGTATAGAAACAAATCTATGAACATGAACAATGGACGAATACCACGACCTGGAAATTTCCAAACCATGCAAACTTCCCTGTGTCTAGACTTAAGTCTATAGTGACGTTTCCACTTCTCATTGTACATTCAGTGATTATTGAAGAAAGAGAGTGTGAGGGATTACTACACTTCCTTTGTGAAGATTATGGGAAAATATATCAACTCTTTTTATTGCCACAATAATTGTAAAATCAATCACATTACATATTACTGTTATCTCTTCAGCTTTTATATTCATAAGACAGAGCAACACTACAAAGTTAATACAGCAAACATTCGTCAGTGCAAGCTTTCATTCTCATGACAGTTTATTTCCTGGGAATGAGAAGGGGAAAACAAACAACCCACAAGGCCTAGAAAAGCTGGAGAAAAGATCACCCACACATTCCACAGCAGTATCAGAAGCTTCTTGTCTTAGTGCCCTTTTTTTTTCCCCTCCTCATGGCCAATACTTTCAGTGGTATCTTCCTCTTTCCTTTTCAACCTGATATTTTCTCAGTTCTGTGCATTGCTCTGTCCTGCTATTCCTAGGTGTCTGGATGTTTGGGTGCAGAATTTGGAGAAGTGAAACTTCCACCTTGCCAAGTGCCAAAGGTGGAAGACAATGACTCAAAATACTGAACCAGCAAAAATATGTCATGGCCATGGGCCACAGATTCAGATGGTTGGCAATGGCAGTGGTGAAGAATTGAGTCCAGGCAGCTGCTCATGCCCACCTTTGCTCTCTCTTTGTAGGCTAGTGTCAGGACTTTTTTGGCCTATATGCCCGAGTACACTTGTGTTGAGGCACCGCCGACCTGATTCACACAACCAGTCCCCAAGTGATGTTGCAGCTCTCTCCTTAGGCACAAGAACACTCAGCATTTGGAAAAAATGTTTGGCCCTGTCCCGAGGCATGTTGGTCTACTGTCAGAAATTTCCTGGGAATGAGAAGGGGAAAACAACAACAAACAAATGCGCCAGGACTCTAAAACAGTGACAGCACTATGAAGCTCCCACAGGTTGGTGGTCGCACTCTGGTTTTCATGTTTCTTTCAGTCACAGGCCCCTTGGCATCATATTTGGCTCATACTTCTTAAACATATGCTGTGGGAGCCAAAGAGGGCACATGGACTATTGGCCTTCTGACCATTTCTGCTGCGCTGATGGTATAAAGCGGATGATGCAGTGGGAGAGGAACTAGAGAGGAAGTGAAGGCTGAGAAGAAACATTACAAGGTCCCAGTCTAGATGCAGTGCCTCCAAGCTATTGATTCATGTGGCAACAAGTAATGGAAGGTACCAGCGGGAATCTCACCTATACTTGAGCTGAAGAAAATGCACTTGTAAGGAATCAATCAGAGAAAAGGGGTATTTGTACTTCTTTAGGCAGTGCAGTGTTTTAAAATTCCATCTTTACATCAAGATGTAAAGCTTTATGCTTAAAGCTTTGCCAGATTGCTGCCTATCCCCTCCTATGTTTACCATAAAGAATATCTATCTTCATGTTTCTTTCCATTCTGTGGTGTCCCTTCAGCTACATTGAACGTCGTATCTGAAGTAATTTTACATTGTCTCAACTCCCAGAAGAGGCAGCTACCCTGCAGCTTCCATCTCTGCCTGTTTTGTCTGTGGCATTCCCTGAATCAATACCTCTGACTTCTATTTAAAAACCCGTGCTTCTTCCTAGAATTGGTGCATTTCAAAAATGACCTCTAATATTGCTTTTACCAGCCCACCTTTGAGGAAGCAGATGGTGTGCTCTGAGGGCTCTGCAGAGTCCGTGTACAGCTGAACCCATCTGGCACTGGAGAATGCTATCCTCTATTGTTTACTCAGGGCAGTTAGCAAACAGACTTTCTGGGGATATAACCATCAAATGTTTCCCCTCTTTCTTCATTTTCTTTGTTACCAATGCGTTTCAACTCTATATAATCAATGCAGCAAGAGGTAAATGATGCTCAAAACAAATTCCCTGCCCAGTGATGCATAGAAAGGAAACAAGCCCTGATGAAAAAATCAGTATTGCAGTAGGGCCCACTGTGGCACAAAAATACAAAATAAAGCATCCTAGAATGTAATTTCACAAAGGTTTTGTTCAGAATTCAGAATCTGAAACACTACCTTACCGTGCTTCATGCTGCTCCCTACTGGACTACAGATGATTAACTTAAATATTTATTAGCAGCTGGTGATTTTCTTAGCCTGTAGCCACTCAGCTGAGATGAGATAGATAATCTGCCTGTGCTAGTACCTACAAAGGAGCCTGTATTTTGTGTTTTTCAGTACCATTGCGCTCCTGGCAAGAAAGAAGGGAGTCTTTTCACTAAAGATGATCAGCTTACACTAACTGAACATGGTGAAATAAAGACAAGGGTTGCAGCCCTGTGTTTTTGGAAGAGAAAATCCTAGTTTTGCTCAGCAAAACCCAACAATTTCTCCCTTGAAAATTTTTGTTTTATTTTCAGGGAAAAATTTATCCTGACTGTAATCCATAGGTCAGTGGGACAACAGCGACAGTGAGCCTGAATCCCAAGCAGGCTGTGTTGCAAGTATCACAAGTGCTTGCATACCAATGTCAACTAATGCCCTATACAAATTCAGCAGTTCCACAAGAGCCTTTTGTAAATTGAAGTAAAATATTGCAGCTGGACTTCTCCATGTGTAAGAACCGGTTACGAAAGAGCTTATCCAAAAGAGCGCCAGAGCTAGGGCAGAAAACTCTTTCCAGAGTGCTTTTGTAAGTAAAGAAATAGAGATTTGTGTCTAGCTTGTAATTTCATCAATTAATTTTGGGCTTCCACGTGTAGTTTCCGTGCCCCTTTTCAGCTTGTTCTGGGAACAGTACAAGTACAGTTTTAGCCTCTTCCTTCCCAACAACACTTGAGAGAGGCCTCTTTAGTCCTCTTCCTTTGAATCTAATGTAAAGTTTTCTCAGGTGCTCACTTTTCACACACCCCTGATGCTGACAACAGCGTAAGGCTAAATATTTACAAAGAATTTTTTCTTGACTAGTTATCTCCTAAAGTTTTTAACAGTTTTTTTTTTTTTAATTTATTTTACACAAGTTGTTCAATACTGCAAAGGGTAGAGAAGTATTACAAGTTTGTTTAAATTTGCTGAAGTATGTTGTTTTGTTGTTATTCACTTTTTTCCTTCTTTTCTCTACAGTTATTTAATGTGACTGATTATGGGGATAGCTCTCTTTCTACTTCAGTGTTTGGATTCCCGTGCGTCTCTTCTTAGGCAATTTTAGAAAAAGTGGCAAAGACAGGAAAACATTGCAAATGTAACTATGTACTCTTATAATTTGAAAAATGAGCAATGTTTACATAGGAAAGAAACTACAGGAGCTTGTATTGCTCATTTAGTGTTGCTTAAAGTTGAGGAATACCATATGAAACTGAATATTTTTGGTGCACTTTCAGAGCATCAATTATGACTAGACCTGTGTAAATCTTAAGTCAAAACAACACCATGTTTAAAATCAGATTTTTTTTTCCCCACTTTACTTTTAATCCAGGAATGTGAATTTTGTGGGCAATTTTTCTGGCAGCAGAACTTTTGTGGGCATTTTACGAGTTTTTACAGCCTTTCTGCTTGTCATTGGCAATTTTTGAGGCAGCTTTTAAAAGCAAATTTCCAAATATGGGGCAAAGTTATCTACTGTTCCTTCCTTTGCTTTTTTCTCATGGTTGAATTGGGCATACATGCTCACCTGGGTAGTCTGGTTTTACTCAGTTGCAGAGAGGGATGGAGGGGCTGACTGTGCTCTCACTGAGCCTTTTAACATTGCAAGTGTGGCACTCATGAAGCCTGGCTTCTTCTGTGTCGGAGCTGAGGCTCTCTTTAGATTCTTTGTTGTCTAATCAGAGTAGAGAGGTCATGCTGCTGTGATTTCCTTAATGGAGCTTCAATTATGTACATTCCCATTTATTGTTGTGCAATGTGTGCAAACTTAATGTTTTAGAAAAATCTTTGACATCGTTTGAAATTGACTGATAGTTTCATTGGTCTGTAGAGATGGACAGACAGTTTGAATCAGCCTCATTTTCTTAAGCAGCTATGTTTAAAAGATATCATGTAGGCTAAAACTAATAATGTCTTTTGTTTTGTTGTTATCAAAGTCCTTTGATTATTCTGTGAATTCACTACTTAGAATTTACCAGTCAGAATTGCTGCCTCAAAGGGAAATCAAACAAGAATGTTTATTTTGGGCCCTTTTAGATCCAGTTAAGTCCATACAAGAATATTACTCTACTGTTAAGGTTCGGGATAATTTGAGGGATGACTAAAGTCTGCTAGGGAACACCATGATTTTCATACCCCAAACCTGGAAATTCTTTCTGTTCTGATCAAAGACCAGCATCTTCTCCTGACAGTACCGCTACGGTCTAGAACCCAGCTCATGTTAACTCAAGGTTACAAAAATGCCTTTGCAGGCTGAAAGCCAGGTGATAATGATCTGTGTTTCCCCCACTTGCCATTCAAGGTTCAAAATGCATTTTTAAGTTCTTAAAACTTAAGTTTTAGCTTTTCTTAAGTTCTTTTTTGGCACCTTAGAATAATTCTTCACTCGCAGTGATTTCTATCAGTATTGCTGCATTTAACTAGTGCTTGACTAAACTATTTTATCTTCACTGAGGTAAGTTTTGGCTTAATTATGGTTTCTTGTGTTCTGGTGTCTTGTGTTCTGGTTTGCCACAAATGTAGATGAGGCATCTTCAATGTTCATTGTGTAAAACAAATACAGAGAGACTCTACACAGCTTGAGCTCTAGGTTTGTTTATATGTTTTATGGTAGGACAGAATGTGTAAACATCATTCTAGATGCTTATCCAAACCTTACTGAAAAACCGTGAGAGCATGGGTCCTGTTCAGATCTGCTGTTGCCACCTCTGACTTGAGGTGTTTATGAGTTGGTGTGCTTTGCATGGGCTGTGGCAGGGGAAGTTGGAATGATGACCGCTGGTAGCATAAACTAGAGAAGACTGGGAAAAGGCAAGCTGCATATGCCTTCAAAAGTTTTGGTCTATTGGATGAAGATTAAAATGATCTTTGATAATTCAGTAACTTGCACAAATTTCTTATTCACTGTGATGCTCAGCATGATTGTTTTGACACAAGAGGCTGTTCCAATACACATCCCTTACCTTTCCTCTGATGCTACCACGCTGTTGCTATTTGACACAGTATTTAGAATCACAGAATCATAGAATTGCTGAGGTTGGACGGGACCTTTAAGATCATTAAGTCCAACCATTAACCAACCCTGACAAAACCACTTCCAAACCATGTCCTCAAGTACCACATCTACCTTTTTTTTAAACACCTCCAGGGAGGTGAATCCACCACCTCCCTGGGCAGCCTATTCCAAGGTTTAATAACCCTTTTGGTAAAAAAATGTTTCCTAATATCCAATCTAAACCTTCCCTGACATAACTTGAATCCCTTTGTGTAGCTTTCCCTCTTCATTAATGGACAGAAGGTCCTCAGAAGCTTTTTAGCTTGAGTGCACCTCTCAGCATCTGTGTTGTGGCTATCTAAGTGCTGTATCATCCAAGGAAGTGGATGGCAAAATACAACAGCTTTGGGCAGCTTCAGTATCTGTTTGTCCTTTTTGCTTTATTGATGATGTTGTGCAATCTTATTGACATAATTCAGAAATAGGCCTCAGGAAGGTCAAGCAAAGCAAATCACTGAGATGCCGCTAGTGAAATTTCAACTAGTTGTGGCGGAGCAGAAGCTGGGGATGAGGGAGGAAAACAGAAAGGAAAGGGAAGGATAGGCAGAAACAAGGTAGTATTGGTGCCAGGACTTCAAACTAGTCCATATTTATTGCGCCTGTTTAGCAATATTTGAGGAATGAAAATTTACCAAGGAAAATATCGAAACATTTATCTGCAAAAGGATCATTTGGGAGCTAATACCTCCTTCTGTCAGAACCTGAGGCAGGAGGACATTTGAGTATTGTGAGTAGTGAGTACAGCTGAAGCGTTCAATGCCTCTACAGCAGGAAAGCAAAGGTAATTGGTCTGCACATATCTGCAACCTGATGACACTCCCGCATAGCATGTGGAATCCAACAGTGCATGCAGGGAATGGAGATGGGAGACACATGACCTTGTAAACACAATAATAATATGCATAAGAAGTTTATTTTAATAAATGATCTTTACAAGTTTCCTGTTGTTCTTTGTTGCATCTTTTTCTCATTTATTACTATTCAAAGACATTTTTAGTGCTGCTTCTCTTTCTAACCTTGGGTTATTTCAAACAGATGTTTTTGAAGTGCTTTGTTTGTGTCCCATTGAGTGCGTGCAGGAAATCTCAGGCAATTTTTTTTTCTTCTTACATGAACAGCCATGAATGAAAAGTGTTTCCTACAATTTATCATTTTTACAGCTGCACACAACTTTATTTTCACAATTTTTAGTGTGAACTTTCCATTGCTTCATTCTACCTGCTATTCTATTTCGTAGTACAATGAACAAGCCATCAATTTCAAAAGTTTCTTTTCCTCCAAGAGCTTATTTCTCAATCATGCTCTCCAAATTTGGCTAAGTGCACTTTTGACCCATCAGGTTGCTGAGTATGTATTTCATGGAATCTTGATGTTTTTCCATAACATTTGCAATTGGTAATTTGTACCAGCTGGAGCAGCCATTCTCACTCCATTTTTATGGCTCATTAAAGGAGAAGTGAGTTATTGCAGTTAAAACAAGGATGTAAGATTCCACCAAGCAAGAGTGCATGATATTTTCTTAGGATGGACTTTTTGGGATGCTTGCATAACCTTTTTGAGTTTGTCTCTAAATATGACATGTAGTCGTGGAGAAAGGAGCACGGCTCAGAAATTTGCTTTCATCTGAACTTACTTTAACCGTCAGTGCTGCAGTGGCCAGATTGTGGGTTTGGGATAAGTCCAGTTCCTGTGCATGTTAGGAATCATACAGGTGTGAAAGGCTAGTAGTGGTTACCCACGGCACACCTGGATCTATTAGCTAGGCTGGTAATTAAACTAGACAAGGAAGCAGTCTGCGGTGCAAAGCCCAACTAGCAAGGTGTCAAAAAAGCCCATTGTATGGAGAACTATTCTGAATCTTTTGCATTCCAAAAAAAACATGACTGGGACCCTATCTGAACTATTTTTTGTTACTATTTGGGACTCGGCAACCTCCAGCTTTCCTTTTGTAATGGCCTCTTCTTGGCATTCGTCTCTAGACTATGGTTCTCCTGAATAGTGCCCAGGTTGTTAAAAATTCCTGGCATGGCAAATATCTAGCTCAACACCTTCGTCATGTGCAGCTAAAAGTTGGCAACAGCCTTGGTTTTCCAGCCTTTATCAAAAGACAAGGGAATGTTTACTGCTGACTTTGGGAATGCTTCCCTTAAATAAAGATAATTAAGGGTAGTGAGAATGGGCTTGTTTTGTAGAAGTATAGACTGGCCAACTTGCAGCTGCCAAGAGGGAAATGATTTTGCAGTTTAATGCAAACTTTGTGGGCTTTAGAAGAACAACAGCTTGTTTTTAACAATATTTGTTGAAAGGGTAAATTATATATTGAGAAAAGGCATGCTAAGTATCTGAGCCAACAAATGCACATGCTAGTATTACCAGAGAAGCGTGGTGAAGTTCAAGTGATTTCTTTGGGCTACAAAAAGTGCATAGCAGAACTTTAATATGGTGACAAGTAAAATTTTAGGACTGACCCAGCTTTTATTTTTCTGATTTTTAGACCAGGGAATAAGCTGCGTAAATAATTTCAATCAATTAGCTCTGTAATATTCCTGGTAAGTATGTTTTCCTGAATGGAAATCAGAGGCAGAAAAGTGAGGATCCACATCTTAAACATATCTAAAAGCCTCAGTGCCTGGGTATCCAAAATCTACCAAGGAAAGGTATAAGCCTTTAAATGTAAAGGAAATGGTTGAAGTCTTTAACCAGAAATCTGAGTATTTTCCATTTATGCCAATTTAGAATAAAACATGATTTATCAATGAGTTACCTCTGATCACAGCAAAAACTTCGCAGCTGTGTAAAATTATTGTTCATGAGAAAATGCTTTGTAAATACAGATTTATATATAGCACAAAATCTTTGGCTGATATCATCTGCCCTGACTCTAGTGGGGTCAGTGACAATGACTTCAAGAGCGTGCAGCTGTCTTAGTGATCTAGAGGAACGTAGGCATCCATTAAAGTACGCATAGGTTTGCCGAACCCAGCAAAGAATGTTTAGGTCATACAGGAATTTGCCATTGACGTGTGCCTGTCCCTTGCCATAGCTGATAAGATATAAGTGAGTTGTAGTCTTCACCTGGGTCTCAGGAGTGCTGAGGGCTGAAGGTGGTCTGAAAGGAAGCAGCCTGGGAACGCCTTTTCCTGCCTTTGCTTACTGGGCATTTCTGAAGACCAGGCACGGGCATATTCCTGCTTGAACTTCACGCTGTGTGTGGACTCTGATCTGCACTTGCCTAACTGCCCTGTGGGTTCCTAAAAGCTGCTCTGGAATGTAATTGATTTTAGGAACTGGAAAGAATGAGATAATTGCAGACTTTCCACCCATGGATATTTTAATGGTAACAGATGGGGGAGAACTAAGGTTACCATGAAATATTTTGAAATTATCTGTTGAACTTCTCCCTGATCTCTGCAGTGAGCCTTAAGTAAAGAGCCAGTGTGGAGTGCTGACATTCAGATCTGCACAAAGCAATCTGCTAGCATCATTTGGAAGAATGACCTTGTTCAAGGACCCAGAAATGTGATAATTGTGGTTTCAAAGAAAAAGATTCCGTCTGTGTAAAACAAAGGGGAATGCGTCATTGGATGCATTGACACTAAACTGACAGTATGTGTTAGTTGCCTCAAATGCAAATTTAGATGGTTCATTTCAGGTACCTATTTTTAAAGATGCAAATTAAAAATTGCTAGATTTGTGGCTGACATCTTATAACTGAGGTCATTTTTTATAAAAGGCACTGGTGACTTGGAAAGGCTTAATTGCGTGAGACTTCGTCTGCTGGTTTTGGATTTCATTTTCAACAAATTCAATGATCCTGCAGTTTCCCCCAAAATTTAAGTCATGCTAGCATCCCAAAAAGTAGTTGTCCACCAAAAGGAAAGCTTACTTTTGGAAACACCAGTTAGAAGTTGTGAAAACAAAATATAGAAGCCTTTCTTTCTCTTCCACATCTGAAATCTACCCGTGTTCAGTTCTCAATTTATTCAGTGGGAAGAGTCATCTCACCTCATCTTAGCTGTCTGAAACCACAATGACTGCCTAAGCCCATCTTTTAGCTCATATCTGTCATTAGTGGGGGAAGGAAGGCACATCAAAAAGGCAGTGCACCCTTTCCTGAGGAAATATACGCCAGGCAGCTTTTGAAGGTGATTCATCCTGGCTACCCATCTCCAGTGACTTCCATGAGCATCTGTGTGCCTGATTTCTATAACAGGTTATGGTAGGTTAGATGGTTGACTTGAATGAAAAAAAGACCAATAGATTCATTATGGCTGGAAAAGACCTTTAAGATCATCAAGTCCAACTGTTAACTAACTCTACCAGGCTCACTTCTAAACCATGTCCCTGAGCACCATATCTAGATGGCTTTTAAATACATCCAAGTATGGTGGTTCAACCACTTCCCTGGGCAGCCTGTTTCAGTCTTTGATAACCCTTTCAGTGTAGAAGTTTTTCCTAATGTCTAACCTAAACCTTCCCTGGCACAACTTGAGGCCATTTCCTCTTGTCCTATTGCTTGTAACTTGGGAGAAGAGACCAACACCCACCTCAATACAGCCTTCTTTCGGGTAGTTGTAGAGAGCAATAAGGTCTTCCCTCAGCCTCCTTTTCTGCAGACTAAACAACCCCAAGTTCCTCAGCTGCTCCTCGTAAGACGTATTCTAGAGACCCTTCACCAGCTTCTCTGAACCTTCTCTGAACCCTCTCCATGAGGGCCCCATGACCAAGACTTCTAATGACCTCATCACCAAAGACATCAAAATTTTGCCCACATTAAGGCTTTTTACAGCTTATATTTTCTGACCCAGTTCCCAAAGTTCAGAACCTGAGAATGGGGAGGGTGTTTGCACATAAGAAGTGAGAATGCCCTTTAGCAATTTTCAGTAGCAGGAGATGGAGATGAGGGTAATTTGAAGGACTTGGTGCTGAGGAATTGCTTGGGCTGTTGTTTTATTGAAAATCCTCCAAAGTTTGATAATGTTTTGGGCACAGGACTTCTCTTCTTGTAATAGACATGAAAGAATTTATGACTGTGAAGTAAAAATATAAACTGTATATGATTTCACTTATAGTTGGCTAATGTGGTCAAAAGCTTATTTGACTTAAAGTGAATTGAAAAAAGCCGTTCACCATCCTGCCAAGGCCACTGAACTTAGCATTGTTCTAAATAATACAAAATTAATTGATTGCTTCGTTTTATTTTTTTTTATTATTATTATTCAAAGAAAGAAGGATATTTCAGGCAACATGGGGATGGCAAAACAATTGCTTGTAATTTCTTCCAATGAAAAATGCCAGTGTAGCGCAGTACTTTGGGTTTCAGTGATTGCTCCTTGCAAAGACATGTTTTTTCTTCCTCTGCATGTTGTCACTTGTATTTTTCCATACAAAAGCAGTGACGGAAGATAACTGTCCAGCCTAATACAAATCCATTGGGTCACAGGCTACCAGTTACTCTGTTCTCAGTTGTGTTTTGAGGATTACTGCTGGAGCTGACTTTCTCGGTCATGTCTTTTCCTCAGTGGTTCACACGTGCTATATATGCAGAGCCTTAGAGTAAGATGTGGCAGACTGTGGAATGAATCATACCTGCTGACTGTTGTGAAAAGACGTGGTGAGCTCCTGGATTACTTTCTGTGTGTGTGCTGCACCCCTCCCACCAAACCACTATTTGAATGGAGCATCAAAGGGTCTGCTGTGCAAACTGTGGAGGCATCTGTCCGCCCAGCTGACTGAAACTACTGCACACGTGCATTGTGCCGCATAACCGCGTGCAATCTGCTCTGGATACTTTTGGGCAGTGTTAAATATCCTGTGCATTTGCTTTGCAGTTTCTTTTCACCCTAGCAGGCAGTTGGATACTGTCACGGGGAGTCTTACAGACCTTCTATGCACTCGCTGCTTAGCTGGTCTACACATGCTCTCTAACCCCAATATGTCCACAGAACATCAGTTTTATTGAGTTTGTACGTTATAGTGAGATAGCAGATACACACCTATTTCTGCGTAGCAATTCTTGAATGAAAATATAGTTCACTGTACAGTGAACATCTGTTTCTCAAAATTATTAACAAATTTCCTACCAGTAATTATAGTGGTTTTCCAGAGAGGGGTAAGGAATGCACTGTAGATCAGAAGGCTGACTTTCAGTTCAGCAGACGTTTGTCTTTCCAGCCTGTAGGAGCGACACTTGGTCTTTTTCTGTGTGTAAACTGAAGCTGGCATTTATGCACTCAGGTCTACTTCTGATTATTATTGTTCTGTTAATTTCTAAGGCTTGTGGTTGATTTGATTTATTTATTTTGATTTTTTTTTTAAAAAGCAATTTGAGCTGGCTATCAAAAGAATGTTATCACAAATGAGTTGTCTTTGAAGTCATCCTCTTGGGTTTTCATTACATAAGGGTAATTTGACTAACAAAAGCCACATAAACACAGACTGATAGCAGAAGGTGCCTCATATTCATGCCCCCAGAGCCAGAGTGGCAAGGATTTGCTGAAGCTGAAAGTGTTCCTCACTAGTGTCTAATTGTAGTGACGTTCTTTTTTTCTGTAGAAAGCTCATGAAGGACCTTATTGTAACTGGGATCAATCTCCCTGTGTGCCACTTTTTGCTCATGAACCTCTGTGATGAACAGGACCGTGAATAGAGTGTCCTTTATTGAAATTAGTGCTGACAATTTTTGGGGGGGAAATTTGTATATCTAAGCATTAATCATGGCAAGATTATTAGAAATGTTTTCTTATATGGGTGTAGCAGCTTGCATTCTTACCCAATATGCGATTGCATCACCTTTTCCAAGTATTGCCCACTTCCATTGAAAGTTGGTGACATTTGAGACTGAAGAAAATGCCTGAACAGCACATAGTTACTTCACAATAGGGAGAGGCCGTAAGAGCAAACCTTATTTCCTACAGAATGTGTTACAGGATCCTTTATGTTTACAGGGAACCCTTAAACTGTTTGCTCATGGAGTGCAGTGTCAGAATTACACCGAATGCAATGGGATATTGTCTGCTTAAGGGAACTTTGACTTAAAATTTCGAAGTTGATTCCAAAGCTTTGGGAACTTCAGGAATAGCAAGAACAGATTCTCTCCTGGGATATGAAACCAGCATTCAGGGTATGAAACCTGATGTTTTGTTGCTACATACACCTATTTTGTTAGGTGTCCATAAAATTCGGTTCTCTGTGCAAAACTTTCTTGTACCGTACGTCTTGGGTACATTAATAAAAACTGGTACATCAGTAAAACTCTCACAAAAGAGTTGAGGAGGAACATTCTCATGTATAACTGTAGCTGTGGAATGATTTAGTGTTATGAAAAGGTTTTCTCTATTTGTGTCTATGAAGTACGTACGTCTGTGGAAGGAAGTAAGAATGACAGATCTTTTCTGGGGTTATTGCAGCAGGAAGCCAGTAACTCATTTTAGCTAGCTGTGTCACTATTAGCGAGGGTGGCAGAAGTTCTAGTGTTGCTCAAATCTCTTAAATTTTTTCAGAACATTTTCATACTTTGCAGAAAGATAAAACAGAAGCTTTTCTTGGTGTGATGTGGACCGCATCTACCTTCCACTCCTCCTCCTCCTCATATGGGAGAGAGGAAACTTTGAATAATTTCTTCCAACCCTTATCTGTAGCAAACTTCTGAACTCACAACCCAGGCAAACAATCCACTCATGAAGATATTCTGGTCTAGGGTACAAGTCCTTTTTCCCACAGAGCTGTTCTTTAGGGCTGACCTATCAAAGATGAGTCCATCACCTGAGCTCTGGGATCTCTGATCTCAGTATGCGTTGAAAGGGACCAAGCAAGAGTCACTTCAGCCCAGGCTGAAGGCCCTCTCTGGTGAGAGCCTTTGCTATGTGGACAAGGCTTAGTTCTAGTAAGAGATTCCACTGCAGGCTTTCTTAGTGAAACTTCTATCAGACTTAGCAGAGGCTTGTGATCTTGAAGAATTAGTGACAATTGATGAAAGGCCATTGTCTCAAGAAGGTACTTAACCTGCTCTAGCAGCGCTGTGTTCAATAGCTTGCCTTCTTTTCCCAGCTATAATAAAAAAATATCTCTGCTTTCCTTTTTTGCTTTCTACAAACCTCACCTGTCAGGTAGTAGGCTATCATGGTTGAAGCAACATATTAATCAGGTTCAGCTGTCAATATCAAACTGTTTATCTGTTAATATCAAGAGCAAAACAAGGATAAATATTCCATCCTTGGTAACATGTAATGATGTTAGAATTTTTATTTTACTTTTTAAAAAATTTTCATGTGCATTCAAAGTCGTTTTTTCCTCGTCTGCCCCAATGGTAGGAGGATGATTCTTGGAGAAAAAGATTGAGTTGTACTGTTGAAAACATGTGGTGAGTCACAGTCGTAAGCTTTGAAAATAAATGCAGAGACTATCCACGCAGCTTTGCAAACTTTGCATCGGTTGAAGGAGCTTGCCCCAAGTATTCAGACAATATGTGTGCTTTGCATGTTAATTGAAGCTGACTGGTATCCAGACTGCGGTGGTGTTAATCTTCTCTGCAGTGATATGCAATGCTATTTTTAAAAAAAATCGACAGCATAAAAGCAAGCCCTCTGGCTAAGGAGATAAATATTTGTACACAAATACTGTTTTATTTATAACAGAGAGGAGAATGCTTGGAGCAGTTACTCAGAAATTTTACATTTCAAGAACACGCTGAAAACAGCTTCACTTTTTCCTGTTACTTGGTTTGGATCTAACGTGGCTTTGTGTCTTTGAGCTGTGTAAATTTCATGGACTGAGTTCAGTGGCCCAGTTTCTAGTCATTTACTTTCTTTCTCCCTGAATTTTATGATAGCTAGTACTTTAGGGAGACATTAAAAAGAGCAGGAGCGGGGCTGTGGAACAGCGTACGCTTTGGATAACTTCTCACCTTCACTGAGGACCCAACCCGCCTGCTCTACACAAATGTATTGCTCTGCTGAATTCAGTGGGATTGTTTGCAGATACTCTCAGGGGTTTTTACAGTGGATGCATACAGATATTTTCCTTGGAAGGACAGTGTGGGAGGCCAGATTCTGGAAGTGATCTACCCCCCTTGCCAAGATTTTACACCTACTTGAGCTCCCTGTGTGTTCAGAGGAAGTTAAAACGCATAGCATTGCTCCGGACTAGGCTTTTCCTTTGGGTAGTTAAGGGATTATTCCAGGGACTAAAATGTGAAATAACTGTGCGTAGAACAAAGGTTCTCAGACATTTTCCATAATATTTGGCACATGTTCACAGAGAATTTGCAGACTGGAGGAATAGCTTCCCTTGGAAATCTCATTAAGAAAGGCATTAGCTGTATCTTAATATAATTAAACAACTAGATTTGGAGCTAATATTGTGTGACCAACCAGTTCTTTGTAACTGCTGTGCTGATGACTGTAATCTGAAAAACTTTTGGCTGACCTACAGCCTGGCTTGCCTGTGGCATGTGCCGTGGTCTTAAGACAGCTTAATATTAGAAATGGTTCAAACCTCCCTTCTGGCCTGGGATCTCCTTATGCACAGGAATTGTCTGCTTCTCCTACAACTAGCTCCGTGGGCTTCAGTGGAACTAGGTCTGGTAGATCTGTGCAAATTTTTTGTTCTGAACTTGAAAGGAAAAGGAGGGGGAAAAAAAAGAAACAGTGAAAATTTAGGTTTTATCAGTCTATAATGAACTTCTTAGAACAGAACAAAATATGCTTTGGTTGAAAAAAACGTTTTTTTCATACAAAACATACAGTTACAATAAAAGCAAAGTGATTGATTGACTGAGTTCCTTAAACTGATTCTGAAAATTTTAGCAGTATGATTCTTTTAGTCAGTAGCCTGACAGACTCAGCATTTTCCTGTGAAATGGTGCGTGAGACTGAACCATACTCACCGGCTGCAATGACCAGTCTGTGGGGAAAAGATGGGAAGTCAGCATCTTGCCCTCCGCTTCCATGGCTTTAATACAAGCTCCTAAAAATAAAACATGTCAAAAGTTTGCGTTAATGTTTTTATTTCAGTCAAAATGGTTTGGTGAATTTGAATGCATTCCAGAATTACTTCAGCCACCCCGAAACAGAAGTTTTCAGCTAATAAATTTGTCTGGATGCTCTTCAGTGGGGCAGCCTGGCCTTAGCTTTATGGTTGCAGTTAGGACTATTTCAAAAAGCATAGAGATACATGGAGTGCAGTAAAGACAAACTATCATTGGGCTCTTACTTAGTAAAGGTAACTGGCAGCAGCTGCTGTGACTCAATGAATCAGAAATAGTTATAGATAATGGATGGTAAGACAAAGACAATGTAATTTTTTTTCACACGAGAGCGGCTGATCGTGTGACAAGGTTTTATTATAACAACTGTACTTCTGTTTTTCCAAATGATTGATGCACATAGTGCTCTGCATAATCTCCTTCGATGATGAATGTTGGTGCCATGAAGCAACCGTTACTCACTGTGCTATTATTGAACATGAATTTTGAATGACTTGTGGGATAGAGCTGTCGGGTACTTAAATCAATGAAATAAAAGTCAGGAAGAGCCAAAGATAATGTTCCTCCTTCACTATTAACTCCTGTGGCTTGTGTGCAAACAGCGTTTCTGGTAACTAGTGAAGGGGGTCACATCTCTGGACTCCCCATACACAGGATAGAGGAAGGGGGAGCCGTATGAACTAATGCTTACTGTTTGGATGTGAAAGTTGTTTTGTTTTTTCCTCTTCCTCCCCTCCTGCATTGGCAAGAAAAGCTGGGAATGGGGAGGAGGGATCAGTGGTTTGGCTCTAGGGAGGCGGTGAATTCATCTTCCACGTGTGCTGCCCGAGGCTGGAATCAACCTGAAAGGTGGGGGAGCACCTTTCCTAGCTCTGCTCATCAAACACAACGTGTTGCTGCTCACACCTGTGCAGTTACACAGGAGGGGGGGATGGGAGCACTGAACCATGTTTCTCAATGAATTCATGGGGCTGAGGTTGCTCCATGGATTCCCCAAGCCGGCTTTCAGGACCAGAGGGAAGCATGCTGGCATAGTTGAATGCTCTCCACCTGGCTTACAGAGATAAGGAGAGTTCTATTTGTTTTATTTGTACATCACTGACCTTCCCATCTCCATTCTCACATCAGGAACGAAATATTGAAAAAATTGTTTTTCGACTGCCGACAAGCGGATGAGTTAACCCTCCTGGAGAGGTTCCACCTCTTGCTCAAGATTTTTTGTAAAGCTAAATATGTAGCTGTGTGTCAGCAGTACCACTGTGAGTAGGAGTGGCATTTATGTGACCTAGCCAGAGGAACAGTCGATATGTTTTATGATTTTTGTTCTCTACAGCCTCACTCTTTATGTGAGGAAAGGGGGGGGGGGGAGGAAACCCAGCTGGAAAGAGCTGTTGGGGCAGTGCACACAGGCAGGCTGACTGTTTTGCAGCTCTGCCATGAAATACAGCCCTGTGGAGTCTTGATTTCTCCTGAAAGCGCTAATGCTACAGAGGCATTGTGATTGCAAGGGAATGCAGGTACTCACTTCATTTTAAGAACTTCATGTATGTGTCTGTTGTAGGAGGTTGGGCTCCCGATACAGTTAATAAAGTGAGAGTAGGCACCTATATTGGGCTCTAGCTCTGAATTACCTTGTGGAAAAGGTTATTTTTCTCCATGGCCTATAGAAAAAGCTGAGGAAGAGTAGTCTCCTAAGTAGAAGACAACGTATAGATGACATGATGACTACTCTACATTTTTGCATCTTGAACAGGACAAATTAACAACTTGTGATTTCTGCTACACTGTTAAATGTAAATTTGAGTGTTTATTTAACTACTGTTTAACAAGGCTGAAGACATTCACAAAAATGCTTTAACATGTCAACTCTTTCTTCCATTGTCCTTTTAAATGAATAATTTTCTTCTTCTAATTGTAAGCATGTATATTCTTGGATTGTTTAAAATATTTGCATTTTACTCTTTAATTTTACAATTTCTTCTTCTCTTTCTTCCCTATTTTGTTTTTCTAATTTGCCACAGAAAGTAGAGTAAAGGGGAGGAACAGACAAAAGAAAATTAGACAAATATATTCATTTTCTTTGACACAGGAAACATTTTCAGCACAAATCTTTGTTTTCAGAAAGACTGTTATCCCCCCAGTAATAACAGTAACCTGATAAAAAAGCTTCCATAAGTTCTGTTTAATATAGATAGGATAGTCTGAGGGTGACCTCATGATCTAATGAAAATCATAGTATTTCCTAACCTTACATAGTATTTCTGCAATGGCATTTCTAAATATACTCTAATACAATTTTGCATAAGTGTACACCAATCATCATAAATGGCTGACATTTGTCAACAGATGCTACTCAAGAAGTTACTTCCTTACTTATGGCTGGAATGAAATTGCCCTCTCTTAGCTCCTGTGTTAAGTTCCAAGTGATTTCTATTTTGATTTATTTCAGTATGAGTAAGGGACAGTCATAACTTGTCGACTTATTTGAGCCTAAATATAATGTGATGTTTGTCTGGCATCATTGTGACTGATCTTTGAAAAGTGATTTTTGTTGATTTCTTGTATTCAGCTTAAAGAACCTTGTAGACTTCCAAAAGTTTTCACCTGACAATCATGTGCGCTAGGTCTCATGCTGGATCCAGTTTTGAACTGACGCTTACTCTCAAACCTATTTCTCTCTGTACTAATCGGATTTCTGTTTTCCTTTTCTGTAGGTTGCGGTCTTTGGTAAAGCAGTTAGAGAGGGGGGAAGCTTCCGTTGTAGACCTAAAGAAGAATTTGGAATATGCTGCAACTGTTCTTGAGTCAGTATACATTGACGAAACTAGGTGAGTTAACTGCAGACATCAATACTCTTCTTATATCTGGTACCAATGACACAAAATTGTAATTTGCACGTCAGTTGGGAAATTTGTTTTAGCCACGTTTTATTACTCACAGACAATATGTTTTTAATCATTAAAATATCATAGTCTGTGTAAAGCAGATCTTCAAACCTCGGTCTAAAAGCTGCTTTAAATCTCCTGGAGCAGGGGAGGAGATCAAAAGCAATAATATATTTTATATATATTCTCTTGGAGAAATGTTTTCATAACAATTTTGTCCCGCTTTTTCTGAAAGTTTCTAAATTCCTACTCCTCTGTCCCTTTGAATACTGTTACATCTTTTCACTTTTATGAAGTTTTTGAAATTAAACAAAATTTTACTCCAGGTCATGATAGAGGTAGACTGGTAAGATGTTGTAGAGGAGTTCCCTGCTCTGTTATGTGCCGTTTCCTCAGTGCTAAATGCACTTGTCAAGTCACCTCAGATGACCAGAATGGTAAAGGAGAGGACTGTATGATACTAGCTGGGAAGTTAGATATGTCCGTAAATGAGCTCTGAAAGGCAGAAAGGTCAGGAATATTGACGAGCTGAAGATAAGGAGTCAGTGGATGATTACATAGTTGTAGTTCAGAACGCTGATACTTCTTGTTTGTTGGCCTAGTAGTGAGTTTCACAATCTGACATTTAGCTATACAAAAGAATAAACAATCTGTTGAAGACTTGTACAATTGTGTTCCATTAGGGCTGATGAACCAAAGACTTTTAACAACTGCTTTAATTAGAATGTATGTGAGTTTCTTTTCTGTTAATAATGTTGCAATGCTCTCCAAGGGAGTCTGTTTACCCATCTTTCTCCCCTCTTCCCCCCGCCCCTTCTAGGCGTTTACTGGACACAGAAGATGAGCTCAGTGACATCCAGTCCGACTCTGTGCCCTCAGAGGTCCGGGACTGGTTGGCTTCTACCTTCACGCGGCAAATGGGGATGATGCTCAAAAGAACGGAGGAAAAACCCCGATTCAGGAGTATTGTCCATGCAGTACAAGCTGGGATATTTGTGGAAAGGTAAAGGGGCATGCAATTACTTTGTTCTAGTAGCTGCCCAGGTACCGCAGATTGTTCCTATAGTATTGAATGAAGAATACTTTAGTGTGGGTCTAATGATGTTTGTACACAGATCTGGATAGCACCTTGAAGCCTGGGGTTAAGTAACAGATTGAAACCTGAAACAGCACATACTGATCTGTTCTTAGTTTAATACAGATGTAATAGGACAGCTGGAATAATTTTGACAGGGAATAGGCATCTCTGCATAACCCTAGGTCAAGAGTGACAGCTTTTAAAATTTGGTCAGCCCAGACTGAGCCCTCCCTTGCCTCTGTTTACCTCTGTAGTCTAGTATTTTTCATGAAGAACTGCTAAGAGACAGAAGAAAATCCTGTATCATCATATTACTAGAATGAACTACAGACCAAGACTGATGTGAAAACTTTGGAGCTCAGGGAGGGTTTCAAAAAACCCATCGAGTCCTCTCAGCCTTTTCTGTTGTGATTTGCATCAGAACCTACTGCTAAAACTGATTGCACTTTCTGCACCCTTTAAAACGTTGAGTCATTTCAATTTGGACTCACTTCCAATCTTACCTTTTCTTATGGAGTAACCACTCTTCACTGACATTCTTCCTTCAAGCTAGAAGGAGGGCTAGCAGATGTGAAACTTTTAGCAGACTTTAGACAGCGTAAAGGACAACAGGTCCGAGCTCTCTACAGCAAAACTCAGGTCAGGAATGGAAGAGCTGTACGTCTTTCACTGTTCATCAGAATCGCAGTGACAGCCTACCAGCCCTCTGCGCAGGAGGTTGGGTGTATCACACAGTGGACCACAAGCCACACAGGCTGTACACAGAAGCCTCTTCCACCATGTCTATAGCTGATTTTTTTTGTCTGTGTACCAAAGTTATTGTACATGTGTTAAGAGTGGCAGCGAATTGTGATAAGACTAAACCTGTCATTTCTCCTTGGAACAGGTTTCTCCAGGTTTGACAGGCTATTTGTGAATTAACCCTCACTCTCAGTGAGGGACTTGCTCAACACAGAAGTAAATAAACTGCAGAGAGCTGGCTGCAGGAGGCTGTTTTCCAGCTGATCTGAATCACTCTGGCCCAAAGGAGGAAGTTTTCAGATCTTATATGGCACCAGAGGAGGGTTGTGGCTCTCCTGAGCTGAGGGAGGGGGACTCTGCCTGAATTATCACTTAAGAGAAGGCTATGGGGCTCCTGACTGGAGGGAAGAGGGAGTAAGAAATTCTGTAATTTGGGGAATGGGTGAATTTAATTTTCCAAAGGAGGCTGACTTTTTTGAGGTCTGAATGCAGAACATGACAAAAAAAAAAAAAGGGAAGTGAAGGAAGACTTCACACGGGATCATTTCAGATGGGAGAAGAGAGCTTTCCATCATCTCCTTTGAGTCCTACGTTGCTTGAGTGCAAAAAAGGGAGACCTGCAGAAAGGCCTTTTAGCTATGACAAGTGTTTGTGCATTCACCAAGCCTGTTAAGCACAGTGTGACCTGAAAACGAGTTTAAAATCTGGTACATACTTCAGTGCTTTATTTAATATAGTTGCAGATGTTGATTATTGCCTTACTCTTTCTCTGTCTGTCCCTCAAACACACACACACAGAGCGAACACCCAAAAGATTTTATACCAATCTTAAAAAAAGGCTGACAAAAGTGACAGCTGTACTGAGCTGGAGTTGATTCATTGCAGATAACAAATGATTTCTGAAGTACGTTCAGAATTAACTTGCATGTGGACCAGCAAGGACTAAGGGAACTGAAAGAGTGGTATGGTCATCTGCAGTACAGGGTGGGGACTATCTTGTTTATGTGAGTGTAGCCTTTCCCTCTAATGAAGATCTGATCTTGGGCAGATTCTCTATGATGTCCTGCCAGGTAACCAAGCTATGAGATACTGGGGAGTGTATAATCTCAAGTTAGGCTGTACAATAAGAATGATATAGAGAATATTGTGCAAGTTAGGGGCAAGAAGGAAGAAAAAAACCAAATTGTGGTCAGTGTTTCCTGGGCTAAATAAGGTCTGCTGTAATGGTTTGTTGCTTTATAGTTCTTGTTTGTTTGTTTTGTTTAATTCTATTTATGTGTTGCCTTATCTATTTTATCTTGGTAGAATGTACAGACGGACTTCAAATATGGTCGGTTTGAGCTACCCACCAGCTGTAATTGGAGTGCTAAAGGTAATCCAAATAAAAAGGTGTTGAGGGGGGCGGTTCTGTACAAAGCATCAAGGTAACACTGCAATGTTTGACTTGGTAAGGGGGTCTTAGTACTTGCCCTTTCCTTCTCTCTGACATTTAGTTTAGTTCACATACATTAATCATTCACTCGCCTAAAGGAATATCCTTTCAATAAAGGAAAGAATAGAGTTCAAGGCTGTAGCCATTTTCAGGTTATGAAGGCTACAGCTCTGTTCTAGATTATGGTGATTAAACTAGGACTTAGTAACATGATGGAATCAATCACAACCTCCCACAGGGAAGAAAGAAAACACAGATGGAGAGAGGTGTAGAAGGAAGATCAGTTGCTGTGAGAGAAGGGAATTTCTTGCATTGGTCAGCTTCAGGTCTTCAAGGTGACAATCATTTCAGGAATAACGACCCTTTTACGAGTTTTCAAGTTTCAGAGGAAAACTGATTAGTCAGAAGTAGTCAGAAAAAAACAAGGTTCAGTCCATGGGACAACTGCAAGGTTCTTGCCTTAGGGGGGAATTATCAAGACTACAAACGCAATTTAGCAACTAACTGCCTACACAGCACCTTTGCAGATTACAAGTTGCATGTGGTTACACCATGCCATGCAGTGGTGAAAAAAGGTGATACAGTGGGGCAATGCACAGGGACATTACGTGTAAAGTTCATGAAGCAATCCTTCTGCTCTACTCCACACTGGAAAGACCTACAGTTAAGTTAGTGAATCCTTTTTGGTTTGGATAGTACTCATCAAAAGATGTGGAGAAATTGCAGAAGGTCCACTGAATGCAAGAAGAAACATGCCTTTCATGTACAGAGTCAAAACATTCATCCATACCTTTTTCACAGTGCAG
>NW_009648590.1:1186083-1210680 GCF_000708025.1 Charadrius vociferus
TACAACCCACAGCCAGCCTATGAGGGAACATGTCCATAACGGTACTTGAGTTCCTCATCAGTCACAAGACAATCCAAGATGCATCAGCTACTCTCAGCTGACTTAAATTTACATAATCCCTCTCCTCTTTCTATGTTTGTAAATGATTAAGGGTCATAAAGATAAGTGATCATGCTAGAGCAATTTAAAATGCGTCAATAAGAACAAAGGCATTGGCTAATTTTGCTCGGGGTGAAATAAAACCGGCTTGGCCACTGTGCACTCTAGGATGTATTTTTTTCCAAAACTATTTTGAGAACATCTCTTTGCCTGGATGGCCTTGGGGTTGGTCGTGGATGTGGTAGAAATTGGAGTTACTTGTTTTGAGGAAGTCTTCTGTCTTTGAAATAATACTTCATCTTAAATTTCTCAGTCCCATCTCCTTAATGGAAAATGGTACATTTTGTTGCTTGCTTCATTCCAGTAAAGCCAAGTAAAAAACCCTTACAACTAGGTGACTGCTTGGTGTGCTCCATAAAATGAGCTGATGGTTTAAGCATGCAAAAGCGTGTAGGAGTATACCATAGACATCTCTTCAGCTGTTCTGGGTTGCCATAATCAACATTCCCCTCAGAGTCATGACAGTAAGAACAAAGATTGAGATGGCATGGAGTCAAAACTAACTTATTTTTGAACCATGTGCTCTCTTTTTTGTTTCCATGGCCAACAGGACATGTACACTGAGTGACCCAAAGCTGTGGAATCAGCTTGCAAAATGAGGTTGGTTTTAATAAAACAATGAAATACTGCAGCTTCTGCAAAAAATGCAGATGGGTTGGTAGCAGTGCAACTCCTTGTGTATAATCTTTCTTACCTTTTCAGTGGATGAGAAGTTAAGCCATTTTTTTAATTGATTGCACAGCATCTCTCTCTATGCCTATATATTGGATACTGATTTTTCTAGGGCAGTAGCCTGTTGCCTTTCTGCATGACATGGGTGTGATGATGTAAGACCTATTGACACAGAAAGGGTGATCAGCCTTGTCTCTCATCTGAATAGTGGTCATGCATACCATTCATACAGACATGTTCGAGTCAGTATGTTAATTTACCCAGCAAGTTGTGGTGATCTGCTGTTCAGCAGTGCAGTGCTAGAGACAGAACTTCACATTAACTAGCTGCTGAAGTGGTTACTTGCTTTAGAAGTGATTTTTTCATCCTTTTCTGATGCCTGTGCTGTCACGGCAATATTTTCTGGGCTGGCTAGTATACAGGTAATGGACAGAGAACCTTTAGTCATTTACAAGGTCTGCACTCTAGCCTTCTGCTTGTCTGTGGCTACGAAAACGTCAGGTCTGGCAGTAATGTTGAGCAGAATAACGTCTATCCCTGAATCTGCTTGTCGGCTTATACAACAGATCAAGTCTCTGAGGTGAAGTACAGAGAAAGGCAGAAAACTGAGCATTTAGGAACAACTGGTGTTTCACTTCATTTCTAGGTTCCCCCAAGCAGTGAAGCATTGGCCAAGTAATAAGGACACAGGACTGAGAAGTGAGACACCTTGGATCTCTTTGCAGTTATACTGCATTGGGTATATGTGGCATTAGAACAGCCTATGATACTTCAGCTGAGGCTACAGGGCCAGTAACCTAGAAACTTGTGTAGCACAGGTTTCCCATCCCTTGCTTCTCCTGCTCTCCTTAGGGAGAAGAAACAGTTTTTCTCCTCCATCACAAGATATTCATGAAGTTCTGCCTCCCTTTAGATCACTCCCCAATATAGGGGTCACTTCTGTGTTTTGTTTGTTTTTTTGTTTTTTTTTAAGGTCATAAAATCCACTAATTTTCAAAGCGTAAATGGTGTTACTGCAAGCCTCTAACCCATCTGTGATACATTCAGGCTTCTATTAAGAGGCCTTCCCCCCCTAGTTATTCAGGGTAAAATGCTGCTGTCATTATTGTCAATTGCAAAACTTCTGTTGACTTGACAGGAGCAAGGATTTCTCCCTCAGTAAAATCGAAATAGCTCTACTCTGAAACTTATCATCTACATGGTTAACCATTATTTCATGCAAAAGAACAATTCTGATCTACTCTTCTGCAGTTGCAAAATTTGGTAAATTTTATCTGCTGCAAGAGCACAACATTAACTGCAGGAAAAATATACGAAGGAACAAACCCTTTTTATTTCTACAATATAAGATTGCCTTACAGTGAATTAGATTTCAGCATAGTTGAGACATTATTTTCAATGCCATAGGGCCCAAAAGTAAATTATTATATACGTGCAAGTATTACATTAATTTACTTCATTGACTGAGATAAGTGATTACAAAATAAAAACACTCAAAGCCCAGGAAAATACTTAAAATTCACGGAGTAGAAGCTTTGGGCATTATTTTTCTTGCCCATTTTCCAAGTTTGTTCAAGGGCTTCAAAACATGTTTTCTTGGTGGAACTTTTTCCTTTCTTGGTTGTTTTTCCTCTCCAACACCTACTGAAAGTGTCAAAAAGCTGCAATTTATGATTGCTCTTCTATGACTTGGGCCACAAATCACGTCTGGAGAAGCTTGACCCTGCCTTCAATGTGTGGGCTCCACGCAGCTTGTAAAATCAACTGCTCGGCAAGCAAGTGATTTACTGGGATAGGTGAAAACAGAGCTGAATCTTCAGCATCCTTGATATTCAGTCACTAATTAACCTCTCCGTTGACTATACTTCCACAAGAGGCATACTCTGCTCTGTGTAATCAACACTATGCAAGTTTGCATAGTGTAGCAAGGTTGTCTGGATCCGTCCATGCTGGAGAGAGCCTGTACCAAAATACATTTGTCTTGTTCAGAACATAAGAAGTCCTGTAGCTATGCTGATATATGGGTGACTGACCACAAGGCGTTTAAAAGTCACTGTCCTTTGCATTTGACTTGAAGTCAGGTCCTTAACTGGGACATAACCATGACAGCAAACAGAAAAGGTGGACTGGGCTCTAAGAGCTCAGTAGATAAATGTAATTTAGCATTTTTAGTATTGCTAAAAAGTTGGCACATTTTTAGGTGGACCATAATCCATAACAGTACTCAACATTATGTCTAGCCAAAGCCCATTTCTTGCACTGAGAGCAGCTGTGCACATGCGTGTGTGAAATGTAGTCATGTTTCATTCTTGGTGAAAGAGCCACAAGGAAATGGGAGGTAATCTGCAACGGAGTTTGATAGTGGAGGGAGACTTCAATGTGCAGATGTCCATTTTTAATGTGTGGTTTAAGGAGAGTCATTTGGATAAGTCCCTGTGGGAAGTACATCAAAGTTCTCAGCAGGCAAGAGAGATTGAGAGCTGGTCCTGTGCCAGATGCGGCTGCTTGGTTGATCTGTATATCATTCTTCTAGCTCTAACTCCTTCCGCACTTTTCCTCTTTGTTGCTAGGAGGAGGAGAGAAAGGTTCATAGGGTTTCAGGAACATCCAATTCCATGATCAAGGAGCTTTATCTTGCTAGATAATGAGTGCTGTCAACTCCCACGGCCTTTCCTAGTGTTGAGATTTGAACTTGACCTTCTGCAAGAAGGTTTATATCTTACACTTTAGCTTTATGAGCTGGGAAGTGAACTTACTCTCCTCAATCTCTTTACTGACCACCCTGCAGCATTAATATATCATTTAGAGCTGACTGGAACTTTCCCAACTGGAATTAGATATTTACTCTTTTGTTATAAAGGTTGTTTTTTATACCATTGTTAGGACTTCATGTAACAGTCGTGTGATTTTCTTCTGCTCTGTAGTTTCTGAAAGCCCCAGTGGACTCACTTATCTGTAAAAAAAAAAAAAAAAAAAGGAAAATCAGGGTCATGCTGTGTTTGGGCAATTTAAGCTGCAATAATCACAATTCAGGGTTAATATGAAAATTAAATGGAAATAAGTTGCTCTTTGGGTCTAGGAAGATAGCTTTTCTAGTTAGTTATTATTTTGGTTGACTGAATGGTAAGTGGTAAAAATATTACTACAAGTGCCTGTATTTTTTTTTTACTGCAAAAAACATATTCCTTTATTCTGTTTTAAGCATGAGTGAAGCATTGGAGAGCTTTGTTCACAATAAAAAGCTGTAAGAACCCTATAGGGACAGCAAATTCCAGAAGTTTTAATATCATTAAAAGGCATATCTTCATTATTCCTGTTTCCTTCAAAATTAAGATTATTTTTCATAGATTTTTCATAGCACATGGGTAGGGGACAGAGAAGGGTAAAATCAGCCACAATAGGGTCATCCCAATATTTCAGGTACTAAAGCAAACCAGTATTCTTATGTTTTTGGACTCAGCCTTTGCTGATTAAATTCTGGTGTGGAGAATTGCCATGTTTAGAATAAACAAACAGCATATGTGTTCATAATGGAAGCTTCTTAAACACAGGTCATACAATACTGATGAGTGAATTAGACTCTGCATTGGTTAAATGGAATTGAAGATGTTAAAAAAAAAAAGCTATACGCTTACATCACCACTCTAATTCTCTATTTGTCGATGTAAAGTGACAGAAATTAAACTATCATTGTAAAAGGGATGCTTGTATTAACTGTCTTTTCTACCCACTCTTGCAGAATGTAGACAAGTGGTCCTTTGATGTATTTGCACTAAACGATGCCAGTGGGGATCATGCACTGAAATTCATTTTTTACGAACTTCTCACACGCTATGATCTGATCAACCGTTTCAAGGTCAGTAGTTAGAAGATGGGTCTCCTCCATCTCGGGTTTTGTTCAGGTTACCTCTCATTCTGCTTTGTTCCATTCAAAATGCAATTTTAGCACTATTGAAGGCTCTGTGGACACTGCACTTTCCCCAGTAAGCAAGACCAAACGTTATTTAAGTAGTACTTTTAATTGAGATGGGACACCATGAAGTCGACGGGGTTCCAAACAGGCTTCCCCATGAAATCTCTGGGAAATATTACATTTGTTCTTGTGAGAACGGTGGTGTCATTCTCCTGAGATTCATAGGACTCTAAAGTGTGCAGGCAAAAAAAGGAAAGCTTGAATTCAAATTCAAATTCATCAAAAGAAGCATGGCCAGTAGGTCGAGGGAAATGATTCTGCGCCTCTACTCTGCGCTGATGAGACCCCACCTGGAGTACTGCATCCAGTTCTGGACCCCTCAGCACAGGAAAGACATGGACCTATTGCAGCGTGTCCAGAGGAGGGCCACGAAGATGATCAGAGGGCTGGATCACCTCTGCTATGAGGATAGGCTGAGAGAGTTGAGGCTGTTCAACCTGGAGAAGAGAAGGCTCCGGGGAGACCTTATAGAGGCCTTCCAGTACTTAAAGGGGGTTTATAAGAAAGATGGGGACAAATTTCTTAGTATGGTCTGTTGCAATAGGACAAGGGGTAATGATTTTAAACCGAAAGTGGGTAGACAGACTACATCTAAGGAAGAATTTTTTTACAGTGAGAGTGGTAAAACACTGGAACAGGTTACTCAGAGAGGTGGTAGATGCCCCATCCCTGGAAACATTCAAGGTCAGGTTGGATGGCGCACTGAGCATGCTGATCTAGTTGAAGATGTCCCTGCTCATTGCAAGGGGCTTGGACTAGATGACCTTTAAAGGTCTTTTCTGACCCAAACCATTCTATGATTGTTACAGAGGTTTGCAGATACAAATGTGACATATCTTTTCCTCCAGCTTTGAACAGGCTTTAATTTGGATGGCAGAAACATTGCTCTCTGATCTAGACCATTGTCCCCAACTAAATACTCTGCTGTCCCTTCCTCCATTGACACTTCCACTCCCTGGGGGTCTCCACTTACTTTGGCTGCAAAGGGTTTACAGATCTCTGGCTCCTGTACTTCTTCAGGAACTGCCTGTGCCTGATGAGAAATGTTTGAAGCAGGTGACTGGTCTGAACTGCATCCTCCCCTGATACGTACCCAAGAGGAGAAGAACAGTGCTCCTCTAACTATGGAAATATGAGCGTTTAGGGTATTTGCCATTTGAGCAGATGAAACTGGAGAACCCATGTTGCCAGTTTTATATGTTGCAGCTGATACTGCCTGCATAGAACCCCTCTGAGTTGCATTTTCTTGAGTGTGCACAGTTCTACTCTTGGAGTCAGAAAAGCATGGCAAGCCCATAGGATGGGCAGGCTGGATTTTGCTGTGAAAACCCAGAGGTCTGATAAATGATACTTCTCTTAACAGAGTATCTCAGGCTTACTATATGATGTGTTTCATGAGAAAATCTTGAATGTGAATAGTAAAGCAGAGATATATTCCAGTGGGTTGTGAGGGTAACAGAGACACGCTTGTGGCCTAATTAGAAATATTTCTCCAGGGGCAATCAATCAAATGTTCGCTGTTACTTTTCATACTGCATGTGTCTTCCAGATGGCATTTTGTAGTATACTTACTTGTGTGTGTT
This sequence comes from Charadrius vociferus, assembly GCF_000708025.1. Lineage (NCBI taxonomy): Eukaryota > Metazoa > Chordata > Aves > Charadriiformes > Charadriidae > Charadrius > Charadrius vociferus. The sequence continues at coordinate 1,192,471 of NW_009648590.1, forward strand.
TATGCATGGGAATGATTCATCCATAATGTAATTAGGGATGGGAAACCCAGTTTGAGGAAATAACCTGGATTCACTCTCTCGAGTGCCTGTTTCAGATGTTTTAGCGTGTCATTTATTTGTGAAGTACACACTGCTTTTTGGGACCTCTTATCAAAATGCTCTCCTCCGAATGCTAGCCGTTAAAGGTGATTATTTTGTTATTAATTCTGTGCTGCTTTCCTCAGATCCCCATTTCTGCCCTGGTGTCCTTTGTCGAAGCTCTGGAGGTTGGCTACAGTAAACACAAAAATCCTTATCACAACCTAATGCACGCTGCAGATGTGACACAGACAGTCCATTACCTCCTTTTCAAGACAGGCGTAGTGGTAAGTACAGGAGTTGGCATCCTGAATACCTAATGAGATTACAACAGTTTTGGCTCATTAAGGAGATTATGGTTATCCGCAGTAGAACCCATTTGCACTGTAGACAAATTTCATTTGATGTGGCTGTACTAATGAAAGTAGAGATTTAGGATTATTTAGACGTAGAAGGTAGGTGAAGATATGGATAACTCTTTTCACAGTGATCTAAAAGAGGATAAATTAGAAACCCAAGCTCAGTTTTTCGCTCTGCCACAGATCTCCTGGGCGATTCTGCTAGCTCAATTTTGTTGGAATTCGTTTCACCTAATGTGAAGAAGCAAATTGTCTAAACTTTCTTCTTACTTAAGGGAGCAAAGCAGTACCTCCAAAGGACAATTCATTCCACTTATCTGAGGATGACAAGAGCCACGCTCTGGAGATGCTGATCTCCATCCAGTCTCTGAAGCAAAACCAGCTGAAGTGGCTTACACAGAAACCTACAGACAGCTGAAGTGTGACAGCAGTGACAGGAATGGATAGAAGGCTTAAACAAAAATACTGAGCATACGATGTATTTTCCACCATGTCTGTCAAGACAAACAACAGAACTATGTTTGAAGATGGGTGAGAGAAATTGAAGGCAGACAGACTCGAGAGTGGTGATCAGCCATTGCACTTAGGGTTCAGCTGGCGGCTCAGAAAGTTGTTTTGAGGCTCTTACTGCAGCTCCTGCTTTCTTGAACACTCCCCAGTCGTTCCGAGCTCCATAACTGGGAACTGTTGAAGAAGAGGATGGGGGAAACCCGTGGTTGCATGTGGCTCAGCCCAAGCAAATGCCATGAGTACCTTAGATGGGCTATATGAAATCACCATTAAAGTTGGCAGTCAGCATCACTTGTGGTAGTATTTGTGTCTCCCAGTGTAAGTTGATGATGCCTTTTTCTGTGCAGCTCGGTGAGAAACCTGAAGAAATGCTGCTGCCAGTGTGTAGTGTGTGACGGAGCCAAGGACAGAGAGCTGCACACTAACAAGGCATAGCGCTGCTCCTGCTATGTATTCTAGGCCAGTTTGAACAACTGTAGAGCTGCTTACGCTCGGGAACAACCTTTTGTGCATATGGTCTGCCTTTCTGCAGTCCCTTAATTGCCACAGTAATGTTGCTTTCAGTTCTGAAGCCAGACCTGGATGCTCTTCTCTGAGGAGTACCATGCTCCAGTGCTTCCTGTAAACATGTTTCGAGTCTCCTGTGTTGAACTGCACCCGTGAATTGTAATGTTTACTAAAGACATATTTGGAAGGAGTCAGTCCCCATGTGTCTCAAGACCCGATCCCGACTGCCCGATTCTGATTAAAGTTGTGTAGGTTGCTCCCAATTGTGCCTGAAGTAAATAGGAGTTAGGTCAAATTTGCAACTAATACAGATGCATTCTCAAAACCTCCTGTGAGATCCTAAATTGGTCAATGCTGCTTTTAGGGCCATTAGTTAATGAAAATGGACTGAAGGCTGTAGTCAGTAAGAATAATACAACGTTGAGTAATGTGAATTGCTTTATAATGGTGAGCAAATGGATCCTCTTTTTCCCCTCAAACTGCTGAAGAAGGGCAGTTTTCACTTGGGGCTGCTCTGCTCCCAAAAGTGACTGGATGGAAACAGCTGCCCAAGTGCAGCAGCCCTCCTGCCTGTGTATGTTCTGAACTGCCTTTTTCCACTTTGCTGCTTCTCAGTCTGTTAGCAGTTTAGCTGCAATTCACTCACCTGTGAATGAATAAGTGCTATTTCATTCTAGCTCATGTTGCCATGTGGCTGAGTGGGGTTTCGTATTCTGTCTCTGAGCACAATAAAGCTAGGCAAGCGTTAAAAGAGAGAGAATGGAAGGATGTGAAAATACACGAGTAAGTGATGGAATAGTTTGGATTTTTTTGCTCTATGAGGGAGAGAGATGATGTAGCAGCTAAAAAGAAAAAAAAACAAACACCAAAATAAACCCCCATAAACCAAACCAAACCAAAAAGCCCCTACATTTCTATGTATGTACAGTGACTTGAAATGAAGTCTCTGAGGTGCACCAAGAGTGTGAGTTTAGTGTGTTCCCCACTTTGCTGCAAGCCCTGGGCTCCAGTGACCTGTGCTGGTTCCATGGCTCCACGTGGGAGCAAACCAAGCAGTGCTGTTGATTGGAAACCAAGGTGTAAAAAGATAGTTGACACCATGGTATGCTCCTTACTGGCTGTGGGCTTAAAGACTTTAAAGCCAGAGGAGCTCAGGAGCTCACAGAGGTGGTTTTTTTTGTAGAACCAGTTTTCACAGCAAAGCTCCACTTCCATGGTTTATTCCTACTATGAAGATGAAGCCTTTTTCTCACACTGTCTCATGAACTAGAGAGGTGGTGCCGCTTCCGTGCACATTGGCAGAGAACATTCACATTTGAACGCTCTCCTACTTCTTTTATCAATAAGACTCTTGAAGCAGGTAGGAGAGATGAGCCCGTGGCTTGTATCCTGCCAAAGAGAGTAGGGCTGCAAGCTGGGGGATATCAAGGGATACAGGAGTCTGCATGCTGTCTCAAAAGTGCCACATAAGAGAGGAGAGCAATTTTGGGGGGGTTTATATTGGTTTTTCTTGTTTGTTTGGTTGTTTTTTTTAATTGGGTTTTATTGGGGTTTTATTGTTTTTTAATTGTTTATTGGCCAATCTTGCCAAAACTTCTTCCTGCTGCTTCTCCAAAGGAAGAGCTGTCTCTCCATCTTGAATGTTTTCAGGGATGGGGCATCTACCTTCTCTGCCAATCTGTTGCTACTCTCTGTGCACTACCAGGGAAGGTCTGGCTTCATCTTCACCCACCCATTCGGTGGCTGAGGCGAGAGCTAGCTGAGGACAGCGACCACCCACTGGCTTTCTGATCCTCAGACTGACAAAATGCCAACTCCAGGCCCCAATAACCTGGGTGGCACTCCAGGGGAGTTCACCAGGCTCCAGATATCTCCAGTCATCTCCTGTGGTCTCTGGTAGTCTCCAGTGGTGTCTGACAATCTCTGATGGTCTCTGACAGCCTCTGATGGTCTCCAGTGGTGAGACCGACGGACACCGCTGGAGACCCTAGGAGACTGCCAGTCTCTGGTGGTCTCCAGCAGTCTCCAACAGACTCTTCCTGGTGGTGTGGGGCTGGCAGGCAGAAGACGGCAGCTCGTCTTCTTGCCTCTTCCCCAGGGCTCTACAATAAAAATCTTAGAATAGTGTAGGTTGGAAAAGACCTTTAAGATCATCAAATCTAGACATTAACATAGCACTGCCAAGTCCACCACTAAACCATGTCCCTAAGCACCACAACTAGAGGTCCTTTAACTACCTCCAGGGATGGTGAAGGCAATACCAACTTTTAAACTGTCCACTGGTGCCATGGGGGAAGGTGTCATCTCTCCGCTATTGAACTGTTTCCTTTCTCCCTTTAGCTAATGCTGTTTTGTCGAGGCCACTGTGCAGACCACATCTTAGAGATGGTGCAAATGGGGAGGAGGTGCTGACAAGCACTGTCATTTTCATGTAATGAAAACCATTCTGGATGATGGACATCTCAGGGCACCTTGTCTATATTCATACCATACTTGTTGCCATGATGCCACATGACCAGGAATAAAATAGGAGATAGGTTTAGCTCTCAATGGTCAGAGGATAGATTGTCTCTTCGACATTTCCTTGGCCTGAGTTGACAGGCAAGTAATCTTTATTGGAAAATGTTCTGATATGACCATGATTATGAGTATTTAGCCAGGTGCAACTGTGACTGTCTGGAGGAGATAAACTCAAGGGCGTCTGCCTCTATTGGCTTGATATAGCTGATGGCTTATAGAGTTATAATCCTCCTTCCTTTTTCATCAGATTGTATTATTTCTTCTTTTCTTGGCTACAATTTTCGGTTACCTGTTTTTTAAAGATTTGGATGATTTTTCTTGAATCAAGTTATTTAAATCACTTGGGACAATTACTGTTCAAGTGAATTAACGCTGGTTCTTCATGAACTTCCTTCTGAATACCAAACTGGCTTTGAACCATCGGGAGTAAAGGAGAAGAAGATACCGCAGACATACCAGTAGGATCTCTGACTTTACAATCCCACTGGTAACACTGGGAGCGAGAGCTGACTTTGCCGGCCTCTTCACCATATGTCAATAACAATATTTATAAAGCCTCTGTATTCAGTGCTGTACTTTTGCACAGTTTCACAGCAACGTGTAGACATTTGAAAGTAGTGCAGCCTCATCTCTTGCCTCATTCCTTCTTTGAGATTGGAAAGTATATTTTTGGAAAGGTAAAGAAGAGGAAACTGTCTCAGATGACTCTCTTTTCCTCTGCTTTTATGTACCACTGCTATAAAGGTGTTAGCCCCGATTAAAGGCAGGTCGCTCTGCAAGTATGCTGTGTAAAACATTACCATGCTTCTGGGCATTATTAGCATCATTAAGTCTAGTCCAGTGGTACCTCAGTGGAAAGGCCTCTTGCAAACAGTTTCTGGGGACTGTTTAGCCAGGGCTGCTCTGCAGCATGCAGACTGCAGCCCCATAATGTGTTGTGTAGACTTTGAAGACAATTGGAGAAACAAAGTGCTAAAGCTGGTCAGAGCAAAAAGTAACAGCTGTGTGTTCCCGGCTCCAATCTGACTGAGAAGCGAACCCAAGGAATGGGTAACTATGTGTCTTCAATTCTCTCTGTACTGTGTTTCAGCCTCATCTCAACCTGGCAAGAAATGCACAAGCGATCATCCCCTAGCGTATGGCTTCTGAGACTTTCTTTCATGCGCTGCCTATGTCCACTAAATTACCTATGTCTACACACCTTTCAAAGTCACCTGCTGTTGTGATGCCGGATGTTTGAAGTGACAATAAGCACTCTTCAGTGTTAGAGTACTTTCTTTTTTAATGTCTGTGAAGTATTTTTCCTCTCTGTTTCAGAGGAAATGATGTTCTGAACCACGTGCAGAGGTCAGAGAATGTGCATATTCCAGATTTACTCCTGCTGTAATAAGCGACGCATAAAGTATCCCATGCAGACCATTATGATGGAGTTGCACTCCAGAGGATGTAGTGAAGTGTCTGCTGTTTCCCAGGAACAATCCCAAGCACTAATTGTTCCCACAACCAAATGATACGTGGCATTTGGTTTAAGATCTAAATAGCACAGGAAGAAACCATTCTTTTGCCACCAGGAACAATGGACTCACAATACAGTGTGCCAACAGTGACATTTCAGCTTTGCTTCCCTTGTTAGAATGTTTTTTTCAACTTTGGTGGGCTTTGTTTTTTGTGGTTTTTGGTTTGGTTTTTTTTTTTTCCTTTTTCTTGGTTTACATCCTGCCTCCCCTGCAGGGTACAACCCATCTCAATATGACAGATTAATTTAGTTTGAAAATGAGCTCTAGAGGTCATCAGTTCTAACCTACTGATCACAGCCGGGCTATCTTTTAATACGCATTGTATATTCACACACGGTAAAGAAATGTAGGGGACATTTTCCTGTTTCCTTAATTTGCTCTCATCAATTACTTATCCTTACTCCAGCCTACATAGTTGTTCAGTTCATCACTTTCACAATATTTATGCAAAGAACTCGGGCATACTGGAATGTAAGGCTCTGGTTTCAGAAGGCATGTTGGGGTCATTGGTTGATCTTTTCACTAAGATCAAGACAAAGACTTGTGAAAAAAAAAGTATGATAAAATAGAAAAAATATACTCATTTATCTTGCTAACTGGTTATTTGCAGTGTGGGAAAAGTACTTGTTTTCAAATTTAAATAATCTTTATAGTGGTAATTTGTTCTAGTTTCAAAGCAAAGAAACAATTGTCTGGTTTATCTTTACACAGTTCATTTGCCTTTGTCATGCTCCTGTTATTTACATTCTCTCAACAGTTTTCTTCCAGGCCTCTTTTTTCTTCTCTTTTCAATTAAAAAATCTTCTTTCCCTCTAATCATATTCAGTGCCTGAATTCTCTAGTTTTCCTGTTATTTTCTTCCCAAGATTATGCCTTGGAATGGATTTGTTATACTTTACCGTATGAACTAGAATATTTTAGGTTCTCTCATAGAAACAACATTGAAGGAGAATTTGGAATTGCTTTGATGTTTGTCTCTTTGAGTATTGGTATAGAAGCGTGATGTGTAAGAACAACTTCCAAGAGCTGACACTTATTCCTCATTTCATTCTTTCCTTTATTTCACTCTGTTGTTCAGCTGTGATTATTACTGTATTCGGTATTATTTTCTGATTAATCTTTGTAATTATTAGTAATTGCCATTTCTTTGTGAATCCAAACAATGAGGTGCAAATGGTAGCGCTTAAGAGTTCTTTCTCTGACACTGTCAAGAATTACAGGAGAGTATTTCCTGCAGCAGACCTGTAAAACTGCAGAAGTGCAGGACTTGTGTCACATCTGTTCGTACCAAAGGGAAGTGAGATCCTCCTCTTCTCTAGGCTATTGTGATTAATAAGCAGATCATCATGAGCTCTGAAAATGATAGCTGCTTTGGAATAAAAGACCATAAACTGTGGGGAAGGAAGCAGGCTGATTATTGCTGTCTTTGCTTTGTAGCATTTTCTTGGAAATGGATCCATTTGTTTTGATAGATTTGGAAGCACTGCTCTTTCCTCTTCCTTTTTCTTTCTGTACACATTGATCCTTTTGTTTACATGCCAATGACTTGCCTTAGTAGCTAATTCTTCGTATTTATTGTATGTTTGTGAAAGACAATCATGCCTCATTACCCTTTTTTTGTTTCCACTCTGGAAGTCAATACTTGTTCTTTCATGCCTTCTTCCTGGGCTGTCCCCCAACCCCTATCATCACAGAAAGTTTGAATATTTTTTTCTGGATTGGTTTTGTCAGCCCTTTAGAAATGAAAAACATTCACATTTCCTCGCTCTTTTCAACCTGTGACAATGTCCTGCTGCTTTCTCAATAGTTCTTAATGGCTTTGTTCTTTAAAACTTTGTTCCCAAGAAGAAGTCGTCACAGACTAGTGAAAGGTAATGTCACTGCTTTGATGGAGATTGCATCCATTCTCTGCAGGCTCTTTACCATCTTGTTTGCTTTTCCTTGCAAGGTTGTAGCAGAAAGAAGGGACGAAAAGGTTCCGATTACTTACCTGTTATTTCCCTCCTGTTACTCACAAGCCTATTTTGACTTTGTGCTACTTACACTGATTTATTTATTATCCACAGTTCACAACTGTAATCCCAGTCTTTATCCTGAGTGGTCTTTCTCAAATGCTGTTAGGATATTTAATACCTCTTCTCCAGTGTATTGCACCCTGTTTGAAAATCTACAGTACCCGAACTTGTTCAATAAGTGATGCTTTGATAGGGCATGCAAGTTAGAACTTTTCCTGTATGTGTCTTAAGAGATGAGGTAGGAGACCACAATCACAGAGCTCATTGCCTCGGTGATGTTTGAAGACTGGAGTCATAAGATCCTGTTGGAGCGGGACTTGTCAGATGATGTCCGGAAGGTCGGAAGTGAAGTAGAAGTGGACTAGCTGGGAGTGTCTCATGATAGTTCAGTGTGCATAATGTAGGTTTGCTCTGCCTGTTCCTGAGTGTTTGTGCCTGATTTTTTTCTATTATTTGCACTCTCTCTTTTTGGAAAATGGCAGAACGTGGTTGTGGAATTGAAGTCCGGATCTAGATGTGTAGCCTGGAAAGCCCAGTTCTCCCCCCCCCCCATTGCAGTTGTCAGTATTTGTTGCCTGAAAGTTGAAATCATGTTCTTCATCAGCTGTAAAGCATTCCTTATTCACAAGTCACGCCTGTGAATTCTCCACCACCAGTACTGTCCATTCCTGTCCTGGACCAGTTGTGTAGGAATAAGAAAATAATTTAGTTTCTGTGTCTGCTCATTTCTTGATCTCTGCACCCTCCTCTCTCTCTCTCTCAAAAAAAAAAAAAAAAAACAAAACCAAAACCAAAACCCAACAAAACAACCAACCACCAAAAAATCAAGAGCTACCTTGATTATGGTCAGTGGCATCATGTGAAATATCTCTGGCCAATTATTTTCAAACTGCATCTTTAATGTAAGCAGATCTTTAATACTAAGGCTTGCTTAATTCTTCATTGGTTATGCAGAGATGGCTGTGAAAGACAGGAGAGCTGGACAGGTCGCGGTGTGCAGAGCCCCAGTTATCCATTCTTCCCCTGCTCGTGGTTAACAGACCAGTGGTGGCTCCTGAGCTGTAGTAGATGTCTGGAATAGATTTATGAAACCACAGTGCCTTTAATGGGCATTGAATTAAAAGGCAGTTTGTACATGAACATCTGTCAAAAGGTTTTCAGGTTGACAGTGAGCTGTTAGAAAAATATTTGGCAACCGCTGTAGTAAAGTTTTTCTGTAAATGTAATACATTTAAGCATTTCATACAAATATTTACAGCATCTACAGTATCTAGAGTCTTTGTTTCTGATGCGCTTGATGTTAACAGCACTCCTTGTGTGCTACCAGTGGAAAACCAGACATAAAATGATTGATTGACTCAGAGGAAAATTATTAAAAGCATCTGAGTCATTTCGAAATCTAAGTCAAAAGCGACTTAAGCATTGAAAAATAAGGCTTTGACTAGGCAATTAGGGAAAAAAAACCCCTCAGACCTTTCTCAAATGTTTCTTTAAATGATAAATAACAAGACGTGCATCTTTGTGTGCTTGTGTTCCCTGTCCTCCTCATGATTCAGTGATAGACAAAGACTTTTAGGTACTGGAAATTAGTGACATTCTTCTGTATTTGAGGCTCTGCTACCCAGGTCAGCTGAGCTGAAAATACATACCCTGGTGGTATGTGCATACCTGCACATGTATCATCAAATTTCACTTGAAGAACCTTGATTTTCTTGAGGTTTCACTCTCTCTGTTCCTCACATATTGCTCTTTAAGAATGGCACATGTTTGCCCTTGCTCTGCCTTAAGCCTTGTTAGCTCCTGAAACCGTTGTGCTGAAGTTCAATTTATTTAGATGAAGCTTCAGGAAAAATGCTGGTTTGGCTTTTGTGTATCAACCAGAGAAGTTTGCTTTAAAACAGCTGGCAGGCTGGAGGGGAAAGGCAATGATGTGCAGCCTTGACTGTCAGCAGAGGATAACTTGCCTTAAAAGACAAAAGCCTTAATGCCTGGGAAAATGACAGCTTATCTGATTGCTCTGTAATCTCTTTTCAGCACTGGCTGACAGAGCTGGAGATCTTCGCTATGATCTTTGCAGCTGCTATCCATGACTATGAACACACTGGAACCACCAACAACTTTCACATCCAGACGCGGTGAGGCCACTGTAAATCATGATGAAGGCTTGGGCAATGGAGGGGGAAACCTTTGGAAAATAACAGCAGAGCCACCAAGAAAAGTGCAGGAGCATTTGCTTTCAAGTGTTACAGGAGGAAAGTTCACTTCCTTAGGTTGCATTTAATTTTCTCTTGCTGGACCATTTGCAATGGAAAGCATGTATTCTGTCTTCCTGAGCATTGTTTCATCTTAATAATCAGGAAAAAGGAAAGTCCTAAAATATTTCTATGTAAAGTTGCTAAAGACAAATTGCTGTACAGAGTGATGTATTTTGAGGAAGGTATAGTTTTGGAGGAGATACTATAATTCAACATTTTTTTCTCCTTTTTGAATTTGAAGAATCAAACATTAACTGCATAAATCAAGAGCTCAACCATATCTGTATTCATCAGTGAACACCAACACTACACATAGTATTTTTATTTTAGTGGAAAACCACAACTGCAGCAAGGGGATATGTTTACCCTTACGTGCTCAGGGATATAATATAAGCTTTATAAATTCCTATACAGTAATTAGTTGATCACAAACAGCATATTTTATTAACTCAGAATCTTCTATAAGGCTTTTGGGTTGGTGGAAGAGAGAAGGAGAAGATGAAGATGGCAGCAAAATACAGAAGTGTGCAAAGTTTGTGAAGTCTCTAGTTGCAATGGCAATTGGACATCTAATGTCTGTGTATTATTTTGACAATGGAAGTGTACTGGTAGCCATGACAAAATGTCTAGATGTTCTCAACTGACAGTGCACATTTGGGCGTTTCTAAGATGCATTGCATCTTACCCTAAATTAGATGTCTGGAGTATGTTATCTGAATTAGGCTGTGTATCACAGATATATAAAGGTTGCTAGGATAAATCGCATATATCCTGTATCATCATATAAATCACATATATGCTCAGGAAAGCTTGGGAACACAGGAGGAAGTTTCTGTCTCTGTTCTGGGCCAAGCCACACTCCACTTCTTACAGCTTTGTGCATGCAAGAATTAGGGATCTGGTGTATTTCCCAAATACTTATAGAAGAATTCAAGGAAGGACAGTTGTAACTTAATTTCTGTAACACTGAACATCAGAGGGTGTAAAGTGTCAGGGGAGAAAAATGTACACTGCTCTCTGGGAAGCAGAACTGAGTGGGGACTGTAACAAGCCATACCCTCTGTTGTCATTAACTTTCAGGAAGAACTTTGTCTTTAGACCAGTTTAGCCATTCATCAAGCTCAGATCTATGCCCAGGAGTTAAAAATAAGGTGTGAAGTACCTTTGGTTTTACTCTATCCCACTGGCAGTTGCCCTTCCGGACAGCATACTGTAGTGCACAGCTGACAGAAAGTAGTTCAGTTATATCTTGCTTACAGCCAGTTTGCTGTTCTGGAAATAATACTGGGACACATCTTGCAATTGCTTACTTCGGTACAGTCAGGCTTTAATATGAGAACAACATACACGAACTGCAAAAGAGCCTTGTGATTCATCTGTAAATTTACGTATCTCTCACAGCTCTCAGCATTTTTTTTAAGTATGTAACAAAGAGACTAGGTGAGTCTCAGCTGATGAAATAGATTTTGCGGTGAATTTTGATCTTTAGTTTTCTTTTACTGAATAACAGCAATGAACAAAGTATTACAAGTGCTCTTAAAATTCTTGTATCTGTGCTATAGAACTAATCTCTGTAGCTGATCAAATGAAAACTTCCGAATGTGAAACACTTTAGGCAGGGAAGAAACATAACCTTTCCTATGTTTTCTTTTAAATGCTAGGTCAGACTCAGCCATTCTATATAATGACCGGTCTGTGCTTGAAAATCACCACGTTAGTGCAGCATATCGTCTTTTGCAAGATGATGAAGAGATGAATATTTTATCTAATCTCTCAAAGGACGACTGGAGGTAAAAATGAATGTGGTGACTGCCTAGGAACATTGCAGCATCACTGTAGACTGTTATTACTTTGTTTGAATGGCAATATGGATTATTGTATATTGCATATTAGTATTTCTATTGCTACAAAGAACTTTAAAAGAGATTTAAAAGGTGTTTGTCTTGCTTATTTCTGCTTTTGTTTTTCACCTCTGGTAGTGAGACTAGACTTGGTGACAATGGATTATAATATACAGTTTGACTCCCATCTAATTTCTAAGTCTCACAGAGGCAACCTTTGTACACATCCATTTGTAATTGAGTGTAGAGCTAGCCTGCTGTTTGTTCATCCTAAAGCATAAACATACCCTTTATCTACTTTGATGCTCCCTGCCTGGAAATTATAAATGGGACTTAATGTAAAAAAGAATCCAGTCCGAGGAGCATAAATCAGTGTACTATATATGCCAAGGTGATGTAAGAAGCTGTGATTTAAAATAAGCCTCATGCAACATATGATTTATGTGCGAAAATCAGCCCATGATTTGTTTTCTAATAGCAGACAGTTCAACCTGATGAGGACTTTAAGTTTTTATGGGTTTTTTTTGAACTCCAAGGGGTGGTACTTAAAAATAGCCCAGTATGCTAGACAGGAAGAATCCTGCTCCATGGTCTTTCTTATGGGAGGGGAAGCTCCTTGTGGGATCCTACATGATGCACGGTGCCACAGCACTGAGCAGTCAGTTCATCTTATTTTAATATAAACGTGGGGAAATGAGCCCTTCTGGGGGCCTGGCTTCTAGCAAGCTGGTCAATGAAGACTCTGCTTGCTAATCTGTTTATAGGAAAGAATTTCCTATTTCTTTCAACTTGCGGACAGTGATGTGATCCTATAGCTGAACACCAGAAATAAAACTCGGGAACTTACGTGGCTGATTTCAATCAATGTGAGTGTTGTGGAGGAGTGGCTTGAGAAATTCTATCCCCCAATATAGAAAATAGTCTCATGGTGGGCAGCAAGCAGAAACTTAAAAAAAAATATATCTGCATTGAGGTGTAAAAAATCTAATTTATTTTTTTAGCTAGAGCTGGTAATGCCTTGTCAAATATTGGCAGCAAATTACTGCTTCCTTTTATGTTGGCGGGGGAAATGCAAGGAACTAACTGACTAGAAACAGCAGCCTTAGAGCCACTGTCTACAAGGATGAGCAGAGCAGCTACTTGAGTCTGCTTCATTGCATAGATGCTGTCTTTAGGAAAATGGTCTGCTTTGGAGCTTTAAACTGTTTTGGCTTGAATCAAAGCTAGCTTCAGGTATTTCTCATTGATTACATAGTGCCAACATGTGTGTTCTGTTGAGGCAATATGCTTAGACCCAAAGTTTCAAAGATTAACCCGTCTCTTTAAGAGATACTGTAACTGCCTGAGCAAAAATATTGAGTGGTTTGGATTGCTTATTTGTTCTCTCTCAAGTAGGGGTTTATTACTTTGTAGCTGCCGATCAAGAAGCAGCTGCAGAATAAGGGCCGTTATATGGATGTGCTCTAATACCAAAACATGGTGATTTTTGTGTGCTTTTGCTTTTGACTGCCAGTTTGAAATCCCTTAGGCAAACATTTGGGAAGCACTGGAAACATCGGCTAACTTCAGCAGGGTCTGAGGTGTTGAGAAAAAAAGCCAAGAAGCCCCGAGTTTCCCAGACTGGCACTCAAAAATAGTACCCTCAGTACTGAAGGATGCTTTGGGGAACTATTAAAGCATGTCCAAATTTAACTTTATTTTTGTAGACGTGCCTGATAAATCTCTGTCAGCAAAAGGCCCAAGTGATGATTTTTTGAAAGCAAATTCTCAAGTGCCTTTCTGAGCTGAGCTCTCCCTCTTTTTTTCACATTACTGGTAAGAGAAAATCTGATGGTCAGTGGATTTTTCAATCCTAGATGTCTATGTGGATTTTATAAATTTCGTGGCATTCAGTCATCTAGTTAGGGAATGTATTTTCAGGAAAGAAATGTAGAAAATCAGAGCTATTACTGGAAAAATAAATGGTCACAGGTTTTGTAAGGAAAGCAGATGAGATGCTTACAAGTACTTAAACTACATTTTTTTTTCTCCATTTAAAAAAAACCACCTCTGTTGCCTATTAAATATTTGAAAATCAGCTGAGCTGCCTCATTTCATGAATCCCATTTGTGCAAATCATCAACAAGTAAATGAAGAAACTATAACAAAAACAGATTACAGTGAATTAAGAAAATAAACTGCAAAATGAACAGATGCTTTCCAAGATACTGTTATAGATGTCTTTTCTGGCACTGTATTTCATTGTTAATAAGTTCCATGCAGTTTATTGAAACAGTATGTTTAGCACCAGCCCATCAAATTCAGGATTAAAGAGGAAAATGTTTTGCTCCGTAATTCTGTATTGCAGTACAGCTTTGGGAAGTAACCTTTAATGCAATATTGATTTTGTCAGTAAAGTTGCTTGGGGTTTCGTCCCTCAAATAATTCTGGGTCCTCCTTGTAAATCTGTAATACTCCTTTCAAGATTGCGGTGAGAAACCTTGAATGATTTTTGACTGAAGATGACTTTGGTCAGAGCCTGCTTTCGTATGTACCTAATAGCATGTGCATGGTTGCATAATCACACCCTTTTCTGGTTCAAGTTTATTTTTATGCATTCAGGATGGGCACGTGCATGTTCTGAGTGTTATACCTTTAGTGAGAATCAGCTGTTTCAGCCATTGAAAATGTTGCCTTGAGTGTAGCGGTTTTCCTATTGATTTCCACAAGAATGAAGTACTGAGACTTCCAACTGGACAAAATGAGGAAAATATCTCACTTCAGGAGTTCTTACTGTTGGTTCCTAGCATAGGGATTAAGCGATCTCAAATGGCCTTTTTCCTGTCCCTTTCCCGGGAGCGCAAGGGGATGCGAGTCCTTCACTAGGATACTGCTGTAAGGTGGACAACTGATAAGGAGCAAAGACACATCCAACAAAGTGTCCAACAATATGATGTAATGTTCTCTGAGGCAAGAAAAGCAAAACCACAAAGTAATTATTCTAAAGAGGAAATGAAGATATTTGCCAGATGGATCAATGCAAGGCTTGGAAGTATTTACATGTAAAGTCAGCCAGAGTCTATCTCAGCCATCAGCAGTAAAGATGCCGTAAAACTGTGCTTGCTCGTGGGACTGTGCCAGATACCATGTTTACACCTAAGTCATCTGCAGGACGTTAGTTAGAAAACAAAAAATCAAAGCTGTGACATTGGCCACAGGTTGAGTTCTTGTTCAGCACGTGATAGTAATAAACCAGGAAATTTGCTTCAGGTTTCCCTCTTCTCCAGTTGAGAGAATTGGTCATACCTTCCTGACCCTGTTCCCCAACAAGCTGCTCTCTCCACCTAATTGTTCCTTTCCCTAATTCTGCAGGGGTTATTAAAAGGCCATGGGCAAATTGTCTTAGAATTTATTTTCAAATTGGGTAACTTCAAACTTTTTCTCAGTGGTAGGTTATAGGTGTGCGACTGTGACAGCTCCTGGCCTCTGGCCTTAGGGAAATGTATGTTTTACCATGAGAAAAAACATCTGGAAGTGTAATGAGAAATATTAAAATCACTAATTAGTAAGCCAAGCAGCACAGCCAGGTCTATTAAAAAGACTTTGAGTCCACAAGGGATCTTCAGTTGAGGAGACCTGGCTGGATGGTCTCATTCAAAGAGTTGCAGTCAACGGCTCAATGTCCAAGTGGAGACCGGTGACAAGTGATGTTCCTCAGGGGTTGGTATTGGGTCTGGTGCTGTTTAACATCTTTGTCAGTGACATGGACAGTGGGATTAAGTGCACCCTCAGCAAGTTTGCTGACAACACCAAGCTGTGTGGAGCAGTCTTCATGCTGGAGGGAAGGGATGCCATCCAGAGGGACCTGGACAGGCTTGAGAGGTGGGCCCATGAGAACCACATGAAGTTCAACAAGGCCAAGTTCAAGGTCCTGCACATGGGTTGGGGCAATCCCATGCACAAATACAGGCTGGGCAGAAAATGGCTTGAGAGCAGCCCTGAGGAGAAAGACTTGGGGGTGTTGGTGGATGAGAAGCTCAACCTGAGCCAGCAATGCGCAATCGCAGCCCAGAAAGCCAACTGTATCCTGGGCTGCATTAGAAGTGTGGCTGACAGGTCAAGGGAGGTGATTCTTCCCCTCTACTCTGCTCTTGTGAGACCCCACCTGGAGTACTGTGTCCCAGTCTGGGGCCCCAAACATTAGAAGGACATGGACCTGTTGGAACGAGTCCAGAGGAGGGCCATGAAGATGGTCAGAGGGCTGGAGCACCTCTGCTATGAAGACAGGCTGAGAGAGTTGGGGTTGTTCAGCCTGGAGAAGAGAAGGCTCTGGGGACATCTTATAGCTGCCTTCTGGGAATAAAAGGGGGCCTATAGGAAACACAGGGAGGGGCTCTCTATCAGGGAGTGTAGCAATAGGTTGAGGGGTAATGGTTTTTAACTATAAGAGGGCAGATTTAGATTAGAAATTAGGAAGAAATTCTTTACTGTGAGGCTGGTAAGACACTGGAACAGGTTGCCCAGAGAAATTGTGGATGCCCCATCCCTGGAGGTATTCAAGGCTAGGTTGGAGGAGTCTTTGAGCAACCTGGTCTAGTGGAAGGTGTGCCGGCCATGGCAGAGGGGTTGGAACTAGATGATCTTCACGGTCCCTTCTAACCCAAACCATTCTATGATTCTATGAAAACCCATTCCTAAGCCTGAGCAGGGCCATAGTATTTTCAGTAGCAACCACTTTCATGTAGCTTAATTTTTATTGCCACAAACAGCGATCTAATGAGGATGAATGAGAAACCCAAGCTCAGTTTTTCGCTCTGCCACAGATCTCCTGGGCGATTCTGCTAGCTCAATTTTGTTGGAATTCGTTTCACCTAATGTGAAGAAGCAAATTGTCTAAACTTTCTTCTTACTTAAGGGAGCAAAGCAGTACCTCCAAAGGACAATTCATTCCACTTATCTGAGGATGACAAGAGCCACGCTCTGGAGATGCTGATCTCCATCCAGTCTCTGAAGCAAAACCAGCTGAAGTGGCTTACACAGAAACCTACAGACAGCTGAAGTGTGACAGCAGTGACAGGAATGGATAGAAGGCTTAAACAAAAATACTGAGCATACGATGTATTTTCCACCATGTCTGTCAAGACAAACAACAGAACTATGTTTGAAGATGGGTGAGAGAAATTGAAGGCAGACAGACTCGAGAGTGGTGATCAGCCATTGCAGTTAGGATTCTGCTGGTGGCTCAGGAGGTTGTTTGAGGCTCTTACTGCAGTCCGCGTGCAGTGTCAAAAGTGTCAAATAAGAGGAGAGAGCATTTTTTGGTTTTTAAATTGTTTTTTTTTTCCTCAGGTTTTATTGGATTTTTTTTAATTGGGTTTTATTGGGTTTTTTATTGTTTTTTTTTAGTTGTTTCTTGGCCAATCTTGCAAAAACTACTTCCTGCTCTTTTCCAAAGGAAGAACTGTCTCCCCACCTTGAATGTTTCCAGGAGTGGGGCATCTGCCTTCTTTGATGTTCTGTTGCTACTCTCTGCGAACTGCCAGGTTGAGTCTGCTGCTTCTTCACCCACCAATTTGGTAGGTGAGGCGAGAGCTAACTGAGGACAGCCACCCTCTATTGGTTTTCTCATCCTCAGACTGACAAACTGCTACCTCCAGGCCCCAATAACCTGTGTGGCGTTCCAGGGGAGTCCAACAGACCGGAGTGGTCTCCAGTGATGAAAGCACTGGCAGCCGCCGGAGGCTATTGGGGACTGCTGGTGCCCAGATCACCTTGGAGAATTACTGTTCAAGTGAATTAACTCTGGTTCTTCATGAACTTCCTTCTGAATACCAAACTGGCTTTGAACCATCGGGAGTAAAGGAGAAGAAGATACCGCAGACATACCAGTAGGATCTCTGACTTTACAATCCCACTGGTAACACTGGGAGCGAGAGCTGACTTTGCCGGCCTCTTCACCATATGTCAATAACAATATTTATAAAGCCTCTGTATTCAGTGCTGTACTTTTGCACAGTTTCACAGCAACGTGTAGACATTTGAAAGTAGTGCAGCCTCATCTCTTGCCTCATTCCTTCTTTGAGATTGGAAAGTATATTTTTGGAAAGGTAAAGAAGAGGAAACTGTGTCAGATGACTCGCTTTTCCTCTGCTTTTATGTACCACTGCTATAAAGGTGTTAGCCCCGATTAAAGGCAGGTCGCTCTGCAAGTATGCTGTGTAAAACATTACCATGCTTCTGGGCATTATTAGCATCATTAAGTCTAGTCCAGTGGTACCTCAGTGGAAAGGCCTCTTGCAAACAGTTTCTGGGGACTGTTTAGCCAGGGCTGCTCTGCAGCATGCAGACTGCAGCCCCATAATGTGTTGTGTAGACTTTGAAGACAATTGGAGAAACAAAGTGCTAAAGCTGGTCAGAGCAAAAAGTAACAGCTGTGTGTTCCCGGCTCCAATCTGACTGAGAAGCGAACCCAAGGAATGGGTAACTATGTGTCTTCAATTCTCTCTGTACTGTGTTTCAGCCTCATCTCAACCTGGCAAGAAATGCACAAGCGATCATCCCCTAGCGTATGGCTTCTGAGACTTTCTTTCATGCGCTGCCTATGTCCAGTAAATTACCTATGTCTACAC
>NW_009648590.1:1210869-1219465 GCF_000708025.1 Charadrius vociferus
CGACGCATAAAGTATCCCATGCAGACCATTATGATGGAGTTGCACTCCAGAGGATGTAGTGAAGTGTCTGCTGTTTCCCAGGAACAATTCCAAGCACTAATTTTTCCCACAGCATAATCCTACCCTTTCATTGTAAAAGTTTGTTTCTATGCATTCAGGATTTCCTCTCTTGCCTCTCTTGCTTGTATTGGCAAGTTTCTGCTGCTGGGAATGAACCTGACCAGGGAACTGACCAGGACTGGTGAAAAAAAAAAGATCCAAAATCACTTAAAGTAGGGATTTTTTTCAGCCACCATATCATCATCTTGAATGCTGTTGGCCATGCAACTGATTGTACATAAGGGTGGGAAGGGAAAGGTGGGTGTACTGGGGGAAGAGTGAGCTCAGCTGATGCCGTCTTAATGTGTGTGCAGAACTCCTGGCGGTGGGACTCATTACGTGCCACCCGTGAGACAGACTAAGTACAGCAGCGTTAGGTCTCTACACAGTGGTGGCCTGGGGCTCGAACTTGAGCACAGCCACCAGAGGCAAAAGATACATGCTCAAAATAGACCACGTCCTTCATGAAACATTCATGAAAAGAAGAATGGTAACTTTTATTTTTAAATGAAAGCTGACCCATTTCTGAATCTCCCAAATCCTGAGCTAGTATGCTAACCTTGGGTTGTTCTTCCTCTGTTAACCTGTGGAGAGCTGAACTGTGAGAAAGAGAAAATAAATTTGTATTATGTGCTACGTCAGAATGTTCTGATATTTTAAAATCTCTAGGACATCCATATTATCTTCAAAGGAATTTCAAATGGATCCTAAACAAGTTTGCTTAACAAAAATTCATACAGGAATAGTTTGAGTGAATAATAACAGGGAAGTAATACAGGTTAGTAATTCAGGTTCTCAAATGTCTGGACTGCATATATGCATAATATATACTATGAGATTTTTTTTTTTTAATATGCTGTTTTTCCTTTAATAATGTGGCTAAACCCGTTTTAGTCAATTGGATAGAGATTCAGGTTCAAAAGTTCACATGATTCATGCTGAGGCTTTTTAACAGTCTTTTTACTTCCTTCTAAGAATGCCCTATAAGGGAAATCAATTTAAGAGGTTTGTGCTTAATTGAAAAAGGGGTACTAATACTAAGGCACTCTTCAAAAAACATCTAGGATTTCTCTTAGCAAAGATTAGCCACCTGGCTTAATTTGCAGCCTTCCCATTCCTGTGTTTGTGTAGAAAATCATTCATCCTCTTCCCCATCCCTGAAAGAAGTATCATGGAAAGAATGACATAACAATTTGTAGATAGACAACAAAAGAAACTGGAGAGTATCTGATTATGGTTTTTTGTGTTTCTGTTTCCTTGCTCCTCTCCTCATGATGTCATCCAAAAGGGAATTCAGAGCTCTAGTGATTGAGATGGTGTTGGCCACTGATATGTCCTGTCACTTCCAGCAAATCAAAGCCATGAAGAATGCTTTGCAGCAGCCAGAAGGGTGAGTCACTTCACAACGCTGTGCGCTGAGGGGCTGCATTTCAGCTGGTGCTTTACCATTGTGTTTGACTTCAAAAGCTCCTCTCCAGAGGCCCTCACTCTCTTTGATGTCCACATTGATTCTCTTTCTGCTGTTGAATTTTGAATGAATTCACTTAGGAGTGTACTGGCACGCGCTATACACATGTCTCTATTCTGTACTGGTGGACCAAAACTTGCAAAGGTCACCATGTTGCGATAAACCTCCCTGGGCATTTCCCTTTGCATATCAGGGTAACATCAAGGACATGATCCAGCTGAGTGACCTCTACAGCTTGAGTATTTCTCAAGCTTGTAAGATCTGCAGAACACAACTTACGCATTGCCCTTCTGCAGATGGTACCAGTTGCCACCTCTGCAATGGGCCTGCTCCATAACCAGAGGACAGATGAACACAACTTGAGATCCACTAAGGGAAGGACTAGAAGATAACAGATGGAGAAGTATGAGGAAGGCCTTTTCTTCTTCCCAGTATGCCACTGGGAGCTGTAATATTTTGGCCACAGCTCTTCCCCATAAAATTCCTTTTATACTGCAGAAAACTTTGGGTGATGGTCTTTTTTTCGCCCTGGCCAGGTCTGTCCAGAGCCAGCCAGAATTATACCTGTATCAGACCAGTGTGGCTAGCCACTTACTCCTCTCAGAAGCTACAACTCTTCCAGCTATTTCAGACAGTCAAAAGCTGGAATTAAAAACCGAGACTACCCATCCCAAGAAAGCATTATTTACTGGGTTCTTGGGCTAGCCTCTCAGATTAGGGGGTTAAGAAATTGCCAGCTTTTTTAGTTCTGTGGAACCAAATGCAAGGATCACCTTCTGACACCACACTGGTTTTCTAACAGTGAAACATTTATCAGTTACTGTGTAGACTCATCAGTGCCCTTGAGATCAAATCCTAGCTATTTACTACAGTAAGGTGGTAGGAGCCAACTTCTCTTTTGAGCTGCAAAAGATGCAAAATGGGGAATGCAGCAGCTCTTCAAGCCTGCTCGTGCAGACAAACAAGGCTGGAAAGGAGCTCAGCAAGGCTGAGCAAAGCTTCTTTTTGCACTTCTAAATGTCTCTTCTACAACAGGAATAGTGTATGTTGGAGAAATTAGACAATCTTTCATAGTTGTCTGATTTTATGAACACAGAAATCATTCCATTAATATCCTGGCCAAAGATTCTAATGACCTCATTTCCCTGCTTACGTGAGATTTTTGTCATTCTCCACTCCAACAGCAGACAATTAATTTGTTTGATCCTTTGGTTTTTCAGAATTGACAAGCCGAAAGCCTTATCACTGTTGTTGCATACAGCAGATATCAGTCATCCAGCCAAGGCCTGGGACCTCCATCATCGCTGGACTATGTCTCTGCTAGAGGAGTTCTTCAGACAGGTAAAGCTATGGAAGTTCCTCTGCATTTCTGCAGCACAGAGTGTCTAGGATTGGGCAAGGAAGTAGGAAAATATAAACACACATGTTTTCCTTATTTGCTGATTTTCTCAAGAGCCTCCTAAAGGATATGAAGCTTTCTCACCTGGCACCAGTAGCACTGGCTATTATGCCTCTTGGGAAGTTATTGTCTGATACACTGGCTATAGATACAGACATTATCTACATAGTAGAAATCTAATTTGGGAAGCTAACATGTGTTTCAAATTAGCAAAATACAGAATATGTGACATTCTACTTAGCTGTAGAACCATAGAAAACAGATTTAGGTAGCTGTACTTCATAGAACTCTACTTATTATTGAGGTAGATGTGAAAAATGCATTACTGTTACTTTAGATGAAGTGAACTGATCTAGTGGGCCACCTGTTGACAGACCCACAAATCTAGACAAATCATTAAGGTCTGCATGATAGCTATAAGCTCCCCAAGTGACTAATTAAAAGCATTTAAAGAGCTGCCTTAAAAAAAAAAAGTAAACAAAGCACTTAGGAGTGTTCAGGATACTTTTCACCAATTTGAATTGCTAAAGTAAGTAGAAAACAAAGTCCTTAATTTCCCTCCAAAGTTCAATAACTTAATGTTTTATAGTAAATCTGAATGCAAAAAAGAAAAATATATGACAATTTTAAAAAAGTTCTAACAATTTTTTTAAATGTTATCTGTTTTTAAAAGCATGGTGGGAATCCCTTCTTAATAAGGACATTGCAAGAATTTGCCTTGAAATGAATTCTTTAATTTGTTTTTCAAACCAAGAATGGGTTTACTAGGTGAAAGCAGGTCCATCATACCTGCAGCTGTCTCTGTGTTGCCACACAGGAGGCTCATGCAAGTAGAATGATTTTCACATACATTTTAGGGAAAACTCTGTGCATGTTTATGCTTTTCTAGCCCCAAATTGTGCTAGATGTGTTAAAATACACGATTGCTCAGTTCCCTAAAGACTGGTGAAGGAATTAAAATTAGCTAGACATGAGACCACAAAAAGCCTAAGTTTTGATCTGTTTTACACACGTAATGAAGAAAAAATCATTGCTTTATGTCTTCATAAGAATAATTTCAGTTCAGCCAAGAAATCCTACTTTAGTTTTGAATGCAAATGCCTCCGCTTTTAGGTAAAGCTTTATACAAAATCTGCATTCTGGTTCCAAATTCAGATGCAGTATTAATTGCCTCTTCAGGAAAACCCTTAAGCTTACCATGAAGCATAGACTCGTGTTCACTGAAGTTATTTAGTACTAGATCAATAAATACATCCCTACCTGACAGCAGAAAAACAACACACATTCTTCTCACAAGCTAAGAAGTATCACTAGCCAGAGGGGGCTATGGTGATAAGAAACTGGGCTGGCCTTAGATTAGGTATTTATTTTCTTATGCTCTTCACTTGCAGACCCTCTCCTCTCCTCTCCTCTCCTCTCCTCTCCGTTATGTGCTCTGCAGGGCCATAAAGCCTGACTTAACCTATGTCAGTACAGATCCCCAGCCCTATTGGTTTCCAAGTATTTTGTGGTGTGACACAGGTCTTCCTACACCAAGTAACCACGCTGTAGGTCTGAATGATGCGTCTGAGTACAGTACTGTACAGTACATTTTTTATGTTCCGCAGATATGGTGAGCATCTCCCAAAGCAGACATCTTGCATGAATTAATTTTTTTTTTTACTATTGTACCTTAGCTAGCTATAAGGGAGGTGCCCAAACAGCTTAGAAGAAGTCTACTATCCTTCCGAGCAGTCGGAAAGGCAGTTAGGGGTTCCCATCTAAAGAGAATTGGGTGCTGGGGTTTTTAAGAGGCATAAGGAGTAAGAGAAGAATGATGATTAGGTAAGAGCTGGCATTGAGAGATGTTTTTCCTAAGAGATGCAGCAGAAAGCGTAAAGGAATGTTAATTGGAAATATTTCTGTGTTTGGTTTCTGTTTTACCCTGATGTTTGTATATCAGACTCCTAACATAAAGCAGAATTGTTCTGCAATAGAAGAATACTATTGCTTGTTGTTCCACCCAAAACTCTAAGAGAACTTGTGCCCCCATTTCATGTATGTTATATTAAAAAAAAGAAGAAGAATTCAGCTTTTCTTCTGTCTACAGAGGTTTTTCTCTAGTTAGTTTACTGGCTATTTTAGCTTCCATTTGACATTAGTCAGAACACTGGCAAGAAGTTCAGCACAGTTAAAGTAAGCTCCTGATTTAAGGAATTGATTCTATATCACAGTTAACAGGCTATTTAAATTTGAATATTCAGTGGTGAGTATTGCAACTATGTCATCCTATATATCTTCTCAACATAAAGCAATATGTTATAGAGTGACTGAACTAAGTTAAAGGGCTTTTTCAGAATATGTAGCTTGAAAGACTGGAAAAAAAAAAGATCACTTGTTCTTCGTCGCCATCTTGTGATGTTAGAAAAGGACTTTCAGTTCAGAGGGCTGGAAGGCATGTTTGGACTTTTGTACTTAAGCGCTTATGTAAAATGTTGACAATGTCTTTGGAAGAAAAAAGTAATCTGCATCTGGCCAGCCATGACCTGTGAATTCCTTATCTGAAAGACTGAAAAGGCATGCAAAGAAATGCAAGCCTTGAAAAAGCAGTCCTGACACTGATGTTTTCTCTTGAAAGGTTTGCTCTGAGAACTGAGTTCTGCTGGGTTCTCTGGAGAACTGCAATGAGAAGCATTCAAGTGCATTTTTAATTGGTGCATGGAAGTACCAAGCAGGGAGGGGAAGCTCTAAGGAAAGAATCCCTGGAATCAAAATGCTTAATTCACGAACTTCTGCTTGGACTACTACTTTTCCAGCCAGACTCAAATTCTCAAAATTCGTGTTAAGAAAACAAAACAAAATAAAAATCAAAACTTAATTAAAGAAAATGAAATGAGAGGCTTTTACAGTTGCAACCTAAGATATCAAAGTGCAGTGTGTCCTGTCTTTTTCTAATTTCTTCTCAATTCTGTTTCTCCAGGGTGACAAAGAAGCAGAACTAGGGCTTCCCTTCTCTCCACTGTGTGATCGCAAGTCTACAATGGTTGCTCAGTCTCAAATAGGTATGTCCCTTTTGGTCCATGCAAGTAACATCTTAAAAGCAAAACTTGCTCGTCTTTGTGGGGCTAAGATCATGGTGTTCTCTTATCATTTGGAACTATGTTAAAAAGAGGAAATAAGGCACAATGGCATTATTTTCTCCAGATCAACAATTCAAAGCTGAGGAGCCACTGAATTTATGGTGGTGGTTCCATGCAGTAACCAAGTTACCTCTGATGTGTCTG
This sequence comes from Charadrius vociferus, assembly GCF_000708025.1. Lineage (NCBI taxonomy): Eukaryota > Metazoa > Chordata > Aves > Charadriiformes > Charadriidae > Charadrius > Charadrius vociferus. The sequence goes on from NW_009648590.1 coordinate 1,217,099, forward strand.
CAGAGATGATTACAGTGTGTGGTTATGACACTGCTCCATGGTTTTCTGAGCTGTGAAGGTGAGACACACACGGCAGTGTTTGTTGGGATAAGAGTATCATTGGTGGATATGAGAATGTAATGTCAGTCCCTTTGATGACCTGGGCAAAACCTATTGTGTATTTTTCCATTTCTTCCTCCCACCCTTTCCCTCACAGTGGTTTAAGGCAATCAATATTTTTCATTGAAGCCAGGCAAATAGCAAACCTTTTTCTGCTCCACTCATTCAGAAACAGAGATCTTTTTACAGACTCACCAACAGCGCTTTCTCTACCTCTCCTCCAGTTATTGAGTGAAAAAGCAGAAGAATGAGGCAACAAGCCTGGTATTCACTGAGAAAACAAGAGGGTCTAAGTGAAGTAAAACTCTTCAGGAGGCTGGGGGCAAAAAAGGACAATGGAAAAGGTGGATTTGTGGGTGGATTTTTATACCTAGGAAGCAAGTGAAGTAGACAGAAGAATGTCATCTAACCTTGACTTGAGAATAGAGTGCCAAATGGCATAACAAAAGAAAGATAAAACGGACCCTAAAAATGAGGGAACTGAGTTCAGAAAGAGAAAGAGAGAGAATGTCTTAAAGGAAAACAAACAAAAAATTTGAAGTATGAAATTTCTTTCAAAGAACAAGACAAAGATATCCCTGAACCTAGGAAAGTTCAGATTCATATCTGTGGCCGTTTCTGATTAAAATTATTTCATTGTTCCTGTTAGACAAGCCCTTCTCCAAGGGACCCCATCCCAGATTTTTCTGGCTTTGGAAGTTTAGACAGTTCAGCCAAGAATCTGAACTTGAAAAGCCCTATGCAAGCCTGGTCTGGTTGCCAGACTTGTAGCGTTTACTCCTCTGCAGTGGTAACCCAGAAGAGTGGGAATGTGCATAGAGCACAGTGCAACTGCTGAGGACATTTGTGTTCTGCCAGCAGCTCGGTGGAGGGAAGCAGCAGCAAACTTGAAGTGCTGCAGCCTCAGCTAAAACCCACGTTGAGGACTCCTGGGCGGACTACACCTACTGCTGTGCTGTGGGAGAAGATAAATCTCTCACTCTCTGGCTGGTGTGGAGGGAAGCACATATAGAGACTTCTCTTTCACATCCCTTCTATCAGCTTTCAGTTATGTCCCTCACTCCTTACAGGGAAGAGGAATTGTGCTTCCCACAGGGTCCCTCTACGTAGGGTTGTGTGTTCTTGGAAACCGATTTTCCTTGTCCTCTTTTTTTGTGCTTCTTTGCTCAGGAAGGCGAGGAGAGCCAAGAGACTTCTGCACAGATGCCCCTTGTGTCAAGCCACTGCAAAATTAATGGTGAATTAAACCATCACCAGCACAATTCTGCCTTATGGAAGAGGCACTCGTCAGTATACAAAAGCAGCCTTATTTAGTCATATACTATTTGTATATCAAATATATATCATATATTAGATTTGTGCAGTTTATTAATCCGTTGACGTTAATAGGCTATTCTCTATAGATCTTGCCTTTTAACATTATAAAATTTTCATTTCTCAGTCTGCTGCACATATTGGCAGTGTCTTTCTGTAACATCTCTTTTGTTAAATCAAAACCTCTTATATTTTATGGCTATCTGCTGAGGTAAGGCTTTCAAAGTTGAAGGCTAGATTCTCAGACAAATATTTGTTCCCATTCATTTATTTACCTGATTAATAGCCTTAACAAATTGTTCCCTGGAATAGTAATTACTACATTTCTTTGCAAAAGTAAGTTCTTACTGAATTCCAAATTGTGCTTATTATCTGCAGCAAGCAGCCATCAGTTCCCACAAATAAAAAACCTCTGTCCTTTGTGAAACAAAATTGTTCTTTTGGTTTTGTCAGGGACAGAGCCTAGAAATCCTGTTCTGGTGGCTCAACTTGTTTGTAGTTGCTGGTTTGTGGCTCTAAGGTCACTGCAGGTGCAACAACAGTGGGCAAGCATTTTTATTAACGAAAGATTTTCACAAATGCAGACTGAAGGTTTTGCAGTACAGACTTTTTCCACAGAAATGAAGCAATCTAACAGTAAAAACTTCCTCAGAAGAAAGAATCTCTCTTTCCTTTTGCTTCAGTTTGTGAAGAAATTGTTCAGATTTTAAATCAATAACTAAAAAAACTTGACTATCAAATAAGGAACCTAGGGTTTAAAACCTATTAATCTTAATGCTAATGACCCATTTATCATCCTTTTTCTTCTTCAACAGAATGAGCGTGGTAAATACTTCTGTACCATAGTGAAGTACAGAAATCAGAAGAGATTCATGTCCGGAAGTCAGGCTGCATATCAGAGTGGGGGAGACAAAGAAACTGCAAAAAAAAACCAGGCCAAAATTTGTATTTCCC
>NW_009648590.1:1219475-1255616 GCF_000708025.1 Charadrius vociferus
TCCCTACAAGAATATCAGGAGTTAACGCTTCTCTGTTTGTCTCAGACTGTAGGAAGCTTGTTTGACTGGAGATCAGCCTTTGTTGTCATAGTCCGCTTTTGCAGCTGATACATGTAGCAGCATCTTTTTATTTTTGTCCTTTGGCTGGCGAGAAAGAAAATTACAGCATCAGAAAACACAGGATAAAGGCTGATGAATGCATGCTGATGATTCTTTTTTCTGTCTCTTTTTTTTTTTCCTTGTGGTGGTGGGCTTTAGGGAAACTGTCTTCTAGGCAGTGTTTGCCATAGTGATGTTCTCAAGTGGAGTGAATGAACACTAGGCATGTGTCTGGAATCCACCCTCAGCATAAAGTGTTAATTGGTAAAATCATCTTAGTCACTGGGGTACAGAAATATTTACCACATTCATTCTATTGAAGAAGAAAAAGGATGATAAAACGGTCATTAGCATTAATAGGTTTTAAAACCCAGTTTCATTATTTGATATTCGGGGTTTTTAATTAGCAATCTAAATCACCACGTTTAAATCACAGTGTCTTTAGGTAAGAAGAGAGAATCCGGCAGCGGGGAGGCCCATGGGAATATGGCATAAGTTACATAATTACTAATAAAGTCCTAAGCTTTGTTTCTGCAATAGCAGATTATGTTTCCCAACTTTATTATAATCCCCATTTTAGGGTAATGTAGTTGAATAACTTATTCATGTTCTAGGGAATAGAGGAAAAAAAACCACTTATCAAAGAAAATTTCTCCTAGGTCCTTGAGTTTGTTTACCTGTGGTCCCTTGTGCCACCTCTGCCTGTCTCTTGATGAGATGCAAGACTTCTCCCAGGCAAAACTTGTTTTTTAGACCCTTACAATTGGACCTTGTATTTATGTGCAAATGTTGAGTATCTCAGGAAGCAGATCCCATCACCCTGCTGCTGAAGTTAGTGACGCAGTCGCGCGTCTAATATCACAGATTTGCATGTCTCAGGCTTGTTAGCGTTGATGGAGCAAATGGCAGTGGTATTACTTGCCAAGCAGAAGTGATAAGGTACCATGGCTTGGATTTCTTTGGTCATTAATAGGTAAAAAATTTTTTGAGTGAAGGGGTGTAGAAGAAATATGTAGACAGGCAGACACACACACATGTAAATCAAGTTCTCATTATCCTCAGGAGTCCTGTGGCACACTTAACACTGTTCTCAGTCAGTACGATTTCCAATGTTTTAAAAACTGTATGAAGTTTGCTGAGATTATCTGGGTTGTGATCTAGCACACAATTTCCTGTCATGGCTTTATACTGCCTACATTTCTGATTAACTCCCTGGGAGGAAGGGAGTTCTTTTTTCCCTAAATTTGAATAGATAAGACTGTCTCAGTGTTATGAAGGCATATGATTCAGATGTTCGGATAAGACTGAATGCGTATTTACAGAATGTTAGTATGAAATTCTGAGAACTTGCAAGTAACGTTTTTAATTTGGCTAGGCATGAAAATACACTTAATTACCCATCCTTTTAGAAATTTAGTAAAAATCAAGGGAGGGAAATGGGAATAGAAGGATGCTTGCTTAACTGCTTTGCACTCAAGATGTGGATCAAAGCATCTGTGAATTCGGGTGCTTGGCCCATGTGGTCTCTTCTCCTTTTATTGGTCTCTTATCACCTAGAATCGCTGGGGTCTGCTGTAGAAATGTAGCTTTCTTGGCTACCTGCAACATTAAGAAATTTGCCAAGTGAAGTGCTAAAATAAACTTAAGAAATAGCTCTTGCCCCAGGTGAGAATTTAGGGGAAGGTGTAAGGTAGTGTAAGCTCCTCACTCTCACATTTTTTCCGTGCAACTTGGATTTTCCTTCATCTCATAAGCTTATGTCCAGAGGGCCCTTCAGTCTGCCCTTCCCAACATTCAGATCAGAGCCGTATTCATCTCTGCCATACTGTATACTGAAGTAGAAATTATTTCGCTCTTTATTTTTTTTCCTTTCCTTATATTAAAAAAATGGGGGGAAAACCTCTAAGTCTGCTTTATTATCAACAAGAACAAGCTGGCTGAGCACTGAGGAGAGAATATTCACAGCAAACCACTGATATGCAGTGAGGGAGGTTTGCATGTAACTCCACACCAGTAAAGCTTACCAGTATTATTACTGTTGTATTAATTTCCTGCTTTTAGAGAGTTCATCTTTGAAACTGGGTTTTATCCAAATCCGTAGGAATTTGGCTTAAATATCACAGTCCGCGTATAAAACAAGTTCTGATGCATCTGTTTATGTTCCGATTTGCCACAGTTTCTCTCCAATGTTTAAGTAGGTACCTTTTATTGTGTGCTATATCCAGGGTCTAGAATCAGGGATTAATGTATAACTCTGTTTTCCTTTTCCAGTATTTGCCCATCCCTCTTTCAAAGTATAATTTTTTTACTCTGTCTTTTACAGCATGGTTGTCTGTGATCACTGAAACAATGACTCCACATAAATCCTCCTCTTGCCTGCTTGACTCTGCTTGTGTTTCTGCTCAGGTTTCATTGATTTCATTGTGGAACCCACTTTTACTGTGCTGACTGATATGACCGAGAAGATTGTGACTCCACTCATCGATGAAGCCTCCCGCTCTGGCATGTCTGGGTTCAGGCGTTCCAGGTGAATAACCACGTGCCCTCTCCCTTCGCTCTGCACATACTGCCATTGCGCCCAACTCCCCTGGTTTTCCCACCACTGCGTATGTCTTCCGTGTGGCTTAAAGCACCGTACCCGTGTTGCCGACACTGCAGCTCGCCTTGTGACGTGGCTTTGTTGCAGGGAAACTCCAGCCCAGGGGAGGGCAAAGAGGGAGGCTGGCATGAACCTGAGCCTGAGCCATGGCTCCAAAGGCAGTGAGCACAAATGGTTATAGCCATGCAATCAGGTGAACTTCAGTGCTCTCTCAGTCACTAATGTCAAAGAGAAGGTAGAGGCAGTCGTTGGGAGGCACTCATATCTACCTATCTAGAAGTATAAATGGGATTGAAAAGAGGACTGGGAAGTATAAGCACACTTTAGCGACAGTATTTAGAGCTGTGCAAATATGTGAAGTACCACCAGAATTAACCTGGAGTTTGGGTGTAAGGAGTCTTTGCCCATTCAACCTGCTCTGCTGTTGTAGAGAAACTACTCTTCCAGTAGTTCCATGGGCAGGGCATGTCTTGGGATTCAAATGCCTCGTGTCTAGTGCTCCCTAGAGTAGGGCTACGAAGTCAGATCCCATCTCCCAGGTGAATTGTTTCTCTTGGGCTGTTACACAAAGAGCAAGCACTAATATCTTTGTCAGTTATCTTGCTGCCTTTATTAAAATGTGCATGATGAAGTGTCCATCCTTGAAAAACTACTGCAGGGTCTGTAACTGAAGTGAGTGCCTGGTTTCAGCTTCAGCTGAGGTCACCAAGCCCTGGATTCAGGTTGACCTCCTGTCCTGTGCTCTCATTGGTGAATTTTAGGAGGCTCCTTCTTTGACATATTTGATTTCTAGAATAGTCTGACTCTCCAAGAAATATTTAGGGACTGAGGATGCAAAACAAAGGTAATGGCAACACTTGGAGTGATTCTTTTTCTTAGGGACGATGGGTACCAAAAAATAAGCAGGGAAAAGCTGCTCTTTGTTTCTAATACTGGCTCAGGTTGTGCCGTTTGCTTTAACATCGGTTGCCCTGGGGTGGGAGGGAGGGGAGGATGTGGGATTCAAGCTTAGTTTTTGTTTTTCCTGGTTGGCTCTGTTAAGTTATCTAGACTTACAGGCATTGGCATTATTTCTTCTTAGCTGTGTTTGGGTGTATGGGATACTGATTTCTTCTATGTTTTGTGATCTTGTGTCACAGTCTGAATAGCATTAGTCCCTCCGAAGTTAAAAGATCAAGTGTCAAGAGCACTGGGTCCGAAGGAAGTGCCTCACTCAACTGCTCCATACTCACTGTGGACTTCAAATGTTTTAAAGCCACCTGGACTGAGGTGGTGCAGCAGAACCGGGAGAAATGGAAAGCGCAAGCCACCAAAGGTAACACCCAGGCTTCTTAGTGAAAGAATAAAAATTCTTTTGACCTCTTCTTCTTCAAGCTCTTCTTCAATCAAATTATTCTCCAAGTAAGCACTGTTAGTTGGAAAGAATCTGCTTTTCAAAGTCAACAGCTGACACAGTTCAGAAAGATAGGAATATTGTGACTCATCTGTGCCTTGTACTCTTCTTACGTGGTGTAAGTGTATGTAATGAAGAGGATGTGGACAATGGGAGAAAAAAAAAATAATTGTAAGGGACGTCCTCTAAAATCATGAGTCAGACTTGGGATGGGTGCAAAAATAGTTGGAACAGCATTTGTAGAGAGGTTATCAGTTGTTCACTGTTAAGACTGAAAGAGGTATGGATGATAGTTCAGGGGAGAAGACAGGATATTCTGGATTCAAAGCTGTTTTCTTATTTCTATTGACAACTTGGATAATGAATTGGGAACTATTCTGCAAATGCTCACGATGTCATGAATTTGGGTGGGACTGCAAATATTTCAGAAGAAATGAGGGCTGTGTTGGCTGCAAGTGGACCAGGGTTCAATATTGTCATGCTGTTGGGGAAAAAAAAAAAAAAAAAGAAAAGAAAAAAATCCACCAAAACCCCAAACCAACCAAACAAAAAAAACACCCCAAAAACACCCCACCCCCCCAGACCTTGCTTCTAAGATAAGACCCCTCTGGCATTCTTCCCGTCTTTCCAGCAGTAACAAGTCCCCCACAGCAGTGCTGTGTCCAGTTTTGGCCTCTGCAGTTCAGGAAACGTATGGACCAGTTGCAGACAATACAGAGTACAGCAATGCAAATGATGATAACTGTTGTTTATAGCTGAGAAGGGTTTTAGCTGAAAGCAGTTGTCTGAAGACTACCGCAGCTGCAAAATAAGGGAACTGTTTTTTTATTCAAATACGCTGGGATGTTAAGATGAGAAAAAAATGGCAGGTGGTTGTAACCTGGTTATATAGGTTAGACATTGGCAAATCTCTATTGTTGGAGATCTTTCAGAGCTAATGAGAGCCATCTGTTGAGATTGACTTAGTTGTAACTGGCCCTTGCTTCCCGAGGCTGGATGATTGCCCAAGGTCTTCTTGAGCCCTGGGGTGATTTAGACCAGCGTTGGAACCAAAAAGGGAGGAATGTTATCACTGATTCATTTTTTTTCTTCATGAAACTGTTTGTGATACAATTTCTTCTCTGAGTTGAATGCTTGTTCCTCAAACCCTTATTTAATGGAGTTATATTTCATGTAAATGGAAGGACTTTGATTTAATGTATCATGTGGCCTTGGCTTCAGGGTTGAGGGAAAATTTGGTGTAGTTCACTGTTTGCCTGAGCTGATTGTTCCTCTCCAACTGAAAGGCCTGTCTAAAGGTGCAGAAAAGTACACATTATTATTCAAATTAAACTATCATTCGTCATAAAATTTGCTATTCAGGAAAAGCCTTTCTAGGCATTCCATGAAAATGAAAACAAAAACATAATTCAAGATCTGCTTATTTGCCAGGGGATTTTTTTGGCTTTTTTTTTTTTTTTAATTGGTATTTACTCTTTCATGGTTCTTTGTAGACCAAATAAATTAAAGCTAACTAAACAAGCAGAGCATTTAACATGGTCAGTGTCCCACAGTATAGGAGTGTTGAGTGAACAAAGCCAATACAGTTAACTAGTTTTAAGGATTTCATTTCAACATATACCATACGTATTTACTTGTCTACTATGGATCTACTAGGTAAAAATCCTATATGCAAGAGAGACCTGTGGCAAAATAAATAAAACATATCTTACATTTCACCTAAAACAAACATACCAAGTAGATCATAATAGATTCTGGATATTTAACTTTTAAATGTGCTTTGTACCCACTTGCAGTGACTGCTTTGCATAAAGACTTTTTTCTAAATGTGCACATGTAAATGTCAAGTTATGATCCATGTGGATGTGCACACATTGCTTAACTAGTGCTGCTACAGGTAATATGTATCGATGCAGTATTTTCTATCCATTCTTTACAGGGTATCCTGACGATATGTGTGTGGTTATTAATACTTTAGCTGGAGGGGAAAATGTTTTATTTTTAATTACCTTGTAAAAAAATCCTTCTAGCAGCTCCTGAGGGTAGTCTATGGAAGAATTAGTTGATCACTTGAAAGCAGAGAGCTCAACAGTCTGCATTATTAGATATGGGAGCCCTTGAGTAGGTCATTTTTATCTTTCTGACAACCTTTAACCCTGAATAGTTGATTAACTTCATGTTTTTGCTAAACTTCATCTCCAACAACTTGGATCAGGGCCCTGGTTTATGGGTCAAAGATTCAGAAAGCAGTCTCAGCTTCTGTTCATCTGAATTCATTGACTTTCACATAATTCCTGTGTTTCTGGGTGCATTTAGCAGCACAAGCATCCGTATTTTGTTATCCTGAAAGACTTACACGGATGTATGGCTCAGCATACCTCTGTATGGGCTGGGGACTAAGGAACTGTTCTTGGACTCCAGAGTCCTCGCATCAAAACCTTTGCTCAGCTGCTGTCTTGCTCCTGACTTGCAGGCAAGTCTCTGCACCCCCTTCCATCTGCCTTCCCTCTTTCGCCATATGCAGCAGGGCCTGCCGCACAGCAGGAGTTTAAATTGTGACCCCCGTCAAACTGGTGTCTTGCAATGCACCAAGATGCTCTGTCAATGAAAGTAAGAATTATTAAGAAAAGACAGATAAAGCAATTACTGTTGATTGACAATAAATAGCAAGTGGGGATCAGAAGGGAAGGAAAGCCGTCTATTATTATTATTATCATTATTATTATTATTATTACTACTACTATTACTTTTATTAAATAAATTATTAAATTATTTGTAGACTACTGTATTCCCTTTGGTAATGGCATTGTCCCAGAAGCATCAGTGAGCGTTTTTATCCTGAGTGTGGTATTTATAGAAAATTTCTTGGACTGTGTGGGGAAAGTACGTGGGTTTATTGCTGATCTCTTTTTGCTTAAAGGATCATCATTAAAGAGCTACAAATTAAAAAACTGAATAAACAAACACCCTGATGTGCAAAGCAACATTTAGATACAGTATTTTCTGATGCTAATTTTAACAAGAGGCGCACGTCCAAAGGTGCTTCAGCAAGCCCTAGTCTCCTAAGCCAAATTTCTCTCCTGTGGTTCAGGTGCAAAATGCAGCATTTTTTTTTCAGATCCTCAAATGGAGGAATCCTTCTACATACCATGAGACTCCAGGGAAAATATCAACATGCATAGCTGAGCTATCTGTGGAAGCTACCATAGATTTCAGGAATGATTAATAAACTGAGGGAGGCTCATATCTAATTTGATTATATTTTCATGTGAGGCATAATTTATTAATTTAAAAAATAATTAACTTTAGTTAGCTGCTGGCAAGGAAATACAGATTGACATTTCTTAAAAAGAAATCTTTATCTCTTGTATTGCATTGTTTCATTTTTCTCAAAACTGGTTCTCATTCACTCATAAGAATTATTTGATAAGACACTTAGAAATTCTTTTGTAATTTTTACTCACTGGCCAAGATTCTGCTCCTGTAAGGAACAAAACTTCTTTCCTATAGATGTCAAGAATACTTCCATAAGACCAACGTAGACATTATTCAGTGTTTTGTAGGATCTGCTTCTCTGCTCATCAGCTTACACAATCTCTCAGAAAACAGGAGATACGTCCATGATTCCTATCACAATTAACGTGCAATTGGTTGCCCACAATGGGGTAATGAGTAGGCTGGGATATTGTCCCAAGAAATCTTGAATATAGGCATAGGGTGGTCACATCTGAATGCTTAGGTTCAGTATGGGTATATATATGCTCTGAATAAGCTCACAGGTTCCAAACAGAGTGTGTGCTCAGCTACTCAGCTGCTTTTGCAGATTAGGCCTCTATTGATCACAGGAAAGGGGGAGAAAATTAGGCAGTCTCTGCTCAGAGTCTGCGCACACCCAGCTGTGTTTATCAGTTCAAGGGCTGCGCTTCTGGGACTGTGGTTGTGTCCTGCTTTCCAGTGTGACGCGGGAAGCCACACAGAGCCTTTACAGCTGAGTCTGGGGGTGTGTGCTGTACCTGACCTGGGCTAGAAATGTAGTGGTCTCAACATCTGGAGCCAAAGTGATTTGCAGCCTTTTTTTTTAAGTAAGTGTTGCACCAGGACCTAAGGTTGGGATAATAACAAGATCGGTATCTTGAATGGGGGAAATTGGCTTCTCTGAATTTATTTCTTTTCTGAATGACAGTGTTTTGAGATGCTGCTGTTGTTCAACACTCACTTTTGAATTTATACCTTTGCATATTTGTCATGGAGCGTAAGACTTTTGGGGATGGATAGGCAAGTACTCGTAGCAATATACCAGTCTGCCAAGAATCATAGAATGGTTTAGGTTGGAAGGGAGCTTGAAGAACATCTGCTTCCAACCCCTCTGCCATAGGTGGGGACACCTCCCACTAGAAAGGACAGAGCCATAAAGATAGAATAACAGTAAGTGGAAGGGAAGAGATTAGGAAGCTGGCATTGTAAGCAACCTGAAACAAGAGGGGAAAAAAGTAAATAGCGAAGAACCAAGACTTTTTATGTGCTCAAGAGTTGTATGGTACGGTATGAGATAAACTGAATGTCATTTGACTGACTGGTTTGTGTCAAAAATGAAACTAACCTTGGCACACCTAAAACCTTCAATAGCTAATATCTCTTTTTAATTTGCCTTTTAAGAATTTTGAGGAACTGCAGTTTCAAAGGTGAACCTTATATGGTAAAAAAAGGACAGGCACAAAATATACATTAAGGCCAACATGGGGTGTTTTTTTCAGAATACTTGCTTAAATGTTCTCCTGTGCTCTTTTTCCCTTGTCAAGTCAATTCCTACATTTATCTAAGTAAAGGCTGTTTGCATGTAAAAAGCTGAAGTAGTGCGAGTTGTATCATTCTTGTCAAATTGACTGATAATCTTGATTTCTTTCCTCGTTATGCTTCTCTCTTTGCTGAGGATGCAGAAGAAAAAGCTAAGAAAGAAGCAGAGGAAAATGCTCCTCAGGGAACAGATGAAAAGAAAACGGATGAAAAGGATGAGAAGAAGCCAGCTGAAGATGCTGCAGCAGCAAAGACAGAGAACAGCAAAGAACCAAATCCTGGGGAAAACAAAAGTGCAGATTCCAATAAGAATAATGTAAATGGGACTCGGCAAACTGGGATGAACAAACACGAAGCCTGTCAAGGGAAAAATGCACCTAGGACAGATAAGGGAACGGACTCTCTTCACGCAGTGGGAGAAGAGAAACAGCGTGTTCAGAATGGTGAGTTCTCTCCTTCTACTGAAACATAAATCCAGCCCTAAAACCAGTATCTCACCTCAGTGACGGGGGAACCTGATGTCCTGAAAAAGGATGTCCTGGGGTCAGAGCCTCTTCCTGGACATTAGCATAGTCACCTGCATATGGGAATCAGAAACTGTAAGTTAACTCCCAAGTAGTGTTCTTCCATAGAAGATGGGGTTCATCATACTTGCTTGGGCACTTTGGGTGGAAAGGAAAAAATGACTTTTCTCATGGAAATGAAGCAGCCTGTTATGGTACAGAGGCTGAAAAGCTGAAACAAATATTCTTCGTTCAATGAACAGCTTCATTGCTTGGGTAACTGACAGAGGAGATGCCAAAGTTGGCTTGTAAACTCTTTTTAAGGCCAATTAAAGGTATCTTTTTACTGAGTCTCAGATTTAATGTGTTTTGGGACAGAGGACTTTTCCCCCTCTCTGTTTTTAAGAGTTATTTTCTTTATGCTTCCTTTGCTCAGGTTTTTTATTAGGGCAGTCACAAGCCTTTTTTTATTTTGAGATTTTTTTTGTCATAAATTTTATTCCAGTATTTTAACTTGCTATAGAACTAAGTTAAAATAAGAATCACATTTTGCACCCAAAAAAGTTGGAAACAATGTTTGAAGATTGCACTAAATATTAAAAAAAAAATAAAATTAGACCCATGAGAACAGATCAGTTGTCTCTTGGCCATTTCACTGTCCTTCCCTCCCCAACTCCTGCTCCCTGAAGCTATTACCAAAAAATGGCAGTACACCCACATGTAACTTGTCAAAAACTTGGCTAGTATCAGCCAGTCCAAAACCAGCAAAAAAATCTGACACAGAAGCATCCTCATATAAAAGCCTGAGTGAGCATACAGGCTTTGAAAGTCCCAGGCTCAGGCAGTGAGTTTAGATGGCAGCAGAGGCAGAAATTCTATTTAAAACATCCCTGATATGACTCTTATGTATTTCACTTGGCTGCTGGCCTTTCATGGAGCTCCCTTCATCATTAGGGGTTTTTTTTTGGATCGGAAGCACTACGGGGATCCGAGCTGTCATGCTCTGTTACGTATGGGATTTTTCTTCAGTGTTACGTGGGTGAAGAGGAGTGGGTCCCTCACGGAGACAAAGAGGTTGTGGACATGTGAAATCCCAGTTAGATTGCATCAGACTTTTTTTCTGAAATCCTTTGTTTTACGTGCTTCTAACAGTATGGGGGTTAAATGTGGCCTAGTGATTTTGACAGTACCTTTTTCTGCAATGTCTCTCTGCTGCAGGTGTCAAAAATGCTTTGAAAAGAATTGTAATGATTTCTGAAAACTAGTGTCTTCCTCAGGAAAAGAAATTCTGCTCCTTAATTTGTGGGAAAAGGCCTTTATGAGGTATAATCACTGCAGCGTCTTTGGAGACTGATGAAATCTTATCATTCATATCCCTGGGTTCACCACAGCTTCCTTTACGCCTATATGTTAATATCTCATCATAAAGTATTTGCCTTATTATTTCTCTGCCTTTGTAATCCTTTTCAAAAAGATCATTATGATCATCGTTCTGCTCTGCTGCTGGCACTATGGCAGACTAGATATTACAATACTCAAAAGTCCCTGATTCATAATAAGTTATATTCAATGAAAGTTCAGAAATTGTGTTGTCAGAGGAGTTTTAAGTCTCTCTCAGTCACTTGCTGCCCGTGTGCTTTCTGAGAGAGATCAAACTGTGAAATAACATATGTGTGGATGTTCATCATCTTTTCCTGCGCACACTTAGGGTCAAGCAGCTTCTTTATGCAATGTTCAAATAAACCATTATTAGCTCATCATTATCATCGGCTGTATGATGGTGGAGGAAATGCGAGAAGACTTTTGTGCTTCGCTAGATACATTTTAATGTCACTTCCTGAAAACAGTGTACTTCTTTTAGGGGCCACCTTTGTCAAGCAGACACCTCAACCCTGCTTGGAGCTGCTTATACCTCTCTGTTCAAGGAGTCCAAGTCAGTAGCAGTGTGATCAGCTGAGGAGGTTGCTGCTTGTCCTGTATCATCTTGCTTTCGTTTTTCTCTCACCCACACAGTGAGCTTAGGAAGAAAAACATGAGAAGTTTTGGCTGTGAATAAGAACTGAACAGGACACGTTTTTCCCATCTTGCTTGTTTAGTATCTTAAGATTTGAAAACCATTCCTCGTGTATACTATGATGAAACTTAATTGGAGAGAGAGATCAATCCTCTGTCACCCAAGAATAACAAATGTTCTAGCGGTCAGGGCATAATATGGAAGAGGGCGACCTTGCTTCTCTACAATTTCTCTTTTTTTTAAGCTGTTCCAAAAATAAGTATCCGCTAGCCATGACTGTTTTGAAGGCAGATCAGATCCTCTTTAACACATAATACCTATAATCTTGATCCAGAGGCTGTGAAGTCGTTATAGGAACAAAAATAGTCATACAAATGGAATAAGCATTACTTTACAAAATTCTGAAGTGAGATTTTTACAGCTCTTCATGTTGAGGTGTGGGTCACAAATTCACTGCTACTCCTCCAGGGGAGAAGGACAAGCTGCTTGCTGCTATCTGGGCAGGCTGCTGTTGCTTCTCTGGACATCTGAAAGAAGGACACCTTCTTTGGTGCTGTTTGGACACTGCAGCTGAAAGAGCCCTGTTCTGCTAGAGCTCTTCCTATAAGTTATTTTTCATTTGATCTTGCATTTGGCCTTCTTATTCAATGAAGGGATGGTCTGGCAAGGTCTGATGTGCTCTGCTGTATGACTAATAGAGAACAGAAAATGAGAATGATGGTGGTTAACCTTCCTGGCTTCATAAAATAGACTCCAGCTCAAGTTGCCATTTTCATTCTGCATCAGCCATTGCTCTGCCAAAGGCCTTGCTTTCCTGGTTTGCTATAGAGGCTGTCAAGCCAGTGATCAATGCTAGGATGGTTGTTTGCTTCCTGATACTGTCATCAAAGGACCAAGCCAAATGAATCTGTGGATAAAAGAACCCGGTAAGAGAAAGTAAGACAAAATTATATAGGACTGTTTGGGATATCTCAGGTGGTTCTTTAATGCAGAGACCTATGATGAAGTCTTGCAGGGTCTTAGCCCTTTAAAAGTGTAAATGTTTCAGCGTCCTGATTTTGAAATTAAGGTTCTGCTCAAGTTTTTAACGGTCTACATACAACCAGAGGGAGTATGAGTTTGCATGTGCACTTAAAAAGCTGTTAACAGTTAGAATAAATTTAAAAGTAAATTGTAAAATTTGATTTTCTGTAGGAGTTGGATACATTTTGTCTGGTGCTTTATTCTGTAAAAATGTGTTAATCCAGTTCCTTGTGAATTCAGACCTTTTCTCCCAAGGAACATATCTTTTGGATGTTGCAGTTTGATTGAGTTACAGGCATTAATAAACTGCAGACTGCATTAAAATGTTTATAATGTTTCTTATTCCTTTTTTCTAGGTGAATTAAAGGAAGACAATAAGTTGGACAAAAAAGATCAGTCTAGTGTGGGGGATGAATCAAAGAAAACAGATGGTAAGGACAACATTTTATTACATTTTGTCACTCATTTTTATATGCAATCTATTGTTTACTAAACATTCACAGTTTACTCTAAAGCAAAAAAATTGTGTGGTAATCAGAAACAGACTTAACAGAAACAGTCATTAGAAATGATAAAAGCCATTGGGGCATTCCGGGGAAAAATCATCCCTTTCACATAATGCCTAGCACCATTTAGTTGTTCTGTTGGTAAGCCTTATCCATCAATTTTTTGTGCAGTGCCTGGAAGAAAAATCCTGGATTATTAGAGTTGCTTAACAGGAAATGCGGATTTGTGACGTTCTATCCTTCTGACTTTCTTTGGGCTGTATTCTGCTCTCTGTTAGGACAGGCTGCATGGGAGATGCAAAAAACAGAGCTAAGAAAAAACCCGCACGAGATGTCCCTGTTTTTAATGATTGCACGTTATACTATGCCAATACAAACACAAAGCTTTATTAACTTAATTGGCTGAGGGGGAATTTGCCAAGCGCTGTCAAACCACAGGTGTGGGAAGTTAGCAGGAGCGAGCACGTCAGCATAGCGGTCCTATTAAGGATGCTATGTAAAAGGGATGTTGCTGAAACATTGTTGAACTGGAGCAATCCTAAGCTGGTTTCTTGGTTTCAATGGTTTCTTGGGCACTTGGGAATAATTTCAAATGGGTCTGAGCCTACTGTAGAGGTCCACAGTCATTTTAGCAGCATCAACAAAGTGGAAAAACAGCCGTAAGGTCTATGGCATGTATACTCTTTTGCACCTCCTCAGCTCTGTACCACAGGGCTCTGAGATAGTATCTGAACCCATATTGCTCCAAAAGTGATTGCTAAAGTATTAGGTAGCAAAATAAGTGGAAAAAAATGTTAGAGCTAACATTTTCTTTATGCATATCCCAGTGTATATCCACTGAAACACAGCTATTCCTAAATGTAAATAATACAGTACTTTGTTTTGATGGTCAAGAAAGACAACCTCATATTAAGCACTGCAGTTAAGCATGATTCTATTTTTTCTTTTATTGCTTCCTTTTAAGAAATTACTTAAAATTCCTATTGCTTTCGGAAAGTAATAAATAAGAAGGAAATGTGATACCTCAACTAAAAATGTAGAAAAATTCATCTAGAAGCATGTATTAATTTCAGACACATAAATATGTACTTTTTTTAAAGAGCCCCCTTAGCAACAATGTTTAGGAAAACTCAATATGTTGTTAAGAGGTTATATTATTTGCACACTTGAGTTAAGTGTCTGTCAGGAAAACAGTCTTGAACAACTACCGTTCACAACTCTTTCTGCGGTCATGCAGAAATTAAGCGTAAATACTCAAATACCATATGACTCTTCAGATGTTCATGAATATGTGCAGTGCTGTATGTAACTATCAAGGCCCCAGAAGAATTCATGGGCAGAATGGTTACTCTCCCCACAGCGGTGGGTGGTGGCTGAGCAGGGGCTGTGCTGGAAGAGTGCAGCCCTGTCAGGACGAGGTGGATGCAGAAACACTGGGGCTTCTTCAGAAGGACTAGGGACCATCGGCCCAGCCAAGAAAGTAGATCCTAGATCCGGGTATCCCTGACTTGGAGGACCAGGATGAATTTGAAGGCCTGCACTCTCAAGGCCTCAGAAAGATTAGGGGCACCTATTTAGTTGGGCTGGAGGACCAAGAAGCGAGTGTTTCATGCTGACTTGAAGGGTGAGGGTGTGAATTTAGTTCCTTGCAAGTTTCTAGTCTTTGTGTTGTGTAGTTATTTAAAGTCTGTTTGTTCTCCTGTAAGAAAATGTTCTGCTTGTCCCCTTAGGGAAAAGACCAGTACCATGGGACCAGTTGATTACAGTGAATAAGCAACTGTAACCATGCAAGGATGATTTGTAGGCTGAATGTTTTTCATTAAGACACTGTAGAGACAGATTATAGCTAACAATCTCATTGATAGAAATCAGGAGAAAAATTGTGAATGATGTGCCTTAGAAAGGAAAGTGCTAGGGTGGCACTTCTGTTTTGACAAATACTGTGCAACCTCTTCTGCCCATTACTCTAGAGAAAATCTCCTTACCAGGCATGTGAGGGATGTGGAGAAAGGAACATTATCCATGGATAATACATAGCTGTTTGCAGACTACTGAAATGTGTACCCGAACATATGCTTTCTCACGTGCCAGTACATGGTCTTTCACATGCTGGAAAAAAAAGATTAAGCAGGGGAGTTAGAAATATTGAGGTTACAGCTATAATGCACTCACCACATGTAGTTTGCCGGTGGGTGAAACTTAGCCTGGTCTTTTTGCAGGGTCAAGAGTGCTTGGGTTTTACAGCCTCTGTTCAGTATGTAGCTGGGGTGTATTTGTATTAAACAGGTGCCCATTTGTATAGATTTACCATGAGCGCTTCAGCTTTCCTACCACAACCCGTTAGCATCAGCAAGAGCCCTGTACCCAGCTGAGGTCAGTCTACTACCCTGTTGTGCTGCACAGGCGTCCTGCACCTAGAGAAGAAAGCTGCAAGGTCTACGTTACATAAATCTTTGCAGGAACTATGTCCAAGTTGCTTTTTGACCATATACAAAGGAAGTTCTTCTAATATCTTGTTATAGGAATACATACATGCCAAAATGTTTCTAATACATTTGTCCTACTACATGTGGAGCCAAGTGGCCAGGGACACGTAGAATAACTATACCATGTGGACATGAAGACACTGAAGCTGCATATATACACTGTAGTCACAGGTGTGAAATCACAGAATCACGGAATCTTCAGAGTTGGAAGGGACCTCTAGAGATCATCTAGTCCAACTCCCCTGCTAAAGCAGGATTGCCCAGAGCACAGTACTCAGGACTGCATCCAGGCGGGTCTTGAAAATCTCCAGAGAAGGAGACTCCACAGCCTCCCTGGGCAGCCTGTGCCAGTGCTCTGCCACCCTCACCATAAAGAAGTTTTTCCGTGTATGTGAACGAACTTCCTATGTTCCAACTTGTGCCCTTTGCCGCTTGGCCTGTCACTGGGAACCATTGAAAAGAGTCTGGCTCCATCCTCCTTCAACCCGCCCTTTAGATACTTGTATGCCATAATAAGGCCTCCCCTCAATCTTCTCTTCTCCAGGCTAAAGAGTCCCAGCTCTCTCAGCCTTTCCTCATAAGGGAGGTGCTCCAATCCCTCAATCATCTTGGTTGCCCTTTGCTGGCTTCTCTCCAGCAGTTCCCTGTCCCGCTTGAACTGGGGAGGCCAGAACTGGACACAGTATTCCAGTTGTGGCCTCACCAGTGCAGAGTAGAGGGGGAGAATGACCTCCCTGGACCTACTGGCCACACTCTTCCCTATGCAGCCCAGGATGCCATTGTAACTTCTGTGTCAGAGTTACCTTGAAGCTACCCAAAAATAATTAAGTGAGCATGCCTCCAGAAACAGGGATCAGGCTCACTGAAACAGCGAGGAACTACATATGCATCTAGCCAGAGCTTCATACAACTGAGTCTATCTGTATCGAAGCCAACTACTTTAAAGCTATCTTGAAGATGGCTTTGTAAGCTGCAGTCATGCCTTAGATTTCTATCTTAACCACTTCAAAATCCTGTGAAAGTCTCTTGAACATAGGCTAGTCTCCTTCTCATGTTAATCAAATCTTCATATTATTGCCTATTTCTGTGGGAGATACTGCTTGTTACTCAGTACTGCCCTTTTTTCAGTTCCAAGAAAAGAGATACGGGGCTGCCATTTCCCACATAAAGACACAGCCCTATCAGAGGCATCATCAGCACAAGCAGTTCATCAAATGTTTCCTGTGGGATAGAACATTATTAAACCATTTTGGAAACCTGATTTTCCCATGTGAAATAGTTGCTTTTCAACACTTTGAATGGAAAATTGTAAGCAGTCACATGGAAATAATTTTAATCTACATTCACAAACTTTCTTTTTTGCAATTTTTTAATGCTCACAAAACTGATAACAAATGAGAAAATTATTCTTCCCCATTTCAGACTGGATATAAGGAAGAAATTTTTTACGATGAGGGTGGTGAAACACTGGAACAGGTTACCCAGAGAGGTTGTAGATGCTCCATCCCTGGAAACATTCAAGGTCAGGTTGGACGGGGCTCTGAGCATCCTGATCTAGTGGCAAATGTCCCTGCTCATTGTAGGGGGGGGTGGACTAGATGACTTTTAAAGGTCCCTTGTAACCCAAACTGTTTTATGATTCTATGATTACCACTTGCACAGGTTATCTCTACCACCTCCTCCTTTTTTTCCAATTGGGAAAAGATTCTGCAATGTTAATACAAAGTTTTTGGTGCAACTCTTTGTTCCGGGGACCAAAACACAGTTTATTCAAATACTCTTTTTCAGTTAGCAATTATAGGCAATTAAAAGGTTCTTTTTTGTGTTTGTCCTGGGAACTTATTATGCTAGTGGTAACATGCACGTTTGCTGGTTTTAGCACAGAAATACGCAGGATATTTGTATATTGAAGAGCTGGAACGTACAGAGAAAGCCTAATGTGCCCTGCGTGTGTGTGATGATGAGCAATGCTCCCACCTCGTGGTCAAATTGTAACCCTGCGTTTTGACTGGTCATAGTTTCACTAACACATTCCTCTATACAGTGCAACAGAATAGAATAGAATATAGTTAATAGAATATATTCAAGAGAATATAGTTAATAGAAAATAATGTAGTATAAGGTAATATAATACAATATGTCGCCTTTTAAATATGCAGACTATATGAAGAGTTTGTAACAGGCTTACCAGAAATCGAGGTTTTAACTTTCTTTATGTTGATTTTGTTATGCTATACTGTTGCTTAACAGTAGTTAAAAGCCTTTGCTATATGTTCTGTATATTGCCCATGCCAACACGTAAAGCTGCCTTTTGGTCTTAATTTTTCTTGACAATCATTCCTTGATGAGCAAGTGGAAAATTCCCTGATTAAAAAGGTAAAATACAGGGGCATCATTTCTTTCTGTTGCAGTTGTCCTCAAAAATCAAGTGGCAGAATAACTGGCACAGAAAGTTGTTATCTGAGAATGCTTTTGGTATAGGAACATGGTGGTGTGAAGGAGCCATGGTGATGGCTCCACAATTATCCCAGACTGTTGAATTAACAAGATTCTTCCCAGCTTCATTTAAAGAGAATGCAGCTTTTTGCAAAGCTGTTTAAGCATTTAGGAACTGTCTGTCTTTGCAGCCTTCTGCAGGTACAGTTTTTATGTGTGTCAGCCTAGCCAAGACCACTACATAGCAATGAACGCTAAGTAGACTTCTTCTGACAAAACCCTGCTCATGCAGTCTGCGTAACGCCAGTGTTGTTTTAAAAGAGGTTACTCAAGCGTATAAATGAGCAGCATTTTTCTGTAACTTCTTGAGAGAGGTAAAAAGGTAAATTTCAGGTCATATAAATAATGGTGCTATTTCTACTTTTATTCCAAAGGATAGGCTGATTTCTCCATTATTGTCAGAAACAAAAAGCCCATTTCAATTTATAAGGCAAACACATTGGAATCCTCCTTGCTTCTTGATAGTGCTCTTGATATCATATGTCAGAATCCAGCAGCAGTGGCAAATTGGGATTACAGTAGTCTGACTACTTCTGAAGATGATTTCCTTCCTTTTCTTGCTTCTTGTTATGGCCTGTTA
Source organism: Charadrius vociferus (assembly GCF_000708025.1). Classification (NCBI taxonomy): domain Eukaryota; kingdom Metazoa; phylum Chordata; class Aves; order Charadriiformes; family Charadriidae; genus Charadrius; species Charadrius vociferus. The sequence goes on from NW_009648590.1 coordinate 1,237,969, forward strand.
TTTGAATTACATTAGAGGTTATCGCCCCAAGTTAGAAATCAGAAAGCATTGTACTGATACCTTCTGGAAAAGCTTACTTGAAAGCATGAAGGCATTCTGCTATCCAAAAAGACATATTTCACCATAATTTATCTCTGCTGAACAATTGCTCCATAGTAGTGCAATATGGGATAACTGGAGGGGGGGAAAAGCTTCTGTGCTTTTAAAAATCCTTTTTGTGCTTTTGAAAAAAATGAGTGTGTCTAATTTAGCAAGTGGCACCTGAGGCAAGCTGGAATTTGCATAGAGGGATGTACTCTGAAGAAGGTTTTATGCAGTTTTAATATCAAATAGAGGATGAACATGATGTGATGTGGTCTTTGAAGCTAAATGCAAAATACATTGTTAGCATCCTGACCTCAGGAACATTACATCACCATGGCATGCATGCTCGAGCAGAATATGGGGAGTATGTAGAAAGGTACCTTGTATAATTATGTAGATGATTTTGCGACTTGTCAGTTTGTGTGTGAATGTAAATCTAATGGAAAGCACCTGGTTTTCCTTTGAGACTTTCATGTGCTACATTTTTAGCCTGCTTTCCAGTGTTCAGGCCATACCATGTAGTTAGAAAGTCCTTAGGATGCTTGATTGCTTTTTGCTTCTACATTACATGAAGTCACAGATATATGTGACAAGTTTAAAAATTGGGAATAGCATTTGGCTTGATTTCAAATTTAAGTGAATATTTGGAATATTCATTCCAGATGCGTGGTGAAAAAAAAAAAATCACTGTAGGTACTTAAGTGGAGTATTTTTTTTTTTTAAGTAGTTAATTTTATGGGGAACATTTTTTCAGGTTACGTTTGGTCCTTCAAATATAGTTCTGGTCAGAGATAGCGTATGGCTGCATTGCTCCCCGGGGGTAACGTCTGTCGTTCTAGAGGAATGGAGGAATGTGTAACTTAACATAGCACATTGCCAAAATTCCTTCTTGATTTTGCACCATCAGCCACCCGTCAGGGAGTGGAGCTGTGACCTTGCTTCTGTTAGAGTCCTTCTTACCCCATTTAGGATAGTTTGCCTGTGCAATGGTGCATAGAAATTCTCTGCTTCAGCAAGAGGAGAGTCCTCCTTGCTTCCCAGCTCCATGAATTGTTGTTCAATCTAGTGACAATCAGGCCTCTTTTTCTCCATGCAACACAGCCCTCAAAGAGAAACCTAAGGCATGACTGAAGGGGAGGAAGAATATGAAATGGCTCCTCAAAAGAGGTTGGTGACCTTTAGCTTTCGTCTTATCCCTTCCCCGTGGAAGAACTAGCTTCCAATTTGAGCATACCAGCCATAGGTATCTTACCAGATAGGGATTCTGACAAGGTAGTAGAAATGTTAAGGAGGAAGAAATCAACCAGTCAACTGTATGGCAATCCAAATGTAAAGATTGCACTCTACAAACTGACAGCTGGGTGCTTGGTGGGTACCTTCATGCCCTTTGCTTTGTGTGCTGGACCTGCTGCCTGGTCTCTCCCTGGGGGCAGAGGCAAAGGGGCATCAGTCCTCTTGGTCTGTACCATTCAGTCCACAGAAGCTGGACAAAGAGTAGAGTCAATGTACAGGTTAGTTTTCTGAAACTCATACCCTAATAGTAATCTTTACTACTTATTACTATTAATCGGTCCATTGTTAGGCACTTCATTCTTTTCTTTGCTTCTAAACCACTGCTTTGCTGTTCTTGATGTCAAAACTTGGGACTTGGGGTCAATAATAAATGTAGAAGAAGAAAACCAGCAAGTGATATTAGTTGAAAAGTGCTATTTTGAATCAGGCTAAAGTATTTAGGAGTTTCAGTCTAATTCAAAACAAATGATTGTCGAAAGCTCGAGAAGCGCTGAAAAAAATCCACATGAGAATATTTGCTTTGAAGTGATGTTTCACGTTTTTAGTCAGCTTTAAGTAAATGGTAAAAATACAAGTTTTGTTTGAGTTTGATGAAGAGCTCAGCTTGACCGTTCATTTCCTCTCCACCCCTCTCCCACCAAAAAACCCCACTCCCCAACTGTCGGGTTTTGCCACGAGAGAAGGCAATTACTTGTGTCTGACCGAGAGCTAAGCACTATCCTAATTTTTCATGTTAGTCACTCAGTCAAAGAAGCAATTATATACCTAGTGCTAATTACAAAATTCTGATTCATATATGTGACTGAAAACTTTGTTTGCTTCAATTATTCTTCTGCTTATGGCAGCTGATCCCTTTTGTGCCTTGAAAAGCACCAGGGTTTTCATTTCCATCCACAACGGAGCAGCTCTGTATGAAAACCATGATCTAGCTTTTACCCCAAACATGTTCTGAGCTTTGAATTATGTTTGATTATCAAATATAAAACAAGCTTTCGCAATTATTCCTGTAGGTTGCTTTGCATAATAAGTGTCTAATTTCTTTCGTACATCCTTTACTCGGGAAACTTAAATGTTATTTGGTGAAACCAAATTTTGCCAATGTATTCATTGTGTTTTTCTCTGCTGTTATGTATTTCCATAATGTGCTGGTAAGCAAACAACATATATTAAAATAAAGCTAATCTCTTTCTTCCATCACTGATGTGATCTCAGGTCAAGTGTAATACAAGCTGTCAAGCAAACATAAAACTCAACATCAGTGTGAACAGGACTAGAAGTTGTTTGACGTCATGAATGATTTAGGGATAATTATGTGCCAAAGCTCAAAAATGAGAATACCTTCTATGCTAATGTCATTTCTCCTCCTAGCAAAATGAATGTTAAGCACTTGGGTCGTCTGCTAAATTAGAATGATGGTATTCAAATTCAGTTACAAAACAAGTATTCAAAACTTTTTTCCAACAGCATTTATTCTTGTTTTCGCTTGCTTTAAACAGGATGCAGGCATCTTCAAATAACATTCTGTTTTCTTTGGCAAAAATAATCACTCTAATATTTTTCATCCATTAAAAAGACAGATAATGGAGATAATAACTTATAACGCATATTTCTTCTTTATATCACTGATCTTCTGAACTTTGTTTCTCAGACCTCATTCATCTGTGGTGCAACAGAAGCAAGAGAATAGCATAAGTTTGCAGAATTTATTTCTTCATGGTCTTAATTTTCTTCAAAAAGGCTTTCCAAATGGCTTTAGTAGGAGACGGGATCATCCAGTGCTGACAACTGAGCACTGAGATTTTGGACATCATTTTATTCTGAGCGCTAGAAATAGCTTTAACAGAGCTTTTCAGACAGGGACAGGTTATGACTGAGAACACTTTAGCACTCAGAGGAGACAAGAAATACCCAAACTTTTAGGAATAAGTGAACAAAATTAGAGTCAGTCCTGCAAAATGCTGAGTGAGTCCACAACAGGAATTAAAAGTGGTAGATTTAGCGACTTGCCCCACCAGCTGCAAATGCTTCCATCATCTATAATAGGAAGGATAACTGCCTTTTAGATTATGGGTTATTTGAGACCCATTTACTCAGACTATTATTTTCCCTCATTATGCACGGCATCAGTAATAATCTTTTTATGATATCAATTGCCTTACAACAAGTTGTCATTTCACCTGGTGCCCGGACGGAGCAGGGTGCGCGGGGAGAGCAGCGTTTGGAATAGTCTTACCCTGAAAAGCCTTGGCTTTTAATATGTGAGGGTAGAGGCTGCTTTCAAACACCGTGTCAACTTTCCTAGGAACACTTGAACAACCATGCTGGGTCAGACCAAAAGTCCCTTTAGCTCTCCATCACCTACCTGACATCATTTCATAGCAGAGATCTTAATGAACAAAGAACAAAACCAGAGCAATGCCTCCCCCCTACACCTATCTGTCTTCCAGAGAGCTAAGGCAGAGGTCAAATCTTTGACTTGAATAGCCTCTGATGGATTTTTCTTCCATTACTTTGTCTAATTATCTTTAGAGCCCTGGTGCTCTTTTGTGTACTGGGCACTGAGGCAACACAATTCAAAATTTACCTAGGTATTATGTGAAAAATCACATCTTTTTATTGGTTTCAAATTTACTGCTTAATAACTTCATTTGATAACCCCCTTGGACTGTGAGAAACAGTGAGTAATTGTTCCCTATTTGCATTGTTAGTGCCACTCATAATTTCATTTACCTTTTGTTAGATTCTCCCTGCAACTCTCCCTTTTCATGCTAAAGAGTCATAGCATGCATAAATTTTGTACATTCAACTTTCCTTCAAGAGCAACCCTTGATAGCTGCTGTTTATGTTAGTATGTAACGCTGACAGTTTGTGTTACACACATGGTTCTTGGGATGTGACAAGAGAATCTGATTTTAATAGAAATGAGAAAACCTGTAGGATTCAAATTTTTCCCCTAAATTTTCAAGAATAAAATATATGAAATACAAAAATGTTCATTTTAATACAATTGTATGCTGATTTTTTTTGGTTGCTGTCTTTATGATGTTACATCATAAAAGCATGAAAAGGCATCACCATAGGGAGCTCAATAAGGGCTGTACTGAATGAATATGGTTGCCTGAGGTTCTCTTCTTTTGCTTTTTCTGTGTATTGAAACTCTTAACTCAAAAAAAAATATTGGGGTAATAGTACCTCAAGGGCAGCATTATTTGTTGGTGTGGTGTTGTCCCATCCTGTAGAAGTGCTCATGCAGCATTCTAAGAAGATGAGATTTGTTCACGCTAAGCACTACTTTTTCACAAGACAACTGCAAGGTTAGCACAGTCTGCTTTGAAAGAAAATCCAAGTGTGTAATCCTGGATAACTGTGGTGTCATCTTGTCCTTCCTTCATAATTAAGTGTGGTCATAATGCTGAAGGAATGCATATTTGAGCAGAGGAAACAGGAACCATGCAATAACCTCGCAAACACTTTCATTGACAGGGACTGTCAAGCAAGCTATGTAATTTGTGGGGGAAAAAAAACCAACAACAACAACAACAACAAAAAAACCAAACAAAAAAACCCAAACACCCTGCCCATGAAATTCACAGTGTGATTCCACATCACACTGTCCTGAAGTCTGCATTCAGCATTTTTTTTTTAGGGGAGAAAATAGCAGAGTTTTCTTTTTCAGCGCTTTCGGGGGCTGGGAAGGAAGGGATGGAGGGGTGAATGGGGGTTTGGCTGGAGTGGCGGAGCCGTCCACCTTCAGAAGCGGTGCCGGCAGAGGTCAGCTCTCCGCTCCCAGCTGGCACAACCGGCATCACGCCTGTGATTTATGCTCTGTGAGGAGCATGAGTCATTACAGAACAGGTGTAGGTTTTGAGTCAGTCTAAACTCTCACCTCAGTCTAAATGCCTCTTGGGGCTCTGTTCCCGTTCTCCAACTGGGTAGCAGATTGTGAAAGTTTGGATTAGACAGGCATAATAAATGCCAACTGTTAAAACGGGTAGTTCTTGTAAGGCCTCGGACTCCAAAGCATTTGTTTTATCACAAAAGGAGAGGCACATGTGTGAGATTAATCACCGATTGTGCAAAACTGACAGCCAGCTTCCTTGCTGTATGGATACGCTGAGTAATTCTGTGTGAAGGAACAGACAAACCGCAGAGTATTTTCACTTCAGTACATCAGACCATGCAGTAACATAGTAAATAGATACATTCATAGTCCAGCGAGCATGAGTTAAAAATGCCTCAGTATAAGCTACAAGCTGATAGCAGAAATGGACTTAATCTCCTCGCAGTGGGCGCTGGTATCACATGAAGAGCTGTAGAAGTCACTGGTATTTGTATTAGCGATCACGGGGAGGGTCAAACAGTATAAACTCACCAGCGACACCGAAGGACTGAGATGTGCATTCAGACAAGGCTATTTCAGATGATGAAATTCAGTATATGCCAAGTGAACTACTTAAAGTCTTCCTGTGTACCAAGCGCTGCATATTCATTCTTTTTCTTCTTTCAGTTACCTCTGTTGATACGTACTAATATTTGCCCTGGATCTATTGTGCTGAAATGAGAAAGAGCCTGAATCACATTCAAGGTTAAGGTAGTTGTAGGGAAGCTATATTGTATCCAAAGGGAAATTCAGCTAGGAAACCAACACATCTGCTCCACCAAGTAGAAAAACAATTTAAAGCAAATGCTGTACTGGAATGTTCTCACTGGAGCTGATGATGTGGCTAACAGAAGCAAAAAGCAATATATGACTCAGTTCTCCGCAGGGAACTTCTAGAGTCTGGAAAAAACCATTGCATTTTCCCTTGTTTCATTAATGGGGATGGGAGGGGTTCAAAGTCGTGTGAGTATGGATGGCATAGGAAGGGGGAGGGCATGTTGGGTAGTACGTCAAGCTCTGTTTCAGATTCCTGGTGTGATTCAGCAAATCATTTAAGAGATTCAGAAATAATTACTGCTCAAAGATGTCATTTAGTCCACCTGTCCAAAATGATTTTTTCCTTCTGAGTCAGTCTTTTCCCTTTAAGATGTGGCTAATGATAGATCTCACGGGATTGTTATGATCCTTTTAATGTCAGTAAATCAGACTGAACTTTTTAGATGGGAGACATCAAGGAAGTGTAGTACTATTGTTATGGCTGTTACTATTGCCTGTTGTAGATTATGCTGTCGGTAGTTCTGGGAATGTGACAGTTCAGTCTAAATAAATCCAATTAAATGCTGAAAGCCTAATTCTTTACAACAGTGTCTTAGAATTGCATCAGTTAGCAAGATATTTTGGCAACTTACAGGGGACCATCCTGAAAGGGAAAGTCCCCCTGCTTAACTACACAGTAGAAGAAAATGATACCAACACACTAACAGATCTGTGCAGCCACTGCTGTACATTCATCAGAGATAATGCAATCCAGCAGCAAAGCCTTAGATCTTTGGTTTGCCAGTCCTTTTTCTCCTTTGCCCAAATACATTTTTTTTTTTTTTAAAAAAAGCAGCAATATATTATTGAAAGCAAAAGAAACTGGTTTTCTTGAAGGACCCAAAGAAATTCTGGTGTAATCACATCTTCCGAGGTATGCCCAACCTTATAGAGAAATTCATCTCTCCTTGGGCTGCTTCTCCTTGGTTAAGAGACCCTTTCAACTGTGCTTTGAAACTCTGCTGACATAAGCATTGTCAGAATAACAGTAGCTAAGCAGAGTGCCAGGGGTATTCAGATAACTGGTTGGGATGCCCGATATAGAGTAAAATATTTATGTTCTTATTTGAAGCTTTTCCAGAACATTTCTTGAGGAGGGTATGAGGCGAGTTGGATAGAGTGTCCTCTTTAATTAGAAACTGTCCTCTTTTGCTGGAAATAAAGAAAAAGGTTTCTTGTCTACATTTCTCCTTCAAGATCTGTTCATTCTGAAGATTCATTTGTGGTACAGCTACATAGAAAACCATTATGTTTGTACATTCAGGATAATGTTAGTCAAACATAGCCTAATTTTGAAGCCAAGGGATTATAAATATTTGACAGAGGAGTCAAGGAGATTGTAAAATGCACTTATTTTGTTACATCTCAGGCACCTATCTAGACATAAGGCTGTGCTTTTCATTGCAAGCTGTTTGGGAGAAAGGGGCTTTTAAAAGGTAGTGTTCTGTTGTGTTTGGAGCATTTTCTCATCTTCACCTCAAACCACATGTACAATGTTCTTTCGTGAGCAAAAAGATACTGCAAGAGCTAGTGAGCAAGGATGGTCAGAGAGCCCTACAGCAAAGAATCCTAACGGGATCTCTTGATCTAAGCATGCTGGATTCTGTTACATGACGCCATTGATGCCAAAGGTTGAATTCCCACTGGATTAGTCAGAGCGCAATGGATTACACTTTGTGTAGGACAGAATGGTATTTCCAGTCCAGCCAATAAGAAGTATTGCTGTGGTGCGCCTCACCTAGCAGCCTTTCAACATTTAAGCAAAGCTGCACTGCTTGGAACAAATGAGCTGTCTAAACTCATACCCTTCTTTTTCTTTCCCAGATTACCCGCTCCTTGGACAAAGGGGAGAAGGGCAGCATTTGACGCTTTTCTTTTTCTTTTTTTTTTTTCCAGATACGGAAGAGTAAAAATATATAAAAAACGAGACTGCAAATTTCTTTCATCATTTTAGCTGAGCTTCTTCATTCCTGTTCTCCTCCTTCCGCAAAGACCAGTTTCTGGGGAAGGCATTAAACAACTTTCAAAACACTCCTCCTCCCACTGGCTACTTCACAGCTAATGACTCTGGGTTCTAGGGTGGGGGCCTTGTTTTTTTGGGTCAGTTTTATTTTTGTTTGTTTGTTTGTTTGTTCGTGTACGTGTGCAATTTTTGTTGTTTTGGGAAGTTTTTTGTTAAAAAAACAAGTGGTGATTTCCTGATGCAAATGGTTCCATTTTTCTGGACAGGTCAAGCAAATAGATGAGACTCATCTTCAAAAACTGGTATTGCCCTTTGCTATGCCTCAGCTTGTGAAACCAACATTAGGATGATACGAAAGAATATATATAAAAACAAAAAGAAAACTTGATAATACTTCACTTTTACTCTTTTTCTTTTCCCCAAGAGCCTTTTCCAATTGCTGGTAGACAGAATTTGACACCAGTTTTACCCTCGCAGTAGAAGATTTTATTAATAAGAACGGTGAATTTGTAGAGTCATTTGACCATTTGTTAGGATTCAATGTCTTTCCCAGATGATGCAATGATAGTGAAATATTTTTGTTTCTAAACCACGGGCTGACTCACTCAACCCTTGATTTTGTTCTGGTTTTGCAGTTAGGAGTAGGAAAGGAATAATCAATGAAAGCGACATTCCCTTGGGAGAAATTTTGTTGTCAGACTCTGAGAGCGTGCACTCAGAGTGCGTGTACTGTTTGACGTGCCCGCCTTAACTTGAGACTTCAGATAATGAGCTGTTTCCCACATTTGTTCGTGGGCTACGAGTAACCGCCCTTTGTCTGACCTGAGGATCTAAGAGAAGAAGGGCAGCGGGGAATCACACGGATCAATTCTTACTTTCGTCTCAGTGTGGTCTTTCTTTCATCACTGACTGAATGGACAGGCCAAAGAAAAAGAAAAGCGTTGCTGGAGAAGTACGGACAGACAAAACCAAAATGAAAAAGTGTGTTCTAAATACACTGCTGGAGTCTGTGGATAAAACTGTCTCATCCAGTGGAGTTAGACAAAGGGAAATTAGCCATCATTTTGGCCCATTTAAAGAAGAAATGTTAAAAAACTAACTTGCTCAGGCCTTGATTTAGGAAGGTATCTTTGCATAAGAAACGTCAAACATGTATGCAAGCGCTTTTCTGGCTTGGGATCTTCGCAGGGATTCAGTTAATTGTAAGTGATTTTACCTGTCTATGTGGAAATCAAGACACATACATACACATACAATTGTTTTTTTGCCTAACTCCTTTTTGTTCAGGATGAGGCCTTGCTGTGTTAATTGTACGTATTTTACAAGGAATCAGACTGCTGTCACGGGTCTTTGCGATGTAGAGAACATGCAAAACATTGGCTTAGGAAGGTAAATATTTGGTGTTTCCTTTTTATGTTCAAAAGCACAGAACTTTACCACCAGCCTATCATGAGTCTCTGTTCCTGCTTCAACTGTGCATGTACAGGGACAAGCTTCCCGCGACACTAGCAAAAATCACAGCAGTGATTTAAACATTTAAACATGAATACCTTCTCACTCAGGAGTGTTTGTATCTGGGATTTCAGTTATTGACGCTTGAGACATTTTGAGTTCTTTTTTTTTGGACACCAAATTTTGAGTTTGTTCAAAGCCAGAGATTTAGATTAGGTTCATGCTGTGAAAAGGTTGCACTTCAATCACATGTTTTCAGAAGGAAGAAGTACAAAAATAGCTCTTGCAATTCTTAAAACTCGCAGTTGGCTTCACTGAATGAGCTCATTTAAGTAAAATAAATATAAGAGCACATAGTGTTCCCATTTGTGAGCTTCTGGTTCGATGGTAGCTTTGGGATAGATTTTCTGAGGAAAGCGGGGTGCTGGGAGGACTGTGGCCCCACAGTGTGAGCACCGAGCACGCTCCATGTCATGTGACAGGCAGAGGGCTGTCACCACATAGCACTTTCCCATATCCCCTTCCCCCACCTCCATCAGCATTCAGCCCTGATAAGAGTGGTAGAATATGACTTCCAGCCCTGACCAGGCTCTTTGAAGGCACATCAATGAAATATCAGTAATGCAGAACTAAACACCTCGGCAGTGACTCAGTCCCTGCTTAGTCATTCTTCTCCCTGAAGTCAGGGGGAACATACCCTCTGGTCAGAGGTGCAGGATGATTTAGTCAATATTTTTAAAGTTACCCTTACCTAATGTACAGTGACTAAAGATGCCTTAGATTATGCACAGTAGAATAATAACAATAATTAAAAAAAAAACAACCTAGATCTTTTTTTTCATCTGCTTCTGATACGTATTTTCTTTCTTTCTGGGAATGACTTCTCCCAGACAGCGAAGCCAGACTGCTTAATTCACGGCTGGTCAGTTCTTATTTCTCATGCACTGGCACAAAAGTGTGAAATCAGACTGGAAAATATTTTTCCTCCATTGTTAGGGTTATTTACCGCTGGCAGGAGCTAATAAGGGAAGTGGTGGATTTGCTATCTCTTGGGGACTGCAGATCAGAACTGCCATTCTAGAAGAGATGCCATAGTCAAAGTTACTGATCTCAGCACACAGGTATGCAGCAAACGCTTTCCAATATACAGACAATCAGAGCTAGCTCTAACATTCTCCTGCTCTTTTAAAATCATTTGGATAAGCTACAGTGGATTGTTAGCATTTTTTAGACATTTTTGTTATCATGTAAAAAAAATTCCCCATGAAATCTATTAGCTTGGAAATATATAAAGTGAAAGTGAAATCCAGAAATTGAAATCCTACAAAGAGACTAGGCCAGATGAAAGCATCTGTTGTGGGGTCCCCTCCCAGGATCACGCCTACATTTCCGTGCTCCATCCCCCCAACCTCCCTGGAACACTCTGCAGCATTGTGCCTAGTGCATTGTGAGCCAAGGAACGGTATGTTTAGACACCTCCCAGTTAAACTAGAGATCAGCCACTGTGCAATTGTGTAAAAAAAAATAATAAAAATTAAAAAAAATATTACAGAACTGCTTTCTCTTATTTTATGCCACGAAAGGAAACAAGAAAAAAAAATTGGAAAAGGATTAGGGGTGCATCAGCTAATGGCCTATGTTTATAGAGAGTGAGAAAGGATTTTTGTTGTTACATCCTTACCTAACTTTGCCCAGATATATAGAAATTATGTTTTCAGATGTATTCCTTTTTCATCCTCAGTAAGACCGTACAAGCAATGATTAAGCCAGAAATTTTGCAAGTATAGGGCCCATACCATTAGCCTCATGCTGAAATTCTAAAGGATTATTTGGGACCACCTGTCAGTAGGCACAAAGGGTTCTTCTGGTGCCAGAGTGCTTCTTCCAGAGGGTGGCATGGGCTGGGAAGCCGTGTGACAAAGACAGCACTCTTCCATCTCTATGCAGGGACTTCTGGTGCTCTCAGAAAGCCCTGCCTTGCTGGAAGAGCACCAGGTGTCTTCTGCTTCCCAGAAACTGATGTGTAACTTGAGGGGGAGAATCTAGGCACTTCACCCCCTTAAAACAGGGAGGGATACCGTTGCAAGTATCCCTATCAGTGTTTTTTCCTTTAGCTGGGACTGGTGTTCAGGGAATGAGGAGAACTTTGACTTGTGGTGACGTAGTGCTTGAACTCCTGGACACACTATAATTTTTAAAAAAAAAAAAGAAAAGCAAGCAATATTTTTTATCCTGTCCATTATTTAAATGGCTCAAAGGGTGGCAGTTCTCTGTGCACTCCATCAGTGATTTGCACTCAATCAGTTTCTGTGACAATATGCAAGAAGTGTTCACACCTGTGAAAGGATTTGTTTATTTTTTAAATTAATTTCTTTAAATGTAAAAACCTGTGATGCACCCTCTCAAAATACTGAAGTCAACCAGCTTTCCTTACAAACTACGCAATATTTTTTTTTCAAAGTTATATGGTCAGATTTCTATGTTTAATTATAAAAAAGACAAAGGGAGACACTAATGTTTTCCATGTTTGAGAAAAAAGATAGATGCCTGAAGACAACTTTTCTTTTTTTTTCTGATGATAAAATAGGTGGTAATTTAAAAAAAGGAATGAAGAAATGTTGCAATTTTAGACTGAAAACATATTTCAGAGTAGTGAGTCTAGGCAGACTGATGCTTATCTAAAAGTGCAGCCTTTTGTATAGCACCAGCTGGTGTAAACTATGTATTAATACAATAGGACATTTAGCATCAGAATGAATCTGGGAATTGTGAGCCTGGTTCCTGATGGGTGAATGGGGGGGTCAAATTCCTTTTTCTCCATGTTTCTTTTTTCAAGCATAAATTTTGTGCTTGGAGAGAAACTTTCCAAAATGTAGTTGGTTATGCCAGAGAAGAATGGTATCTGGTGGTGTTTTTGCAAACTGCCCTTTGAATATGCAAACGTTTGCATATGTACTTACAAAGTCTTACAAGTTCAGTCTGGAAGCAAAAATCCTTCAACAGAGATAGCTGATAGTGCTGTGCTGCTTTGTAATCAGAAGGTCCATGAGCTCACTTTGCTCAAGGCAAATGCTTCCACTGTTAGTCCTTGCAAATTCTACAGTGGGTCCCAAATGTGGTTTTTCATTAAAAAGCACAATAATCTATTCAAATTAGAAATTATGGAACCCGACAAGGACAGGACTTTTTTTGCTTCAAATAGAATAAACTGGTGTATCTCCAGGGACTCGTGAGATGGTCTTAAATATTGTGTATTGTCTTCTTTTTCCTCATGTTCCGTTTTATAATAATGAAACTCATCATCCTCTGATGATCTATACCATAAGTTAGCCATTTATACTCAGCAAATGACAGCATAATCAAGTCCTTTTCTCTTACTCTTTTTTAATCCATCACCTCACCCAATAATTAAAGACAACACATACTTTTGCATGTGTTGCACTGGTGCTGATCTCAGAGCTGTGCTGGCGCGGTGTCTGAACATCAGCACTCAAAAGCAGGAACGTGGTGGCTGAGGACGAGAAGGAGCCCTGTGGCACTGACTCAGTGCAAATCACTCTGGGGAGTGGATTCAGTGCTGGCCAGGTAGAAAGGAGAGAAAACATGCTTTCACACTTTAAGGCATAAATTCAGCTTCCTCCAAAGTGGTTTTTCCCACTTGTGTTACCCACAAGATGAGTGGGTCTCCTCCAGTCTCAGTTTAGTGTCAGGTGTGCATCCTAATGTGGTGCTCCCCCTGCTTCCACAGGCAGACAGCTTTTGCCATTCCAGACAACCCCTTCCCTGTCTGATTACTGTGATCACAGCAGGAGCAGGGCAGGTGACCACTGCCAATGCCATTATTTTCTGTGAAAGTGAAACGCTGGCCATGCATTTCCACTCACTGAGACTGCCTCCGCGTCGCTGCAATGTCCCTTTTGATCCCCAGCAAGCACAGAGGGTTATGATCTGTACCCAAGCAGGACCAGGACACGTGCCTGTCTTCGAGGCATCCGCTCTCCCTGCCCTGGGGACTTGACCACCAGCTAGAAGAAAATGGAGCTACTTCCAGGCAAGCTGGCTGAGGACCTGAAGCTCAGCTTTGGCGGATTTATTTCCCCTCATACCTAAGCCCATGACAGCACTCCCTCACAGGCCTCACGGCACACTCTTGGCATTTTGTATTCTTTTGATTTCTTCCAAATGCATATGTATCGACTGCTGTGTACTCATAACACCCTGGGTTTAGAAGCTATCCAGTGGCAGGAGGAATATACGTAATCCCGTTGTCTCTGCCGGTGGTCGTAGGAGTGCATCTATCAAACAAAATTACTTATGGCCATTGGGGTTTTCTAGTGATAAAACCTAGCAGTAGAATGACAGAGTGAGCATTTTCCTTTTCTTCTTGCTTGGATGATATTTTTATACACTTTTATATGCAATTTTTTTAAATATTTGCTATTTTTATTGTAGGGTTCTGGTTGGGTTTTTACCAGACCTTCTGGTTGTCTACAGGCCCAGATTCTCACAGGAATATTTCCCTTCCCTTTTCTCCTCCCCCTTCTTCCCCGATAGACAAAAGCCATTGCATTTGCAACATCAGCTTGGAGCAAACTAACACCTAGGGCCTGATCACTCTTTTAGTTGCACTGAAATCAAAGGAAGTTGCATGCAAAGTCCTGCTGGTCCCATTGCAGCGTCTGGGGCCAAAGACTAAATAACCGAAACACGTACAACTAATTAGGCGCAGGGCGGCCTGTGTAAAGCCAATGCATCAGGGTGGCACTGTCTTCCTTTGCTGTGGTAGGAGCCGCTTCCACCACAAATGTGTTTAAATAAGACTCTCTCTCTTTGTTCTGATGATGCTGCTTCTTGTAGGCCTTTCGGTCAAAGTCATCCCTCAGCGCACTGACTACCTTCAGCAGGGAGGAAGGGTGGACATTGTGGCTTATCTGTGACAGTAGATTTCATTGCTCTTGTGGTTAATCCTACAGTGACAGGTCCTAAATAAAGTTAAGAAACATTAAACCTATTGGTAGGAAGGATAAGGGGAAATTAACCAAATTCAAGGATCCTGGTCTTGTAAAATAACCTTTTCTCAGCTGGCATTCTGCAGGGATTTCTATGTATGAAGCTGAACATGAACTTTAGAGTATGTTTATATTAGTAGAACTGATAATGGAGATGTCTTTCTCAAACTGAACTAAAACAAACAACAGAGAACTGTTCTCTAACATTTTTGAAGGAAGAAAAAGGCAGGTTGTTATGCTATTTTGCACCAGGGGACAGAAATCAAGTTAAAATCCATGCTGAAAGAAAAACTCAACACAAGTTTGCTCCTGGGACTGGGTGGGTAGGGTAATGAAAAAAATCCCACCTATTTGGTTTGTTAAGACTCATAAGGAAAAAAAAAAAAGCAAAACCAAAATGAATGATGCCATGTAATGCCAAGTGTTCTCAACTGTTCTGAGAATAATTTTAAACAATATGTATTTTTTGTTAGTTCCTTATTTGAAAGAAGAGGCTTGTGGTCTCTAAATGTATAAAACATTTTTCAACATTCCAGTTTTTCTGTAACCGAGTCCATGTATGTTCATCCTATTACCAAATAAAAACAATGAGTTCTCCGCTTCATTTGAATTAAAGCTGTAGAAGCGTTCATTTCGTTCTGGTGCTTTCTACACGTGATCCAGGCATGGAAATTGCCATTTGCTTTCCAATGTCCAGCTCCCCGTAGAGTACCAGTAATAATCAACTTTTTATCTTTAATGGTAGTGGGAACATTGCTTGGACAGCAGTCATTGCTCACCATTTGCCCCTGTGAGGAGGAGTTAGTGGCATTACCTAATTTCTAAAGAAAGGGAAGTTGAGGTAGAGAATTCAAATAGCTTATTTAAGGACCCTGAGGTAAATCTCTACCTGTGTGGGGATTAGACATGTCAACCTCACCTTTCCCTTTTTCTCTTTTGACTGAAATCACAGCCCATAAAAGCATCTAAACCAACAGGAGCGCATCACACTCATGCCCACTGAAACGCTTGCTCGTGTGATTTCTTTTTCCTGTGCGACTTGGAGCATAAGTATCGATCCCACAGGGCTGGTGTCCTGTGCTCCAGCACTGCTTACAGACCTCCCTTCACAGCATTTCAGCCACATGCCTACAGAGCACCTTCTACAAAGTATCTCGTTCCACAGGTAGATTCGGGCAGTGTCTGGGCAGTAGTCATCACACCATGCACGTAATGACCAGAATTTTCCTGTACCGCTGCTGTTTTTCTATTTCATCTATTCCTTAAAAAAGAAAAAAAAAAACATGACAAAGAGTAGAACAGACCAGGCCATTGTCTCTAAGGCAGATGTAAAGTTCACAGATGTCCAACACAACCGTGAAAGGCTTTGGGCATTCCCTTTTGCCTGAAATTCTGGTTTTAATTCACTCCTTTCCTCTCTGGGAGGGTCACTGGTATTGATTTCCTCAAGAGCACGCAACATGCTTGCCACTGTACCTACTTGCGTTCTTACACTTTACCGGCTTGGCTTGAGCCTGCATGTACCTCCAGTCCAGTGCAAGCAGAGATGAAGCCAAGCTGACAATTTCTGTTAGATATCGAGAGTGTTGATGCAGTCGATAGTGATCTTCAAATCAAAAATACGGACTGCCACATAAGCAAGAAGGGAGAAAAGATGGATTGGAAAAGGCATCTAATGATTTGGGTGACTCACCTCCGCTTGCAAATACCTTCTCCGAGACCTTTCTCTGGCACGTATAGCCAGTGACATAAATGTCCGGAGCTGTTAACAACCAGTGGTTCCCAAAGTGGTGCCAGCTGCTCGCTGAACCACCACTGAAGCAAGGTAAGCACTGTGTAACTGCCTTCAGAGCTGTGCTAGGCAATAAAACTGGCAATTGCCAGTTGTGCGAGGACACAGAGGCAGCTGGAGGCAAAGCTGTCTGAGAGCTAGCAACAATCCATAGCTCCAAAACTTAAGAACATGAAACTTCCAGAATCAATGACTTGGGTATCTCCACCCAAACCTGGTAAGTGATAAAAAGAAGAAATATGTGTTTGATACTGACTCCTTTAGATGGAAAGATATCCAGAAGAGGGGCTACTTTGCCAGTTAGCCTCACCTAAATCCATGGATAAGAAATGGTAGGAAGAAGAGAACAAACACCTCGTAGTGGTGGCAGCACTACAAAAAGCATTTCCATGGCTGGTGGGACTACCATTCATCCATTTCTGCTGAAACTACTCTTTCTTTTTAAAGGTCCAGCGCGACATTCAGCTGACTTACCAGGCTCAGGTTCCTCGGCAAATCAACTTACGTTGCCAGGTCAGTTGGTACCGCCTCGCTCTATTTTCCTTATATGTGCAGCATTAGAAATAGGCGTTCACGGTGCCTACTGTTTGGGGAGATGGACATAAACAGATGACTTCTTCTTCAGGTATGGCATCGCTTTTACACGTCATATTAAAAAAGTTAAACCCATTCAGTGGAGTTGAACAAATGAACTGTTGTTTTTAATCGTCTTTACTGCATTTCTGTTATGTTTTGTGGCTTGCTGCACAGGCTCCACAGACTATTTTAATTTGATCGGCAAATTAATTTGGGCCTTTATCACATGGACATAGATGCTGAAGGGAAAAAATAAGACTGTTTTGTGGACCCGAGCATAGGGGTTTTTTGTGCCTTCCCCATCCACCAAATCCTGCTGTCTCTGTTTCACCATGATAACCATTTTCTTAATCCCTTCAACTTTGTCCCATACAACTGTCAGAAGAAAGGGATGTAATATATGAAGCAGTTACAGAAAACAATGGTTTAGTGTGAATAAGATACTGTCTCACATGTGCATATGCAAGGGCATTCATATATGCATAATTCACAGTAGGTGAAAGAAAGAGTAAGTCTGCAGGAAGACAAGAAATCACCAGGAAAACAAAACAAAACAAAACAAACAAACCTCAAGGAAAGTGCTGAAAAAGTTTTACTACAGATATTTTCATCAGTGGCTGCTGTGCCAGCATATGAGGTGTGGTGTGGCGCCGTATGTAGATGCCAATGTGCAGTAGCATGTTTCTGTGTTGTTTCAGTTCTCCAAGCTGTTCATGGTGTGATGCTCTTTCGCAGCTGCCACCTTAACAGATTGTTTCCCCAGGCACAGCTGCAGCCAGGGCT
>NW_009648590.1:1255634-1256722 GCF_000708025.1 Charadrius vociferus
CAGGAATGTGAGAGAGTTCAAGAGACTTTTTTCCCATAGTAAAACAATGTGTTCCGTGGAGCGCTCTCCTGCTCGAGAACAAGAATGGATAATCAGTGAAAGTAAAATTTAAACCTCTGAGCAGCATGCTTACATGAGGACTCCCGGGTAACTAATCCAAGACAGTTTTTATATAGAAAGCACGGAACAGTAAATGTCATAAATGCCTCCTCTTAACCTCTGAAGTTTCTCATCATTGGCAGTGACAATAAGTATCAGCTGTATATATTACCTCTTTCTCATAGGGTCCCAGCAGTTGTTAAAAGCCTTACATTTATATTCGTAGGGGAAGCTACTACTTTGGATGTTTCCACCCAGGATTTTCTTGCAGGTGGCATTTAGAGATCTTGTTCTATAGAGAGATTTTGGAGAGGTCTTGCTTTTTGAGGAAAAAAAAAAGGTTTTGTTTTAAGGAAAAATTGCGGCATGAAACACTCATGTCACACTACAGCCATAAATCTCAGCTAATGTAAACAGATCTAATTTCAAAACAAGCTCACTTTTTGTACATTTTGGCATGTTTGCATTGGTCCCTTGATCATTTTTAACATGCAATGCTTACACATGGTTTTTCATCCATTTCTCCAACACTTTTAACCCATCAATCTGTTAATGAGTACCTGCAAACCACAAATCCTTCATCCCTTCTTATATGTCATATTTGTTCTGAGCCTGCAGACCACCATTATAATAAGAAGGCAGAGAATATAAATGCAGAAGAGAGGGGTTTGGTATAAGTTACCAGGTATGGTCCCTTCCTTATTGCTGACTTGCTAAATGACCTTGCCCAAAACCTTCTTGTGCGCCCCAGTTTCCTCATCTGTTTGGGAATGGTGACATTTACTCCCTTTTAAAACTAGCTGATCTAGAGATCTGTTAACTGTTATAATTAGAAAAACAGCAGTAGGGAGGATCCACCTTCAAAGGAGGGGAACAATCAACATAATAGAGTCCCTTTTTGCTACAAGACACTGTGGATTTGTTGCCAGTCCAGCCTTACTTCCAATAGGAATACTTACTGTGACAATCTCACGTTGAATTATAGGTAA
>NW_009648590.1:1256776-1261163 GCF_000708025.1 Charadrius vociferus
ACACCTCCAACCTCAGTGTATGTTTTGGCACCAATTGCTTTAGGGACCCAGTGGGTTTTGTCTATTGGGCTGTTTAACACTGGTACTTTCTTACCCGTGCCCTGTTACTGTGACTTACACAGCAAACTGTTTACTTTGATATGGTTTGCAAATCAGCCCTTCCCGTGCAGCTATTTACAGTATGTGATGGGGAGTAGATAATAGTGCAGTATTTTCCATGTATATGGTCCAGTAATGCATTTTGTTTACAGCCGTTACGGTGTTGTTTCTTTATGCCCTATATAGATCATGTTTCAGGGGGGTTGCTTTTGCTGGAAGCAGCCACTAATTAATGTGTAGTTAAGAAACACTCTGCTGTAAACACACACACACGCACTATTTTCTAATGGAGAAAATGTTGTTGTCTTGCTCCTTTTTCTGTGAATCGCATGCGACTTCTTGGATAAAAAAGGGGCAGCTTTATTGCGTTGGTTTTAGTCTCACTTCGGAAGGAGCAACACTGACGAGAACAGGCACGTGTACATGTGATTCCATCCGTCTCTTTGCCAGCAGGTCGGCTGACCCTCCTCATCATCAACTTTTGAATCTGTGCCTTGTCAATTTAAAGTGCGTGGGAGGTCACAAAGCTGGGGAAGTTGTATGAGGTTAGGTGGCTGCATGCAGGAGAGAACACCTGGGCTTGACCATTGGTGAAACCAGAGTCCCCCGGCAGCTCAGCCACATCTCACAGTGCTGCAGGGAGCTCGGCTGCCATGGGCACATCTGCTGCCTCCTGGAACAACTCCTTTTTCTCAGTGCAAAGAGGATGAACCAACCATTTCTTCAAGGAGGCTGCACTTTATAAGGTGAGGAAGCACAGTGGGGTCATTGAAGTACCCAGAAGTATTATTATTTTTCTTTCTGTGGCTTGGAAACATTTGGAAATCTACTTCTGTCAGGGTCCTGGGGGTGCTCAGAGGCCTCAAGGACTGGGACTGGCCTTCCCTGGGACCCCCACCCACATCTCCTGCCAAGGGCCCAGGGGACATGTCTCAGCTCAGCTGGGGGCCTTCAGTCCCTGCCTGAGGGATGTTGTAGGTGTGCCCATCTCTGCCGCTGTCTCCTGGATGGGCCTGGGACCTGCATTGCAGAGAGCTGCTCTCCTGGATGGACCACTCAGGCCTAGGTCAGAGCTGAAGAAGATGATGGCGATGATGTTGAAGAATAAGGAGAAGGAGAAGAAGAAGTAGTAGTAGTGGTGGTGGTGGTGGTGGTGGTTGGTGTTGATGGTCTGTGGTGCTGTGGGGTATTTTCAAAAGTATGACATGTAGCGATGACAAGCATACTTTTTGCCTTCCAAAACTGTGCTTCTTGGCCAGTGATGCGTGAAAAGTGCGCTCGTACCTGCCCTGTGCTTGTATTTGTCCTCGTTCCGGCAGGGATGGGGTTAATCTCCCCAGGAGCCGGCAGGGGGCAGGTATTCCATCCCACGTGACCCATGCCCGGGCTATAAGAGGAGCTAGCCGGGGCGAGGAGAGCAGTCGCCACTTGGGGGTGGGCTGTGGAGGTGTTGGTCTGGTCGGTGTGCTTCGCAGTGGTACTGTAATCGCATTTTCATCTTTCCTTTTGCTGTTCTGTTACATGGCACTGTTTTAACCCACGAGTTTTGCCCTGACGATTTCTTTTTCCATGGCTGTGGGCATTGCACGAGGAGCTGCATGGTGCTTTGTTGCTGGCTGAGGCCAACCCATGACAGCATTGTGTGCAGGGAGAGCTGAAAAGTGGCAGCTCCTGATGGTGCAGCAAGCCTGGAGCCCTTCCAAGCACAGGCTGTTTTGCACGAGCAAGAACCCCTGGGGACATGGAGCCACGGGAAGAGCAGAGCTCGCTTCTGCTCCAAACCTGCAATGGGCAAGAGAGGCTGAGAGCACCAGGGCACGAGTGGTGCCTTGGAGCCAAAAGGACCCAGAGGATCCCTGACAAGGGGTTGTGCTCAGTGCTACAGAGGACAAAGCAACCCCCAGGTTGTCAGTAAGTGTCATTAGCAGTGATTTCCTTCTTATTGCAATGGGGCAAAAACAATTGCAAAACAGTGTATTTCTAGGGAAGTCAGTGGAACAAGGAAAATTCCAGCTAAAATTTTGACTGACAGGGTTTTACCAAAAACTTACAAGCAGATTACAAGCTTTACACTCCCTTCTGCTTAGCAGAATGCTTTGAAAATACAGACATCAGTTTAAGGTGTGTGTCCCTCAGGAAGGTCATAGAGTGGTGCGAAGTTGGCAGCCCTTAACTGTGGTGCTGCAAGCAGAACCTGAGGACCAGTGCCGGGTGAGATCTTTCTGGCAGTCTACACTCATTTTTTCCTTTGCAGTTGTCTACTAAGAAGTGCAGCTCTGGCATTCATTCTTTCATCTGTGATGACCATTAGGTGATGACCTTAAGCAAATCAAGGCATAACGTTGATGTAGGGCGGGTGTTTATACCAAGCAGCTAGATGGAGTCCTCATCTCTCTCAAGAATCAAAAGAAGAGTTGTATCGAAGAAGGGATAAGAGGAAATCCTGGGTGGCTGCTGTCCTAGCCAAATCTGAGGTTTGCACGGCTGCAGTTGTGTAAGTTGCTGGGTTGTACGTCCTGTTAGCCAGAGCAAAGAGAGCAGCTAATGCACTCAGCCTCCTTGCTAACTCAGTGTCTGAATGACACACAGGTAGTCACTCTGCATGATGCTACTTGTGTAACTAGTCTACACTGGCACTGTCCAAATAACTATTCTCTGCTTTCATTGCCTTGATGATAGCCATGATCTTAAAAAATAATTATTTATTTTCCCTAAATTAAAAAAAAATAAATAAAAGGAAACTCATTCCATAGCAGCATCAAGGTTAGAAACTTGTAATACCTACATCACTCCATGCATGAAGCTCGTGAGAATCATAATCTATTGAAGCCCACAAAAGCCCTGTGAGGTAAGTATTCTCATTTGAACTTGAGGTAGGAAAGGCTCTACTTACTGCACTCCTCCTAAGTGTTTAGCAACTCTGCTCTTTTTTTCCCTTGGGGAAAGCAGAGTCTGTGGCAAAGGGTGAAACTTGGCAGGCATGGTGAGACTTGCCTTATGCTGGTAACACCATGGGGTTTGTGTGCTGCTCCTATCCAAGTTGGAAGGGGTGAGGTGGTGATCCTCTGAAGAGCACTCTGAAGACTGTAGCTGTTGCTGTCATACTTCTCAGCAGTCCGTTGTCCTGCTCCTTTCCAAAGCTTTGACCTGCAGAAGAAGAGTGACAATTTGTTGGATAAAGAGGAGAGCTTCCCTGAAGAGAGGCCCCCATCTGCCTAAACCCCAGACTGTTTTTTCCCTTTGCTCTAGATTTCTGGGGCTAGTTAGATCTGGCCTTCACAAAGGAAAGTGATTTTTGTCATGCCCTCAGAGCTCTGGTGATGGGCAGTGGGGCCTCTCCCCTTCTTGTAGTAGACTGTGGGCATGACCTTCCCTGACTTGACCATTCTCACTGCACACCACGGCCAAGGAAAGGGTTGCTAGTTACTGTGTGCTTCTTCAAGGCAAAGCATGCCAGGAGAGCTAAGCCGTGATACCTACGGGAGAAAACAAACACTAAAAGAATTTTCTTTGTAAAGCTTTGAGCTTGCATCCTTCCTGTGCTTTTGTTATAAGGCAGCCCAGTTCTATAGGGTGCAAGTCCAACCCCCAGCCCTCCCCCATTGCTTTCACAGCCTGGCCAGTGCTGCCTCTGTGCCTACCCCTGTGATCTCAGCTGCAGAGTTTCTTTGGCTTTCCTTCCCCATTCTGTTACGGAGCAGCCAGATCCGGTAGACTTCTGAACACAGGGAATTTGTCCTTTCAGGTCCACAGGTTGACTCTTACACCCAGGAGGCTTGTCCTATCCCAGCCCAATGGATGTGGCTGTTGCTGTTCCCATTTGTGTGCTCAAGAGACTTATGCTGCTTTCCGAAGAGCCAGATACACAAACACACACAAAGACCAAAACAATTAACGTGAATGGCAAAACAGAATGACATAGACAGACCAATGCCTTTACCAGTACCCATGTATACGTAACCGCCACGGACATAATCGTGAACACAGTCTTCTCCTTTTTTGTCTTTCCAGATGATCAGGACTGCATGAATAATAGTAAAACATAAACACACCTTCACTCCATAGATTCATAAGCACAGCATTATCACAGATTCCTAAAATAACAGTATGGAAATTAAGTCCATGTAATATCTGTGGCTGGATGTAAAGGTCCTTCCCTAGTCATTAGTGCAAACTGAAATGGACTGAAGAGTGGTTAGCTGTGAAAAGTGTCAATTTTATTTGAAGAACTAAAGGTTATTTCCCCTCAGGAGCTGGAGGAGCTCCTTCAGCATATTAAATAATTCCA
>NW_009648591.1:0-341 GCF_000708025.1 Charadrius vociferus
CGGTGTAGGTAAGGCTGCACTGGGGAATGAGATCGCGGCTGAAAAAGCCGTCGAAGGGCTCTTTTTGTTGGCTTTCGAAGCCACGGAAGGTTGTTAGCTCGTGCCGGAGCCGGCAACTCGGGGGCGGGCTGCTGAGGCGGCAGGGGCGGAGACAACACCACACGGCAGTTCTAAACGGGCTGTAAACACGCCAACGGTCAGTCGCCGAGGAGAGCGGCTCCGGTGTACGTAAGGCTGCACTGGGGTAGGTGATCGCGGCGGAGAAAGACGGCGAAGGGCTCTTTTTGGGGGCTTTCAAAGACAGGGAAGCGGTTAGCTCGTTCCGGGACCGGCAGGGGCGG
>NW_009648591.1:2495-2784 GCF_000708025.1 Charadrius vociferus
GGGCAGTTTTAAACGGTCTGTAAACACGCCAACGGTCAGTGGCCGAGGAAACCGGCTCTGGTGTAGGTTAGGCTGCAATGGGGAAGGGGATCGCGGTGGAAAAATCCGGCAAAGGGCTCTTTTGGGGTGCTTTTGAAGCCGGGGAAGCGGCTAGCTCGTGCCAGAGCCGGCAGCTTGGGGCCGGGCTGCTGAAGAGGCAAAGGCGGACAACACACCACGCGGCAGTTGTAAACGAGCTGTAAACATGCCAACGGTCAGTGGTCGAGGAGACCGGCTCTGGTGTAGGTAA
>NW_009648592.1:0-10076 GCF_000708025.1 Charadrius vociferus
GAGGGGCGACCTCATCACTCTCTACAGGTTCCTGAGGAAGGGAGAAATGGAGAGGAATGGCCGAGAGAACTGGGGTTGTTTAGCCTGGAGAAGAGGAGGCTGAGGGGAGACCTTATCACTCTCTACAACTACCTGAAAGGAGGTTGTAGAGAGGTGGGGGCTGACTTCTTCTCCCCAGTCACGAGTGATAGGATGAGAGGAAATGGATTCAAGTTATATCAGACGAGGTTTAGATTGGATATTAGGAATTTTTTTTCACCGAAAGGGTTATTAGACATTGGAATAGGCTGCCCAGGGAGGTGGTGGATTAGCCATCCCTGGAGGTGTTTAAAAAAAAAAGGGTAGATGTGGTACTTGGGGACATGGTTTAGAGGTGCTTTTGTCAGGTTAGGTTAATGGTTGGACTTGATGATCTTAAAGATCCCTTCCAACCTCAACGATTCCATGAGGGAGGTGCTGATCTCCCTGGTATCCAGTGACGTGGGAATGGCTCAAAGCTGTGTCAGAGGAGGTTCAGACTGGACATTAGGAAACATTTCTTTACCAAGAGGATGGTCAGACATTAGAACAGGCTTC
This sequence comes from Charadrius vociferus, assembly GCF_000708025.1. Classification (NCBI taxonomy): domain Eukaryota; kingdom Metazoa; phylum Chordata; class Aves; order Charadriiformes; family Charadriidae; genus Charadrius; species Charadrius vociferus. The sequence goes on from NW_009648592.1 coordinate 577, forward strand.
CTAGAAAGGTGGTTGATGCCCCATGCCTGTCTGGGGACAATGCCCTTTATAATATGCTTTAACTTTTGGTCAGTCTGAGACTAGATGATCATTGTAGGTCCCTTCCAACTGGAACTATCCTAAACAACAACAACAAAAAGACCAAATAACAAACAAACAAACAGCCAAAACAAAAATCACCCTCACCACCCCCACCCCCCATCAAACCACAAAAAACCCCACATTGAAAAAAACCCCCTGTAAAACATGGAAGTTATTCACAGAATAGTTGAGGTTGGAAGGGACCTCCAAGATCATCTAATTCAAACCCCCATCTCAAAGGAGGGTTAACAAGAACAGATTGTTTAGGACATTGTTCAATCATGTTTTGAGTATCTCCAAGGATGGAGACTCCGCGTCTTTGGGCACCCTCTTCCAGCATTCGATCACCCTCACACTGGGGGGGGGGAAGAGTGGTTTGTGTTCAGATGGAATTTTCTGTATTTCAATTTGTGCTCACTGCCTCTTTTTCTGTCACTGGCCACCACTAAAAAGAGTCTCTCTCTCTCTTTCTGCTCCCTCCCATCAGGTATTTATAAATAATGATAAGATTTCTCCTCCCTCCCCCCCCCCCCCCCCCGCCTTCTCTTCTCAAAGCTGAACAATCCCAGCTCTCTTGACCTGTCCTTATATGACAGATACTCTAATCCTTTCATCATCTTCATGGTCCTTTGCTAGAAGCCTACAACATCTGGATCAGTATTCCCAAGCAGTCTCCCAACCAAGAACTAACTGGGCCCAATGCTGCTTAGCTTCTGAGATGAGATGAAATAGAGCATGTTCAGGATGGCGTGGCCACAGGATAGTAAGCATATATTTTCTGTTTGAGATTTCATGATACGCACTTAGTAAAATTTTCCCCATGATCACCCAGAATAATTTTGGCTTGCTTTTGAATAGAGGCAGAGACATAGCATTGCTTATATAGGTCGCAAACCCTCCAGTCCCGTGTCTGGATATTCAAAATACCTAGGAAATAAAACAATCGTCAACTTTTGAGTTGGGTTCCTTACTATTCTTCAGGCTCTTAGTTTTATATGGAAAATCTTGGTCTATAATTTATGTGACTATAACTGTAATCAATACTCTGCAATCAAAGAACAAATTGGCTTTATTTTACCCATTTTTAATCCCACTTACAATCACTAAAACAGCAAGAGAAGAATATTAAGAGAAACAACGCTACTACCAAGGATGATTTCTTTTTAAGTTCCAGTCTAATACTAGTTTCAGATTTAAAACAGATACCTTTAGAGCATTTAAAGGAATAGCTTATTATAAAAAAGATCAATGAAAACTGTTTAACAGATGCATTTAAACAAGCAGCACTTCTTCAAACTCTAGCTTTTCACCTTGAAGACAAACTCTATGTTTTTGGACAAATTATAAAGAAGAAAACCAGATGTTCTCTCTGCCCCAAGAAGTGCTCATAAATCATTTCATTATCTTGCATAAATTCATACTTCCTATGTTTCAGTTCTGGATTCAATGCCATTTGATGCTTTTCAGCCACTTCTGATTGTTCCATACAATAATCCACCTTATTCTTCATATAGTTAAAAAGACTTCCTTCTTTCAGTATCCGTAACAAATAAACCAGTACAAGAATTAAAAAGCCCACAGAAAGTTATTCCTTTTTTCCTGCTTCTTATTTATTGTCCTCTGCAGTAGATTTTATGGTAAATAATTTGGGGCAGTTACCACCTTCATTTTGCATTATTATCTTGCATTACATACTGTTTGAACTTCCAAGTTGTTTATCAACTTTCAGTAAATACTAACTTGGACAGAACTTGAGCCTAGGAGTATAATAGTAATTCCCCAAAACATTCAACTACACCTAGAAGTCTTTCAAAGCCAAGCAGTTCTCTTACCCCAAGGAGGATCTTTGCAACCTAGGTACCAAAATATACAAAAACCCCTCTAAAAACATATTACCATAACTTAGTGATGCTTAATTTTTCATCTTCTTTAATCTTGACATCCAGTATCAAGGAAAAAAAATCTTCTTTAGGTAAATCTATTTTATATATACACTTCAAGTAAATCCAGCAGTGAGAAATTAATTTTCTAAAGTAATAACTTATTGCAGTAAGCTTCTGGGGCTGTACTATCTATCTCATGTTGCAAAGCCATTTGAGACTAATAAGACTTCCACTAATTTGCTAATTAGTTTGAGATCACCGAGGGTGTGGGCTTTTAGCCTATCATCCTCCTAATAAGCCATGTAACTAGAGAACGGGCAAAAGAGGATTTACCTTCATCAAAGGCTGACACTGCAGCTAGCTTGATTTTCAATGAGGATGTCTGGAAGCCAGACTGATTAATGTAGAACAAGCAGCCTGTGTGTGGGATATACATAGGTTAATAAGGTTCCAATTGTTTAGTCTCAAACCATTGTCCATTTGAAATCATATGAAGAAGTCCACTGAACTTCTTAGTTAGGAGACCTCAACATTTTCTCAGACGCACCAGTTGCTGGATCTCTACCTGCTCAGAAGCCAAACTGGAAGTGAGAGAAATTATCTATTGGGATGAAGAATAACCTGGTTCTAGGTGAACAAGTCTGCAAAATTATTTTTATGTGACAGATTATGTGACAGACAATGGCCTCAATTAAAACAGAAAGGTGAGTTTTCACCCCTGAGAAGTCTTAATAATCTTATTCATAGAGTTGTCACAGATTCAAGGATGGAGCTGTATTGATAGCGTCTCCCGTGAAAGAGGAAACTTATCTCGTCATTTCTTTTTGTAGATATTACCATATTTTTATACCTACAGCAAAACAAACCCATCTCAAGTTTCACCACTCTAAATGAAGTGATCTGCACTTCTGACCAAAGTATCATTCACATGTTTTAAGGTGATTAATTTAATGACTTTTTTTCAAAGATCATTTTTCTCTTTCTTGTCAATACCCATTTCTATTATTTATACTTTAAAATTCCTACTGAATGTCTCCAATAAAACTAAAATTTTAATTTTCCCCTTTCATATACACAAAGCTCCCTATTATAAATAGTAGCTTCCAAGACAACACAGCATTCTCCTAATTACATGTCATAATCCAATTTATAGGGTGAAGAAAATCATTTACAGGAGAAAAATACTTCAAAAGAAGCAAGTTACACTTAAGCTTTTGAAGGCTTTTAAAATGTGCTTAGTTACAACTAACTACTACGCAAGTTAGTTAAGACTCTTAGTATGTTCTTAAAAAATACTGAAATCTTATGACCTTACGAGTAAGTTATCAGCAATACGTTATACAAATACTTTACAGAAGTATAAAATACACTATTAAAACTTACCTATTATAATATCTGCCTCCCATCATAAACTGATTGCTTGATGTTGGACATATTTTAAAACGCTGAATATTTTCACTGGTCCGAAAATAAAGTGAATAATCACCAGGTGTATTATCTGAAGGCCTCACGAGAAAACTGCACACCTGACCAACTGAAAAGATACCATAATACAGTGTTATTCACTGTTAGTTATCTTAGTGTCATTTATGACCTCTTATCAAAGCTCCTTCTGTACAAATAAGCAAGAATTGCACACTTAAAGGAGAAAGTCTGATGTAAGTTCCAACAGTGATCCCTGTTCTTCACCCAAATGGGATGAAGTAGTACTAAACTGCCAAAGTTAATGCAAAATCATTTGGCTGTAGCTGACAACCTATTCCCACTTTTGCCACCTTTTTACAAGAGCATATGGTACACATGTGAGAGGTTTGACAATGTTTTAAAAAATTTTTTTTTTTTGTTCTCATATTTAAGTTATGTTATTTGAGTCAGAAATCTTGATGTTTTCATTTTAAAAATTATTTCCATTGAGGAGACTAAAAAAAGCTTATAATACATTCTCCCATAAGTACATAACAGTATTTTCTCCTCAGCATTTTGATAAAGCCCAAGATATTTTTTATTTATATATATTACAAAAATAAAAAAATAACTATTTCAATTAGAATTATGAAACTAACTGTACTTGAGAACATTAAAAAAAATACCCAATGCTCAGCCATGAGTTTTTTTCCAATGTAGTAGCAACCACAGGTCTGATGCTCATATGTTCATACAGAAAAAAACAAGTTTTACTGCAGTCTGTTATAAACAAGATTACTTTGTGTCATTTCACTACCACTGTATTTCCATCTGAAATACAAGTACCTGCCATCAGCAAATTGTAAGCCTCTTGTTTGGAGATCTTCCCATGGAACCATCTTAAAGATGAAGAGAAAAATTAGAAAGCAAGGCTATCAGCTCTCTTTTTTAGTTGTTGTGACATCTGAGGCTCTGACACCTATGAATTAATCTCTGGCACCTATGAATTAATCTTTATTTTAAAAATATCTAGTACATATAGATTATATAAGTAACCGTTATGTTACTCAGCGATTCTGTATTTCTACCAACAGAATGAAAAATAAATATCTATAGCTATATAAACAAACTCATTTCAATACAAGTGTCCAACATGAAGTAGATGTTCAAATACAGGTATGTTTAGAGATGAAAAGGCATTGTTTAAATGCTAGATAGTTTGACAGGCATATTTGAAGTCAGTCTCAGACAGCAATTTGTTTGAAGCATGAAATGCAAAGCCCAAAGAGATTAATGAAAGTTAAATACTGTACAGAATAACTGAAATTTAATTTTGCTAGAAGCTGAGGAAATAAAACCTATCTTTGTTAGACTATTGAATATGAATTGCTTTAATCTCACACCTTGCATCTTCCACATAGTCCTGCATCAGAGCATCATCCTAAAAAAATACAGCAGTCTGTCCAGTCTCAACCTGATACCTATGATTATAGGAAACAGCTTGACATTGCATGGCTATTCAGTTTACATGTGGCACACCACATGCTACATCTTAAGAGCTCATCCTGTCCTTTAAAGGAAAGCTAGAAATACGGCCTTTCATTGCAGAGAGTGTGTGCGCGCGCACACGCACGCGTATGTGTTGAAGTGTGTAAAAGGAAGCCTCTTTTACGCACCAAAAAAAAGAGCTCTAGTTCAAACTTGCTGTCTATATTACCTTTACAGGATAATCTCTGGCTTTTGGAATATTCACAGAAATCCCTGTCTCCCCTGAAATCCTCTGAGCAGCATAAGTAACTGGACTGACAGTGTCAAAGCTCTAAGAATCTGCTACAAACTACCCTGTTAAAAAAAAAAAAAAAAAGTTCCTGTATTTGAAGGCATCCCTACTACTGTTATGCTGCTATGCCAAAATGACTAGCAGAACATTGGGGACCAGTAAACTGAAGCCACACCACTCCAATGGTTTTCTTTCTCCTATTAAAAAAAAAAAAAAAAAAGCTACAATAAATGCCTTCTTCGGTCATCAGTCTTTTGGAGACTGCAAACTGGGCAATAAATACAGGAAGCAGCAGCTGCAATTACAGCAAGCAAATGGAGGACAGATGAAGTTATCCAGCTACTAGAGAATTTCTGTAACTTTAATTTGCTACACATCTTTACTACTGAAAATAATATAACAATCAACAGTTTCCCATAATATCAATTCATTGTTCATTGTAAATTGTATTAGGTTTTGCTTTTTTAAAGTATTTAACAAGTTGGAATTCACTGCAAACATTACTCTATAGTCTCCTGGGGTTCGCTTTGAGTGTTAGCACGTGAGGCTAATATAAAGTGTTACTATTACACTGTCATTCCTCTAATGATACTTTGTTCCCTCTCCTGCATTCAGAGTTGAGCAGACCTGAAAAAAGGTTACCTCTATGGCAAACGATGTGTATAAAAAAACCCCCACAAATCAAAAAACACCACACCCTCCATTGTACATATTCTGGGTAAAGTGATCACAGATTCATCCAAGATTTTATTACTGCAAAACCCATTAACATTAGGCATAACTAATACTAGACTTCATGTCAATTACCTATGCATCTTCAACAGCTAATATAGAAGAAAAGTCTTAAGATCAAAAAACAAGTACACACAGCTTTGGTTCACCTTCCCAATCTCATAGCTAAAGTTTGCAAACAGTTATTTTATGATTTGCTTTTAATAACAAAACAAAAATCCTTACATTTTGCCTTCATGTGGATCTTCTTCTCTTCCCTAATAGGAGAATGAACATATTAAGCGCATGACAACAGTATGCTTGAGTTTAGAAAAGTAAACTTCATAGGTTAAGACCTTCTGTAGAAATAAGCAGCATTAAGAAGTCCAAGACATTTTTGAACTAGATGGTTTATGGCACACTTTAAGTAAAGAGGTTTTCAACTTCATTCACTAAGTGGAAATCCAGCCATAACACATTATTTCAAAAGATTGTTTCTGTCACTCTTCAAGTCCTTCTTTACATGTGGTCACTTAAATCTCAACTTTCCTGAACTTCAACCACTAATGTAGAAATGTACAGTTAGATACTCTAACACTGCCATTTCAATTTAGCCATTCACATCCTGACATAGATGTGATAAACAGGTGAAGCAAACTCTATTAATAGCAAAATATATATGCTGCAAAGAAAACATCATCAGGACTCCAAAGCAATGGTGAACTTATTTAAAAAAAAGCACGTGGGGGGGTGGAGTGGGTGTTTTTGTCCATTAAATCATCTCTTCTCCTGCAGTAATTCAATTATCTTTAAGCCACCCAGTTGGCTTCCTGACTTAACATAAGCCCTTCTAGGTACAATTAACTCATCAATAACCTTTGTAACCCATACTTGGCCATAATATACATTTACGAATATTTCACAGCAAACAAACGAATGCAATTGAATGACTAGCAAGTTCTTTATCAGGACTGGTGAGTTTAGGGAACCGCCTAATAAGTTCACAGTATCATTCTTTTGCACATGAACTTGTCTAGATAACATGTGAATAAGTACTTTGTTTGGATATTGAATTAGACTTAAAGGTTTGTTACACTATTTAGAAACTGGCAGATTCAATTACTGCAGGAAGGTTTAGAAAAGTACATAAAGTCAGGCAGTTAAATGGTGCTAGTTTGGGTATATTTCAGTGTTAAATTACACACACAAATAATAATAAAAAAATAATCAAATCTCAGTTCTGCAAGAGATTTGAATATAAAATTACTTACCACTTCTTCTACCAGGTCTTCTACAATAAGACCTTGTTCATCTGTCCGTAGGTTTGTAACCCACATCCAGCCATCTTCCAATTCATTATGGACAATAAACATATCTCCTTTAAGGAAACTGAAGAGACTTACAATAAGGTTTATGTTAGAAATGCAATCATAATACCAAGTTTACTGAATACAATGAATTCTTGAGCATAGTTTCAGCAAAACATTTGAGGAAATCTGATCATGAAAGATACATTTATTGGTATCCCAAGCACACCAAATGCATTTTTTCACACAGTTTAAGTAGCTATGACAGATAAATATTTATCCTTTGATTTACATTTAGAATCTAATAGATACTTTAAAGTGTGCTAACGACGCCTAAAACAAAAAACACCACAACAACATTAACCTCAAGTGCAGCATAAAGGAAAAAGAGCCACTCCAGCCAGGGAGCTAGATTCATCAGGGGCCCAACTAAAATGCCTCTATGCAAACACATGTAGCATGGGGAACAAACAAGAGGAGTTAGAGAGGTGGGCACGCCTGCAAGGCTATGATCTAATCGGCATCACGGAGACATGGTGGGATGGCTCCTATGACTGGAGTGTTGAAATGGATGGATACAGGCTCTTCAGGAAGGACAGACAGAGGAAACAAGGAGGGGGTGTCACCCTCTATGTCAAGGACCAGCTGGAGGGCATGGAGCTCTGCCTGGGGATGGATGAGGAGTTGACCGAGAGCTTATGGGTCAAGATTAAAGGGAGGGCGCGGACAGGTGATGTTACAGTGGGGGGCTGCTACAGGCCACAGGACCAGGAAGACCGAGCAGGTGAGGCCCTCTATAGACAGATAGGAGCAGCCTCACGTTCACAAGCCCTGGTCCTCATGGGGGTAGTTGAAGTCCCCCATATCTGTTGGAGGGACAACACAGCAGGGCACAAGCAATCCAGGAGGTTCCTGGAATGCGTCAACGATAACTTCCTTCTCCAAGTGATAGAGGAGCCAACGAGGAGAGGGGCCATGCTGGACTTTGTTCTCACCAACAAGGAGGGGCTGGTGGGGAATGTGAAGCTCAAGGGCAGCCTTGGCTGCAGTGACCATGAGATGGTAGAGTTTGAGATCCTTAAGGCGGCGAGGAGGGCACACAGTAAGCTTGCTACCCTGGACTTCAGGAGAGCAGACTTTGGCCTCTTCAGGGATCTGCTTGCTGGAGTACAGTGGGATAAAGCCCTGGAAGGAAGAGGGGGCCCAAGAAAGCTGGCTAATATTCAAGGACCACCTCCGCCAAGCTCAGGCGCGATGCATCCCAACAAAGAGGAAGTCAGGCAAAAACGCCAGGAGGCCTGCATGGATGAACAAGGAGCTCCTGGACAATCTCAAACACAAAAAGGAAGCCTACAGAGGGTGGAAGCAAGGACAGGTAGCCTGGGAGGTATACAGAGAAATTGTCCGAGCAGCCAGGAATAGGGTTAGGAAAGCTAAAGCCCAGATAGAGGTAAATCTGGCCAGGGACGTCAGGAGCAACAAAAAAGCCTTCTACAGGTATATCAGTGACAAAAGGAAGACTAGGGAAAATGTGGGCCCACTCAGGAAGGAAACAGGAGACCTGGTCACCCAGGACATGGAGAGGGCTGAGATACTCAATGACTTTTTTGCCTCGGTCTTCACTGGGAAGGGCTCTAACCACACCGCCCAAGTTACAGAAGGCAAAGGCAGGGACTGGGAGAATGAGGTACTGCCCACTGTAGGAGAAGACCAGGTTCGAGACCAGCTGAGGAACCTGAAGGTGCACAGGTCCATGGGACCTGATGAGATGCATCCGCGGGTCCTGAGGGAACTGGCGGATGAAGTTGCCAAGCCACTATACATCGTATTTGAGAAGTCATGGCAGTTCCGCGAAGTTCCCGCTGACCGGAAAAGGGGAAACGTAACCCCCATTTTTAAAAAGGGAAAAAAAAGACTGGGGAACTACAGGCCAGTCAGTCTCACCTCTGCGCCTGGCAAGATCATGGAGCAGATCCTCCTGGAAACTCTGCTAAGGCACATGGAAAATAAGGAGGTGATCAGTGACAGCCAACGTGGCTTCACTAAGGGCAAATTGTGCCTGATAAATTTGGTGGCCTTCTACGACAGCATTACAGCATTGGTGCGTAAGGGGAGAACAACAGATGTCATCTACCTGGACTTGTGCAAAGCATTTGACACCGTTCCGCACAACATCCTGGTCTCTAAATTGGAGAGACATGGATTTGACCAATGGACCACTCGGTGGATAAGGAACTGGCTGGACGGTCCCACTCAAAGAGTTGCGGTCAACGGCTCAATGTCCAAGTGGCAAGCAGTAAAGAGTGTTGTTCCCCAGGGGTCGGTACTGGGACC
>NW_009648593.1:0-1116 GCF_000708025.1 Charadrius vociferus
GGCTGGCCACTAAATGAACAACAGATCCTATCTTTTAACCTCTCTTCCTTCTCAGAAGAAGGGTCACAGGTGCAAACCCTTTACACTCTTCTGCTTCCAGCTCTCCAATGTGACACATAACAAAGTTAGCTGACCTTGGTTGTTATCAGAATAAGTATAAGCAAGAGCCTCTCTGCATAACATTCCTTAGTATTAAGTATAAACATCAGATGTTATCACTCTGGAAGCAGACACTGTCTGAAAAATATGCTGTTAATTTCAGAGAGTGCAGTTACCTAGAAGAGACAACGGAAAAGTAAAATTACTAAAAAGTAAATTGGTTCTGGTCTATCTCAAACCAGGACAGTGTAAGAGATTATGGAATATGTGTTTTAGATAAAGGGCTCTTTCTGAGTCAGTTCAATGTGCTACCAACTCCAGTTCTATAGCAATTGGCCAGGTTTCCTTCATTAACTCCTCATGGTAGCCCTCTGGCATCTGTGACAGGAGATGTGGGTGACACCCTATGATTAAAATAGATAATAACTAGGGAGCCAGAGGATGCTAGGGAAATGAGCTTGGAGATATACCCAAATCTATCGGTACTAAACCTAGACTGTGAATATGAAGGAAACTAGGGGTGGGGCTTGGTTCAGTGAAAGTACTTCCACAGCACAGGATCCAAGTCTCAAGACGATGGTTGCAGTTAATGATTGCAATGATTAGAAGTGGAAGGCGGCTGTGTGGAGCCCCACATGACAAGTTGCAGAAGCCACTGAAGGACAAGGTGAATCGAGCCAGTTTGCAGAGGTGAAAGCCATCCAGCTGGCTTTGGATATTGCTGAGCGAGAGAAATGGCCAGTGCTTTACCTCTATATTGATTCGTGGATGGTGCCAAATGCTCTGTGGGGGTGGTTACAGCAGTGGAAGCAGAGCAACTGGCAGTGCAGAGGTAAGCCCATCTGGGCTGCTGAACTGTGGCAAGATATTGCTGCTCGGATAGAGAATCTGGTTGTGAAAGTGCGTCATGTAGATGCCCACGTACCCAAGCATCGGTCCACTGAGGAACATCAAAACAACCAGCAGGTAGATCAGGCTGCCAAAATTGAAGTGGCTGAGGTGGATCTGGACTGGCAG
>NW_009648593.1:2177-3872 GCF_000708025.1 Charadrius vociferus
TGGGAATTAAATCTGTATGTGTATATATGTACATATATATATAGACAGGGGAAAGTGATGGTAATTCAATAGGAACTGTAAGATCTGGGCATGGTGTAGATGGTATGGAATAAGGGGTGGATAATGTCCTGGTTCCGGCAGGGATGGGGTTAATTTTCCCAAGGATCCAGCAGGGGACACAGGTATTCCATGCCATGTGACCCATGCCCAGGTTTGGAGTGGGGAGCTAGCCGGGGGAGTGGGCAGGAAGTCGAGGCTTGGAGGGGGCTGGTCCGGTTTCGGTCAGGGAGCAGCGGCACTGTAATCGCGTTCGTATATTCCTTTACCGGTGTTATTGTTTTTGTTTTCTCTTGCTTTTGCTGTTTTGTTAAACTGCTTTTATCTCAACCCACGAGTTTCTGCCTTATTCCTTCTGATTCTGCCCATGGCTGTGGGAGTTGCGCGAACGGCCGTGTGGGTCGTTGTTCCCGGCTGGGGCCAAACCACGACAGTGGTATAGACCAAACTTCCAAACTGGAAGGTATAAAAAACGTCAGTTTACCCCAAAAGATTTTGAAAGCGGATCCAACAACAGCTGGACTGCTGAGGCTTTTGTGCTTCCCAGTGTGATACAGGGGACACCCGCACCATGACGGAGGAGGAAGGATGAGCACCCTCACCATAGGCTAGGTAACTATTTTGCTCATAGGTGCAGAAGTTACAAGTTGTGAGTTGCGAGTTATGAATTAGAGAACTTTCAAGTGAGAAACCTCATGACTTGAATGGTGAATTAGTGAATTCATGTGTTAGAGTAGTCTGTGCAAAGGGGCTTGAGCCCTTGTTTGTCGTGTTTTTTTGTTTTCTTTCTTAATGAGCTCGTAAAATAAATTTTAATTTGCAGAGTATCTTGTCCTGTAAATCTGAGAGATCCAAACACACCGTGACACCATGCTCAACTTCATACCTTCTTTTCTGACTCTTCTACCTTCTCTCCCCTACCCAAGTGTAGCATGGGGGATGAGGAATGAGGGTTGCGATCAGTCCATAACACTTCATCTATGCCACTCCTTCCTCCTCACACTTTATCCCTGCTCCTGCATGCAGTCCCTCCCATGGGATACAGTCCTTTATGAACTGCTCCAGTGTGGGTCCTTCCCATGGGCTACAGTCCTTCAGAAAAAAATGCTCTAGTGTCAGCTTTCCACAGATTGTAGCTTCCTTAGGGTTATATCCACCTGCTGTGGCATGGGGTCCTCCATGGGCTGCAGTGTGGTGGATATCTGCTCCAGCATGGTCTTCTCCATGGGCTGTTTCACCATGGTTTTCTCCACAGGCTCGAGGGGAGTCTCTGCTCCAGCATCTGAAATACCTCCTCCCTGTCCTTCTTCACTGACCTTGGTGTCTGCAGGATTGTTTCTCTCTGATTTTTCTCACTCCTCTCTCTCAAAGCTGCTCCACAGCTTTTTTTTACCCTCTCTTAAATATGCTATCACAGAGGTGACACCAGCTTTGCTGATTGGCTCATCTTTGTCCAGCAGTAGGTCCTTTTTGGAATCAGCTGAGACTGGCTCTGTCCAGTGTGGGGGCAGTCCCTGGTCTTTTCTCACAAAGGTCACACCTGCATTCCCCGCTGCTACAAAAACCTTGACACATAAACCCAATACAGCTGTGTGTGGAGCATTGAGGCATGGACTCTGGCGGGATATAGACCAAAGA
>NW_009648594.1:0-3349 GCF_000708025.1 Charadrius vociferus
GCAGTTTTGTGTTTATCAATTTCAATTATTTGATTACGTTAAAACATGGCTTGTAAATGTTTTAGCTTCCCTGTGTCTACTACAAAGCCACCTGTGGCTGGGCAAACAAAATGAAGTACTAATGAAATAGATTTTTTGGAGAAAACTTTGAATCTCTTCTGCTGTGTAAGATGTTTGCCTTATCCTAATATGAAAAAATCTGTAGTGCCAGGATTAAAGGTCGCCTCCTCATCTCCAAATTATGTGTACCATTCCTGTGAAACTCTATTTAAAGGAAAGCAACAATTCTGTCCTTTCCATTGGAAGCAGGTACTCACTGCCTGATAAAACCAAAAAGCCTTTCCTTTTTTTGCGGTTGCGTGTTTCCTTATTGATATTCAGATGGGTGTTTTCTAACCAGGAATATTCTTTCACTCGTTTCTTTTTTCCCTTTATGTCTAGAATCAGTCTGTGCACTGTACTGGTATGTTCCCTCTTCTCCATTTACTTTATCTGTACTCTGTTCTTCACTAAGCAATCTTTTTAATAACATCTGTGTACTTTCACTCCTTTCACTCTTCAATTTGTATTTTCTTGCTACAATGACCCTTTTCTGTTACCTCCTTTTTGTTTACACGTAATTCCTTCCCTAATGCTGTGATTATAGTGTTTGTGCTCGCCCCATTGTGTTGTCTTTGAATTTCTAATTTTATGATTCTTGTAAATATCAGCAGTACAGTTCTAGCTACGGTATCTGACTGGTATGCTCCCGTTTTTTATGCTTTCCTTAGATTTGTACTTCGCAAGTGAAGTATTGTGTGTGTGTGTTCTTGTGAAAGCTCATTTTCCTTCTGGGGCTCGTCTATTAATACATTTTTGTGAATATCGGAGATGCTCTCTGTAATCTTCACAGTTTTTCCACACTTGTACCATTTTCCAATTTAACCAGTATGCTTGATGCACCTTCCTTCAGCTAAGGAATTAGTACGGAAAATGAAAGCAGCAGTTTGTTTTATTAAAAGAAAGTCAGGACCGCAAAGCAGTTCTTGTTCTACTGGGCTTAAAGTGATATGTAGCTCTGAACAATGTTCAGTTTACTTACCCTATATAGTGTGGGGCTTTGAGATGGAAGACATATTTAGAAAGAACTGGCAAAAAAAAAATTCTATTTAGTGTATTTGTTTCTATGTTTTTCTGCTGAATATAGTGTATTATATAGTCTCTGTATGGAACCAGATTATTTCCTCTGGTCACAGGATCTTTCTCACAGATTATCTGTAAAGCATGGAAAAGGGAAGAGTAGAAAAAAAGGATTCATGCTGGTGCAGAAGGAACCCCATTTCCATTCAGTTTCCAGCTCCTCTGCTGCAGAAAGGCTGGCTGGCTCTCAGCTATAGCGTAGCCTTGGAGCAGGGATCCCCCAGAGCCTTGGGCAGGGCCACTTTCCTGAGTAAGGCTGTCCCGAGGGAGAGGAGTAAACAGAAAATGTGATGGGGCAACCTTGGCAAAGATGATGTGTACTGGATAGCCACTATTCCCTCGCAATGTCCACCTTAAGTGTCCTTGTCCTATAAGCACAACCGCAATCTCTAACACTAACCTTTTTAGTTTCTGGAGAAACCATAAGTTTATGATCCATGTTGTCTTCATGGAGAATCATCTGGTGTCATGGGAAAAGAAAAAAGTAGAAGGAGAAAAGGAAATAATCCTTTTTCCCAATTAAGATTGGAAAAGAGTCAGTACAAAGCTAGAAAAGTTGTTTTGCGGGCTTGCAAATTACTTTTAAGATGCTTCGTCCACAGCTTTCTTAAACAGTGTGCAAAACCCCAACACTGAAACGTCAGGTGAAAGGATACGCTGGTCCGTGCCCTCCTGCGCTGCCCAGTGCCGTCAGAGGTGGGCAGACCCGGGGACAATAAATCGAATGTCTTTAAGCTGTGTGCCAAGGTGACAGGGAAACGGTGTGCGAGGAGAGGAAAGGTTTGTTCTGCTTTCAGCCTGTGCAATATTTCGGTGAAGGTAAGGTAGGGCAGAGCAGTGTGGTTGCGTGTATACTTTGCTCTTTTACAAGAAGGAAACCTTCAGAACAGTGAGGTGCAAACCCGCCTGGGGCTTGGCGCTCTCTATCAGGAGGAGTGGGAACTCTGAAGCTGAAGCTTAGGTAGGTTTCCCCCACTGGGCAGTGTATTTAAAAAAGGCTTAAGATGTTTGTCAGGGTACTGAGTTAAAGCAAGATAAATGATGTTACTTTTTTTCAAAAAAGGAAAAAAACAAAAAAGAACAAGAGAAGCACTCGCACTGGAGGTCGTAGTGCGAATCATTTGCTATTTGTGCTTTCTTGTATTTGCAGGAGAGTTGGGTGCTGGGAGGAGTTGAACCATAGGATGCTGCTGAGAGAAGAGTATTGCAGCAGAACTAAAATTACAGGGGAAAAAAATGAAAGTACTCTAGGGGGGGAAAGAGCAATTGTAGCATGCCAGACATTCAGTATTAAGCATGCTTAATATTCAGTTTAGTCTCATATGACATGTTTATGACCAGTGTGTGTGCCCCAACGAAGGCACTGCCTAAAAATGTATTTGTTAATTAGTTTTGATGCAAGAACAAGAGGAAGCGCACGTATTCCTCTTCTCCACCGGCAGCACAATTTGCTTTTCGATAGAGGGAGGATGCAAAATGATTTCAAGTGTTGCCGGGTTTGGGTTTCTCCTGGAGTCGTACCCTTAAAATCAGCAGAAGGGAGGGAGGGGAGTTACTCTGTCTATTATCATCAAGCTCTGCTAATGTAGCCCGGGCGCCACGTGACTGCAGAAAAGGCTATTATCTCAATGAAAAGGAAACTGCTTTTTAGAGCAGCAACAGAACAGAAGCAGGAGGAATTTTCGAGTACTCCACCATGCTGGATTGTCAAAGGGGGATCTCTCTGATCAGCAGTTAGGGAAGGATTAGCGTGGCCAGTTTGTCAGCTGTCATTAGAAGCAGATGACAGAGATGATAAGCTGCTGTGTGCGCACGTCCTCACTCAGCATGTGCTTTGGTTTACATCAAGACATAACACTGGTTTGGGATAATGGACAGCTGATATTTTTAAGGCTGTAAATTTACTGGTAATTGTCTCCTTTTTGGTTTGGTTTTTTTTTTTTTTTTTTCTTTTCTTTCCCCCCCTTCCCCCCTGTGCTCCTGTTTTTAATAAAAAGCCAGTGTGATGGATGGGGGATTTATCTACATCTTGATCTGAAGACGCAGAAAAACTAGTGAGATCTGCCCTCAACTGCAAAGGCTGGAAGACGACAAGGTGTGTTTCTGAAGTGCCGTGACTTCATTGTTAGCGCTCTCTTTTTGCACGTATGTGTACTCCCGTGTGTGCATC